>NC_134739.1:1876786-2218415 GCF_049634645.1 Pelodiscus sinensis | reverse complement strand
AGACGGGGAACAAAGCTGTCCTGCTGCCGGCGTGCTCCGCGGCTTTGCTCCGCTTTGCTCCCAGTCTCCCTGGTCTGCTGGAGACCAGCAGACCAGGGAGACAGAGAGCAAAGCCGCGGAGCATGCGGGCAGCAGGACAACCGCGGCGCGTCTGGGCTGCCCCGCTGCCCCCGTCGGCTTTGTTCCGGACGCCTGTGGTACAGCAGCTGGGGCGCTGCCGGTTGGTCCCGTAGCGCCGCTCTGAGCGCTACTGGACCAACCGGGCAGCACCCCAGCTGCTCTGCCCCAGGCGTCCTGATTCAGCCACTGCTGGTCAGTTTCAGCAGCGGCTGAATCAGGACGCCTGAGGCAGAGCAGCTTGGGTGCTGCTGGGTTGGTCGAGGAGCGGCACTACTGGAGCAACCGAGCAGCACCCAAGCTGCTCTGCCCCAGGCGTCCCCAAGTCAGCCGCTGCTGAAACTGACCAGTGCTGACTACAGGAAGCCCGAGGCAGAGTTGCTCTGCCCCGGGCTTCCTGGAATCAGCCGCTGATCAGTTTCAGCAGCAGCTGACTTGGGGACGCCTGGGGTTCTTAAGTTGAATCTGTATGTAAGAACTGGCGTCCAGATTCAGCCTGTTGAAACTGATCAGCGGCTGATTCCAGGAAGCCCGGGGCAGAGCAACTCTGCCTCGGGCTTCCTGTAGTCAGCCGCTGGTCAGTTTCAGCAGTGGCTGAATCTGGATGCCAGTTCCGACTTACATACAGATTCAACTTAAGAACAAACCTACAGTCCCTATCTTGTACGTAACCCGGGGACTGCCTGTACAGTTATGAAAATGGATTCGTGATTTTCTGATGCATATTGTTGGTAAAACTAGTCCCCAAGGCTCATAGGATACAAATTTTACAGCAAGGGCTAGATCCACAAACTAATTTTTGCATGTAAGTCCAGAATTTAGATCCTCAGAGACCAGCTCAGCTGCTTCATAACCCTATAGGTGCTTGCGTTTCTGCCAGTATGATTGCCTTCATAGTCCAGTGTTCATTCAGGGCAGTCACCAGGTTTTATACAACACGGAAACTGTTCTAAAACAAGAGGTTGAAAGAGCCTGCCTCAGAATACCCTATAGTCTGGTGATCAGGGCACTCTCACCTAGGAAGTGGAAGACCTGCGTTCAAGTTTAGTTTTGGAATTAGGCAGAGTGGAGACTTGAACCTGGGCACTCCTTCAGAATGTCAGAAACCCTAACCACTAGATTATAAGAGAGGTCATGACAACAGTCACTTCCTCCTCATTTTTTGAGGGGAGGAGGAGAAAGGGCTGACCTAGCTTAAGTATCTAACTCAGGAAAGCATTATGTACCACCCTAAAATTAGGTACCTAACTCCTTTTGAGTGGGAGAGCTTAGATCCTACCCCTCTCCTTGCTAGCAAGAAAGTATTGGTTTAGGCAGCTATCCTGTCAGCTTGCTGGTTTCTGTGAATCCCATTCTTAGAGATTATAAAGTGCTACCAGACCATTTGCTGTTTTTTTCTGTAACAGACTATCTCCTGCTGCTCCTCATTCTTAGAGATGTAACTCCCCATGCATCATATTTGTAACTCCCCATATACCTAGGTGCCTAATTCAGAAGTGTGGATTCCACTAAGCAGCAAGGCACCTAAATGTTAAAGATTGCAATGCTGAGTCTCTTTGTGGAGCCAGTCCTAAATACTTAATTTAAATACAGTCATTCTAGAAGTTTCTTTGAAGTAAATGGGCAGCTTACTTCCTTGACAGAGGACTGCCAAATTCACTTTGTGAGCTAGTGATGTGGTTTAAGTTTCTGCTGAATCTGCAGACTGAGTGCTAGCCCAAACTAGCAGATTTCAAGACATGATTTCTACAACTATATGCATTTCAGCACCTACTTTAAAAAAAAAATTTAGAAGAAAAAAATTTAGGGGAAACATATCACTCTTACAGTCTGATAGTTTTCTTGTGATGGTAATGAAGTATGCTGTCTAATTATTCTTGAAGGGAACAATAATAAAATGTCCTTTTTTTACTAGACTGAATCTGCTCTTGCCAAGAACTACCCAGGAAAAAAGGTTTCCAGTACTAACAACACTCCAATTCCAAGGTTGACATCAAATCCATCAAGAGTTGATCGCTTAATTGTGGATCAGTTACGTGAACAAGCCAGAGTAAGTTGACTAGTAATGCTTAATTTTATGCCATGTAGATTGGTTATATACTTGTGTCATTAGTGGAAATCCTCAGGAAACATGTATTCTTTACAATTAAGTAAAGTTAGAAAAGATATCTTGAAACAAACTCAAACTATTAACTTGTAAACATGCATTTAAGAAGCTGCAACACTTCTATTCTCCTTTCCCTTGGACTTATTACTATGGATGTTTCTCTCTGTCCTTGGCAACTAAATTTATTTATCCTTTGTGTGAAGATGCTCTGTCTCAGTTCCTTAAATTACTTCTACCTTCCTCACAGTTATGTTACGTTTGAGTTTGGAATCTCCTACCTCCCATTTACCGCTGTAAACTAAGTCATCTATATGAGTCTCTTTTATAATTTTAGGTCACTTTGCATTCATCTGTACAAAAAAGCCTAAATCCTTTAATTTCTACCATAACTTAGATTCTTCAGGTTTAGTATCATTATCTTGTACTACAGGCAGTCCCCAGGTTACGTACGAGATAGGGACTGTAGGTTTGTTCTTAAGTTGAATTTGTATGTAAGTCGGAACTGGTACATATTGTAGGGGAAACTCTAGCCAAACATTTCTCCAGAGCTCAGTTTTATTCTCCCACACCTCACTTCCCTCAGTCCTTTATTCTCAAGCTGAGGTGTCTGCTGAGAAAAGCCGCTCCGCGTCTCCCTGGTCTGCTGGGGGGAAGCAGCTAGTGCGGGGTTGCCTCATCCCGTTTGTAAGTAGGGATCCGATGTAAGTCGGATCCATGTAACCCGGGGACTGCCTGTACATCCTTTCCCAAAGACTGCCAATATAGCACACAGTATTCCTATTTAAGTCTGAATCCTACTAGAATGTTATCACTTTATTCTGCTTAAGAAACTCAGTTTCTTATTTTTATTGCTGGTTGTATAAGGTGATATTAGAAAATGTTAATGGAATAGATAACAGTTACAGCCAAATGATCTGTCTCTTTCATTTCAGTAAGTAAAACTGATTTTAAAATATGACCTCACCATTTTACAATTTCATACCTCAGAACTTTTTAGAGAAGTACAATTTAGTTCAGCTGCCACCCCACTATCATTTTCAGTTGTGTGGAAAGTGATGCATCCATTTATCAACAGATTTACAGGCCAACTGCCCAACAATTTGGGATATGAAGGGAATTAAATAAAGGGGAAGTATAGGTGGACCACATGTAAATGCCCAGCTTAGGACTCTGCTAGGAAAACACAGTCAATAAGTAAAAGTTAGACATCCCACAGTTTGTGTGGGTTGCTCATGTTTCATTTGGTAGGCTTGATTCTTGCTTTGAACTGCAAAAGTCATTATAAAAATAAGCTCAAATACTTAAAATAACAAATGTTGATTCCTACAGGTTTCATATATGTGTATACAAGGGTTTAAAATAAGAAAAATTTTAAAACCACTCCCATAGCACTTCTCTCTCCCCCACCCCCAACCTTTGAGTCTGTCTCCTTTCTTCCTGATGCTCATCTTCAGGGCTTGACAAATTATGGAAAACCCTACTCGCCAGACAAAAAAGAGACACCTCCCCATTCCCCCCAAAAATGTTTTTTTAATTATATAAATTCCTAATAAGAATAAGAACAGTAATTACTAATAAGTTTTTAATAAATATCACCCAAGTTATTAATAAATATCTTATAAACCTCTACCTTTTCCCTCTGCTGCCATGTCTCCTCCCCTTGCTCCATCAGCTCCCCTGGTGCCTGCTGCCCCCCAACCCCTCACCCTTCTCTGCTGTCCTGATTCCTGCCCTCCTCACTGCCCTCAGCCTTCCTGAGACCTGCCCTTCTCCAGTAGCCCCACTCTGATCGTGTGAGCTACCCCTCCTCATCCCCTCTTCTAACACGTCCCTCTACACACCTGCCCTGCCTCTCTCCTCTGGTGCTGGTCCCTCCTTTTCAGGTGTCTGCCCTTCTGCTTCCCCCCAGAATCCCCTGGCACCTGCACCCTCCTGGTGCCTCCCCTTTCCCTCACTGCCCCTGACCCCTTTGACCTCTTTTTTTCCCCCGATACCCACCCCCTCACCACCCTCATGCCCCTGTGCCCTCGCACATGCCTTGCTCCATCCCAGCCTTCCTCATGCCCACCCCTTCTTTCAAGCCTTCTCCCAGCACTTCCCCCTCCCGCCATAGCCCCCAATGCCCTTTAACTTCTCCTCTCCCAGCACTTCCCCCTCCCGCCCTAGCCCCCAATGCCCTTTTCCCCATTGTCTGCACTTGGCCCCCTGGCATTTGTCTGTCCTGCACCCCTGTCCCTTGCTGCCTTCTTCTTCTCCTGACCTCCCCTCCCTGCAGCACAAGCCCCTTCCCTCTCCTCCCCTCCCCACAACACAGCAGAGCCTCTTTCCCCTCTGCCCAGCCCCAGTCCTACCTGGCTTCTGCCTTCCACTTTGCAGGATTGCTGGAGCCTTTTTGAATCCGGCGGTCGCCAGCCGTGACATCAGGATGCCACGTCACGCCAGCGTCGTGGTGTCTGCTGGCGTCCTGCCCTCTGGCTCATGCCCCGCCTCGTCGCGCCGGAGCTGCACGCAGGCAGCCCAGCACTGAGAATCGCCGCACTTTCCCCTTCTCGGCGGCACTCTGCTCCTCTACTGGCCGGCGGATTGGATGGGGCTGTGCCGCCTGTAGTGCAGGCTTCGGCCAGCCTATCACAACGGCCCACTGAACCCGTCCACTCCTGCACTCGCCAGCTGGTAAAATCTACTCACCACGGGCGAGCAGGCGAGTGTATTTGTCGAGCCCTGCTCATCTTTATGGCTAGGAAAAAGAGTAGGGCAATTAGGGATGTAAAATCCTGTTAAATCAATTAACCACTTAAATAGGGACAGGTGAAGGGCCACTCCAGCCCAACCCTCCACCCGCAGCATAGCCCGGCAGGCCAGCCGGGCTGGAGTGATCCCCCACCATGAATGAAGCTGCTCTGGTACAGCAGCTGCTCTGGCTGGGTCCACCACACTACATCACTGGTGGCCAGGGAGCTGCCCCAGCTCAGCCAGGCCACCAGTTAACCGTAACAGGTGAGGGTGATGCTTGTTAACCATTCAGATCCCTAGGGGCCATGTTTTTTTAAAATCTCAAATAGGCGTTTAAGCGTTTGGCACACTTACCTCTTAAGTTACTAATGGAAAAGGTATTGCTAAATGGTCCATGCTGCCCTGAAAATCTCAATCATTGCTTTTAGCAAGCATTAGTTGTATTACTTAGCCTAGCAATGAGTGCAGGGGACTAGATTAGCTGACTTCTTGAATTACCTTCTAGTCCTATGATTCTATTATGGTGTTTAAAAAAAATTAGCATTGATGATTTTCTAACATTGTTCTCCACTATTAGGATTTTATCTTCCCCAAACAAGCCAATCTAATAGGATTTTTACCTACTTTTGAAACATAACTTTTGTAGCTGGATAATATTCCTCTCTTCTACTTCAGTTTAATTTTCAGTTAAGTTTAGGTGAAGAAAACATGATCTGTAACAGATATAAAATGTTCATTAGGTTGTGACTTTACTTGGAAAAATGGAACGTCTTCGCAGTTCTCCCCTTCATGCTAATATCTCTACTGCTCTTGATAAACATCTGGAAGTAATTCATATAGTGCAGTCACGTAGGAAGGATGAAATTGTAAATGCTTCAAATCGGCAAAGGCAAGGAGCGCCAAGATGTCAAGATGACAGAGGTATAAATGTCTTTCCACAGTTTCCTATTGTAATATTGTAAATTTTGTAAATTTGTACACTCCTATTGTAAGTGTAAATCTATTCCTCAGAGGGGTAGCCATATTAGTCTGTAACTTTAAAAACGAGTAGTTCTTTGCATCCTCAGCCTAGTCTAAACTGAGGTGAAAGGTTGACATAAGATACATTGACTCCAGCTATGTAATTAAAGTAGCTGAAGTTATGTATCTTAAATCACCATTGACACAGTGGCAAACGCTCCCATCACCTTCCCTTATACTCCTGCTTCTCACAAGGAGTATCACTGCTAACAGGGGTGCCTTCTCAGTTCAAATTAGCAGGTCTTCACTAGACCCGCTAAATTGAACCCTGGAAGATTGACACTGGTAGCGTCGATCTTCTCTGTAGAGTAGACATAGCTTTAGAGACTAACAAAAATATATATAAATCATGAGCTTTCATGGATAAAACCCTGTCATGGCTGTTCCCCACTTAGCCTCTTTGAGTGCAGAAGATGGGGGCCCATAAGAGACTTTTAAAATACCTTTCCCCTATAGGCTTCTGCTTTAAAAACTCCCAGAGGGGGAACACAATAGCAGTTTTCAGGTATCTAAAAGGGTGTCTCAAGGAGAAGGGAGAAAACTTGTTCTTCCTTGCCTCTGAGGATAGAACAAGAAGCAATGGGCTTAAACTGCAGCAAGGGAGGTTTAGGTTGGTCATTAGGAAAAACTTCCTAACTGTCAGGGTGATTAAACACTGGAATAAATTACCTAGGGAAGTTGCGGGATCTCCATCTCTGCAGATAGTTAAGAGTAGGTTAGATAAATGTCTATCATGGATGGTCTAGACAGTCCTGGGTCCT
The DNA here is from genome assembly GCF_049634645.1 of Pelodiscus sinensis. Classification (NCBI taxonomy): domain Eukaryota; kingdom Metazoa; phylum Chordata; order Testudines; family Trionychidae; genus Pelodiscus; species Pelodiscus sinensis. The sequence continues at coordinate 2,211,677 of NC_134739.1, read as the reverse complement.
GCTATGAGGGCAGGGGACTGGACTTGATGACCTCTTGAGGTCCCTTCCAGTCCTAGTATTCTGTGATTAGTTGATAAGGGACAGCACTCTGTCTGTGCTTGGGCCAGACCAGGAGCTACCCCTACTGTTGGTTCTACAGTTTAAATGTAGTAGGAGCCGAGCGCAGAGGCAGCCCAGCTCCTACTTCATTTAAACTGCAGCAGTGGGGGCGGGGGACAGGTCCCAGACTGGCATGAGCTGGGACCACTGCAACTGTATTTTAAATAATGCAGAGTCACAGCAGTCCTGGACTAGCACAAGCTGGGACTGAACCAGACTTGCTGGGTCCAGCAGCCTGTTTGCAGCCAGCCCTGACCCCTGCGAACAAAGGCTGCTTCCCCGCAGCAGCCTCTGTCCACGGCAAGCCTGGGCCTCCTGCGGACAGAAGTTGCTTCGCAATAGCTCCCTGCTGATAGAGGCAGTAGTGTGAGGGGAGGGCAAAAGCGAGCAGTCAAACGGACTACCTGATAAGTTGGGCTTATTTGGTAGTCAACTACTTGCTTACATCCCTATAAGAGATATCAGTTTATTGTATTTTTTAAATTTTTATTATGAGTCTTTTATTCTGACTCGAAAAAGGGCAGACATTTTCTGAGGTTTAAACTGATACCCATTTAGCTAAAAATGTAGTCAAATTTTTGAACGTTAGATAAATGCAGTTAACAGATTTATAAGAGGTCAGCCTGATCTGGCCCACCAAGCCACTGGATCTGGCCCATGGCCTCCCTGCTGGGACCCTTAGACACAGAGCAGCTCATGTGGCTGTGCTTTGCTCTGGAGGGTGGGGGAGGCTTTGCACTCTGTCACTGCCCTGCAGTAAAACCTCTCAGCTCACTTTGGCCAGTTTCCAGCCAGTAGGAACTGAGAAATTTTGCTGGGGGCTGCCTCCTTCCCCTGCCATGGCAGAGCAGAGCCACATGGAGCAGCTAGACATTTTCATCAGCCTGGGACTGCAGCGGACAGGTAGAGTGTCTGCCTCAGGTTCCTGCAGTGCTGCTGACTGGGAGCCGCCTAGGTAAGTGCCTCTCAGGCAGACCCTGCCTCTGACACTCCACCCCTTCTCTCCCCTACCTGCCCCAGGCCACCATGCCTTCCTGCCCCAGATCACTACCCAAACCTTCTGTATGCCCTCCCCAACTCCTCCAGATCACAACTCCCTCCCAGATCATGCATCCCCTCCTACATCCTTCCCCCAGGCCAGAATCCTCTCCTGTACTTATCCCCTTCCCAGACCCAGCACCCTTAGCCCCTGCCCCAGATCATAACCCTCTCCTTCACTCAAACTCCCTCTCTGCCTCCACATCTTCTCCTGCACCCCAGTCTCTACCCAAAGCTCCCTTGTGCACCCAACCTCCGTTCTGGACCCCCCCCCCCCTGTAGAGACGCAGCTCTTGCCCACTTCCTAAAATCTTGGAGTAGCTCTCCCATTAAAAATTATTTCCCAACCCTGCTCTTGTACCTGAGGCTCAGTTTCATGAGGAGTTGGGTGATGTGATAAAGTACCTTTGAGGATCTGGTCTAAAATAATTTGGGCCACTTCCACTTGCTGATTTAAGACCATATTAAGGAAGTCCCAGCCAGTTATTTTAGGTGGCAGGAATATGGGGGTCTGAGAGTTCTTCAGGAGTGCATCTAGTTATTGTGGATAAAATTCTCGAATGGTATCTTTACACTTCCTCTAAATATTGTTAATGTAATACCCTTTTCTTCCTCCCAGATGTTTTTGCCCTCGCTTTGGCAATTAAAGAGATGAGTGTAGCAACGCGCAAAGCACGTACTACACTTTGGTGTGCACTTCAGATGACCTTACCAAAAACTACCACTACTGCTGGACAAGTAGATGTGGAGAAAGCTTTTCAGGAGATAGTACAGTCTGAAGATAAAGCATGTGAAAATATGAACAGCAGCAACCTCTTGAACCAGAGGGGTGAAACAAACAAACACTAATGAAATATTGTATCTTGCAAGAGTAAAATTTGCAGTGTGGGTTTGGCAAGACACCGTGTATTGTGAATATTTTAAACGAACATTTAGACATTGAGAAATTAATTGATGACCTTCCAAATTTAAAGTTAAACCTGAATGAAGCAAGTTCAGCTTCTCAAAAAAGAAAAGTTCCAATTGCTAACTAATTGGAGACTAACTCACTAACTGACAGGTTATGTTAGCAGTCTCAGCAGTGCATTAACTGGTCGGATTTGTTAGTTTAAAGTAATGTGATTATTTTAACAGCCACTCTGCAGTGCAGGTAAGTACCAGTGTGAAATTCTTCTAAGTGAGAAGTTTCTTTTAGGTTTGCCTTAGTAAACATGTTTTCAAATAATGAATCTCAGTGACTGTAACCCATTATAGGCCGCAGTCTAGTAACAGACAAGCTTTGATTGTGATATAAAAATGTTTTCCTTATCAAACTAATACCTGAAAACAGGAGGAAAGCAATGCTAAACATACCCACTATTAATGTAAAAATTAAATATTTAAAATATTGACATATTTATGAATTTGAAATTTTAGAATCTAAATTTGAGAGGAAATGCACCAGATTTTCCTAAATTAGTGATGATATAAAACTGCCACTGTGAAACCATGCAATGTAGTGAAGATAAAATTTGTTCAAATCATTTGTGCATATTCTTTAAAAAATTATATCTGTTTTAAAATATTTAAGTGTAATCAAAACATTACATTTACACAATCTGAATCTTAAAGCTGCAAAGCAGTTGAAATAATGAGTATTGTTCTTATACCCTTGATTTAATACTTTTTAAGAGGGTATCACGAGGTTCTGAAATGTATTTTTTTTTTAAAGTTACTCTTTAGCTAGTTTGGTTTGAGATTGGTTAGTGTATATTTTGTTAAATGTATTAGTTTGCTTCTGTATTTTTGAGAGCTATTGAATGCTTGGCTTTTTCTGTGTTTCTTATCTCTTAATATCTTGTATTGAATGTGAATAATTTATTCATTAATATGAAATGTTGATATTATGTAACTCAGGAGATCTTGGGTTTTAACAATTCTAGCATGGAGTTAAACTATAATGTGTGGATTAAATTTATTGAACTATCCTTGGCTAGATACACTGATATTTTAAATATCTGTGTTCTTCTTAGTTTTAAAAATCCTGGTATGCAAAAAGTGTAATCACACCACATAAATTGTCTTTGGATGATGTGAGAGAGAAGCTGATTGAGAATGCAGGAGAGAAACTGTAGTAGAACTATTTTGATCATTGATGTGACTTACAGTACTGCCGAAATTAATTGCATTGGGGCAGCTAAATATAATACAACACCTTACCACAGTAGTCACCGCACAAAGACCGGTTAAGTTTGACATAAGACATGTTGGATGTTATGAAAACAAATATTGTACTGAATTTAGTCTGATAAGAAATAAAGTAGCTTTAGTTGAAAAGTATTGAGTTTTACTCTGCATAGGCATATTTGAACAAGTTCTAGTGAATTAGACTCTTTATGTACATGTTGATATAAAATGCTAATTTTATATTCTCATTAGGGAATAAGATTGCTGAACTACATTAAAAGGGATGTGGACAGTGAAATTACAGTTATTTCAAATTTAATAATACTAAAAGAATGCTAGTACTGTAATCAAATTAAATATACAGTACCAGAGAGCTAAACAGCTTGCCTACCTGAGGGTTCCAATATATCTAGCTGAAATTCTGGTAGTACTACTGATGGAAAGTTCTTACTCCCTCCCCAGCCCAGTGGGAAAGGGCGGTGCTGGAAAATTCTCTAGCATAGACACAGACAGATTCTTTGGGACAAGGTAAATTAAGCAAGAAGTAAGATTCCTTTTCTTCTGCTTACCTTTAGTCAATTTAGAAGTTGGGAATTCCACAAGTAGTGTACAAAAGAGGGAGCTATAGGGTGGATGCCAAACAAGCCCTAAACATTGCTGCAACATGAAATCTGTAATGCAAAGATAATATCTTTCTGGCTATTGAGTTTGTAACAAGAAAAAGTGTTGAGGCTGAAGCATTCTTGAAGTTGGTGGGAAGGTATATTTTCTTTCCAAGATGTGGTGAGTCCTGGTGGACTGGGCTCTGACTGCTGAAGGAGACTAAGGCTTGGATCCCCAAAGATACTTGCTTCAGAGGGGTAGCTGAGTTAGTCGGTAACATCTGAAGAAGTGGATTATGCCCACGAAAGCTCATGTTACCATCTGCATGTTTTGTTAGTCTTTAAGGTGCTATTTGACTATTTTTTTTTTTCAAAGATTCTGGCTCTCGGAAGACCCACAAAGCCAAACTTGCAACTTTTAAGTCCCAGAGAAATGGGCCACCTCACCACTGCAACACCTGCACTCTCCTAAACAGTGTTCTGTCAAGAGACAGTTGGGTAACTCAGACAAGCAGCACCTCAGCACCTACAATACACTGGGTACCTCAGGCAAGTCCATCATCATCATAAAAGTGCTGCACAGGTTGCCCAACCAAGACGATGCCACACCGTGCCTGCCTAACACAGCTCTGCACTGAGTACGGCACTGACTACCATTGCACTGAGTACAGCAGCACTTCAAGTGGTCATCATGGCACCACAGCAGCTAGCAGGGCAGCTGCATGGCACCGCTCCCTCCCTCGCTGCCTATAGCAACTCCCCATGCTGCATGTTCTGCACCTATGGTACCACAAGCACTATCTTCCTCCATACCAGCAGAACTCTCCATGCCTCGCACTCCTATCATTAGTTACAGGAAGCACAGATACCTGGCAATCTCTTCTACCCTAAAGTTTCCATTTGAATGATGACAAACAACCTCACTCACCATTTTCTAATTACACAGACTGACTCTACCCCCTGTCAACTGAAGGGGATGACGACTTAACTGTTTTCTCATCGCAGCTATCTCCATGCACAGAGGCATCCGGAATGTTGTTTAGTTCCGTCGAGCCTGACTTTACCAGAGCATCCATGACTCCCTGCGCACCATATCCATGGATGCCACCACCAATCCTCTATCCCCCACCCCCTGGCACTTGTGGAACCAATGGCCTCAACAATATAAGAAGAGACTACACAAAACTAAGCACACGGCAAAAACTCTCTCTTCCCTCACCCAATCTCCTCAAATGGGCATGGGGAAAAATGAAACTGAAGAACATCATTCCCCGAATTCGGCTTCAGGGGCATTACTTGGCCAAAACTCACCATCCTGTATGGATGAGGACATCATGCCACCGTCCTCTACAACCACCAAGGACTTCTCTTCTTTCCAGGATCTCTTTAAAAGGGTTGCAACTGACTTGAATATTCCCATGGAGGAAGTGCAGGACAAACAGCATGAAATCACAAATATCCTTCAGGCAACACCTGCAAAAATTGCTTTGCCAATTAACCCTGCTATACTCGAACCCGCCAAGACTTTGTGGCAGACACCTGCCTCAATCCCACCTACCTGCAAAAAGATAGACCATAAGTATTATGTCCCACCTAAGGGCTCAGAATTTCTGTTCACTCACCCACCACTGAATTCACTGGTAGTGAATGCAACTCAGCAGAGGAATAAGCAACAAAACTGTTCTACACTGTCGGATAAGGACAATAAAAAACTTGACTCACTTGGGAAGAAAGTGTACGCTTCAGCAATGCTATAAATGAGAGTAGCTAACTATGCCGCACTCCTCGGCAAATATGATTTCAATAATTATGCAAAGTTCAACACCTTTATTGATGACATACCAGACAATAAAAAGGCACAGTTCAGAGCGATTGTCTCGGAAGGCCAGGTAATATCACACACAGCCCTTTAAGCTGCCTTGGATGCAGGTGATAGGGCTATAAGAACAACAGCCCTCGCAGTTGTCATGTGATGATGCTTATGGTTCAATTTATCAGCTTTCCCTTGCCAAATCCAACCATCAGTTGAGGACCTGAGATTCGAGGGTGAGAAGCTCTTCTCCTCAAAAACCAACGAGGTCCTCCACTCAGTGAGAGACTCTAGGGGTACATTATGTTCTCTGGGAATTCAGACACTTGGAACAAGGACAAGACATTACAGATATCCTATATACCATTATTAAAAGCAAGACCACCTGCCATACCAGCAATGTGGCTGTAATAGACAACAGCGGTGACCCCAAACTAATAGTTCCAGTCGCCCATCCCAGCCAAATAAGCAAATCTGACCCATTTGTCGAGAGACCGAAAACCATACTACCTCCTCCGGAGCTCCCAAATACGAACAAACCCTTTAATTATCACCTGCTGCCATTCCTTGACAAATGGCGCACCATCAGATCTGACAAGTGGGTGATACAGACAATTTCCTCTGCATACCCCATCCCTTTCCTCTTTTCCCTCCTCCCGCAACCAAGCCACTCACCCCATCCCTCTTCAGGGACCCCTCTCATGAGATCATACTACAGCAAGAGGTGGATCACATCCTACAACTAGGAGCCAGAGAACCAGTGCCACTGGAATTTCACAGGACTGGTTTCTACTCCCATTATTTCCTCATAGAGGAAAAATTGGTGGCTGGCTCCCAATTCTTGACCTGAGAGCACTCAATACATTTGTCAAAAGACAAAAATTCAAAATGGTCACATTGGCTACCATTATCTCTGCTCTGGATCTTGGCAACTGGTTTTCGTGTCTCGACCTACAAGATGCATACTTTCATGTGTTCGTGCGACCCACTCACAGACATTTTCTCCGTTTTACCCTAGGTTCACAACGCTACCAATATACAGTCCTACCCTTCAGACTCTCCACGGCACCAAGGTTTTTTTTCCAAGGTATTGGTAGTGGTCACAGCTCACTTCAGGAAGTATGGAGTCCCTATCTATTAATACCTCAATGATTGCCTCATCAAGGCAAGAACCAGACATGATTCCTACCACTGTACTCACATGGTCCAACTTTGTTTCCAATCACTAGGACTTCTTATAAATGAGAGCAAATCAGTGCGCTCTCACACTCAATTCATACAATTCATTGGCTCCCATCTCGACTCCACCACAGCCATGGCCTCCCTACCTACCAACAGGTTCCTCAGGATCAGCCAACTAGCGCATTCGCTCTGTACAATGCCACTTGTCATGGTCAACTTCTCAGTCACATGGTGTGCAACCCTGTGGTCCCCACCGCACACCTATTTATGAGGTGTATCCAGGGTTGGCTCAGCTAAAAGCCCAACATCCTCCCGATGACCAAAAGACTATCACTGCCACACAGGATAAAGACCTCACTACGGTGGTGGACAAAACAGTACTACCTCTGCAGGGGCATACCTTTTCAAAAACCAGAACCCACAGTGGTCATCACCACAGATGCCTCCCACAGGGGTGGGGAGCGCACATGAAAGGACTCTCAACACAGGGCCTATGGACCACAGCAGAGTGGACATTACACATCTATGTCCTTGAACTCAGAACTGTATGGCTGGCATGCTAGCATTGCCTTCCCCGCATCACTGGAACCCGGGTCAGAATATATACGGACAATACAGTCTGTATGTTCTATATAAACAGAGTGAGGTGCATGATCACAGGCACTTTGCAAGGAGGCCATAACACTCTGGAGCTGGTGCCTCACCCGTGACATCTCCTTAAATGTGTGCCACCTCCCCGGTGTCCTCAATATGATAGTGGACACCCTCAGCACAGCCCTATCCCAAAGCCACTAGTGGAAACTCGACAGAGCAGTTCTGAGTGACAGTCACGTGATGGAGACATCCTCATATGGACTTATTTGCCACCAAAGTGAACAAGAAATGTCCACTGTTCTGCTCCAGAGCGGACATGGAGAAGCAATCCCTCAGAGACGCTCTCATCCTGAAATGGGATGTGCCTTTGCGCTACACATTTTCCCCCTTTTTTCCTTCCTCAACAAAGTACTCATAAAAAATACGGAGGGACAAAGCAAGAGTGATCCTCATAGCACCTTGCTGGCTTCATCAACCATGATTTCCCCACCTAAACAGATTGGCCTGACACCAGCCAATCAGCCTTCCACACAGCCCAATCATAGTATCTCAAACAGGAATCACTATTCCTTCCCCTCAGTTTCTGACTCTTCACCTCAAAGCATGGTACCTAGAATCATAGACTCATAGAGCTGGAAGAGACCTCAGAAGGGCATCCAGTCCAGCCTCCTGCCCTAGGCGGGGCCGCTAATCCCAACTAAATCAACCCAGCCAGGGCTTTGTCAAGCCAAGACTTTAAAATCTCTAGGGATGGAGACTCCACTACTTCCCTAGGTAACCCATTTCAGTGCTTCATCACTCTCCTAGTGAAATAGTTTTCCCTAATATCCAAGCTGGACCTCTCCCACCGCAACTTGTGACCATTGTTCCTTGTTCTGCCATCCGTCACAACCGAGAACAGCCTTTCTCCAGCCTCTTTGGAACCTCCCTCCAGGAAGTTGAAGGCTGCTATCAAATCCCCCCTCACTCTTTGCTTCTGCAGACTAAACCAGACCCAAGTCCCTCAGCCTCTCCTCATAAGTCATACGCTCCAGCCTCCTAATCATTTTGGTTGCCCTCCTCTGGACCCTCTCCAATGCATCCACATCCTTTTTGTAGTAGGGAACCCAAAACTAGACACAGTACTCCCAGATGCACTGCTATCAGAAATCCACTCTGAGGTGCTGGGGTGTACCTACATCTACTGTGGAGCACCCCCAGGGATGCTTATCTCGAAGAATGTCAGTTACAGGAAGGTGAGTAACCTTCTCTTCTTTCAGTCCCCCTGCCTAGTGTTTTGATTCCCCCTACCCCAATCTTTTAAGTCTCTCTAAGACCATCCCCTCTTTATTTTGTCTTCCCATTATGCCTAATTTCTGAATTTCTAATGTTGGTCTGTTAATTTGTGATTCCATTCTTACCTTGATCTTGACAGTCTGTGGATGGTATAAATAGACTTTTTTTGTTGGACTAATTGAGTTTTTCTATTTACTTTCTATATCTTTCATGTAACGTTCTGAGCTAGACTTTGATTATCTTGGACAACTTAGAGTTCTGGCCTCTGTACAACACTGTGGTCTGCATCCAGCCTTCTGGCTGCAGGCTCAGAGCACACCTATAAGATTGGGGATGAGTGATGAGAGAAGCATTCCTCCACCTAGCTTGAAAATACCACTTCAGGGGCTTTGGGGCTTAGACTTGAGCTGCTCATTAGTTGGGAGGAAAAGGGGTGTCAGGACTTAGGTGGCTTTGGGCAGGTCTACAATACAGGGACACGTCAATTTAAGCTATGCAATTCTGTTATATCTTAGATTAGTAGGATAACAGAAATCAACATAGTTTAGACCTACATACCACAGGGTCCACACTGTGCCCACACTCTGCTGGATCAACAGAAGAAACTGTCCTATCAACTCCCTTTACTGTTCGTTCAGGTGGAGTATGGGACTTAACAAGAGAGTGATCGGTGATCAATTTAGTGAGTGTCTACTAGACCCACTAAATTGACTTTCAGGGAATTGATCACCCACAGTGTAGATCCACCCTGTAGTGAAGACAAGCCCTTTGTGACTGCCATCTGATGGAAACATAGGCGCTTAGAAGTAAGTTTTGACTGCGGATGAAAGCATGCCTCCCTGCCTTGATGGACAGACTTGTGGTAGCTCAGCCTGTGCTAATCCATTAAAAATAGCAATGTGGACATTGTTGAACTGATGGAAGCTCGAACTCTCCATCTAAGCTTGGATCCGCAGCTTTGGGTGGATTTGAACTCACAACCAACCCCTGTGGTCTAAGGTCAGGTGGCTAGCCTGAGCTTCAATATCCACACAGATGTTTTTAGCACACTTAGCTTGAGCTCAGCCAGCATGAGTCTTATCTGCCGGGTCAGGGAGACACTCACCCCAGCTGCAGTGTAGCCATCTCTTAGGAGCCTGTTTGATTAGGGGGTAATAATTTCAGTTTTGAAAATGTCAGTGTGCTTAAATGGTGGAATTTAGGTGTGTTAAAGAGGCCGATAAGCTTGTGAATACCTTTTTAAGGACCTGGGTTTTAGGCATTGCTGATTCATCTATTTAGACAAGATCACAATACTTTTTCTTTGGTTTGGTTTGCTAGCAATCCCCCCTCACTCTTCTGCTGGACCCAAAGTTCCCCTTAAGCCTCCCCAGCCGGACAACGAGCACTTTCCCCAGGAGCTGCTGACATAACACCTGTGGGTTGGGTGGGTTGGATTTGAAATGGATGGGGTGCCTGGAGGCAGAAATTGCATGTTGGAGCCAGGCCAAAGTTGGCAGCATGGGCCCTGACAGAGACTGAGGTGGGTAATGTCCTCCTAAGATCTCTGAGCCCCTGCTGCATTGAAGGCATATTTTATTAGGTCCTCAAGTAAGACTTGACTAGCACTGCCCTTTCACCCTCTGCCCCAAGGAGCAGAATGCTGTGATTACTCAGTCTCACCACCCAGAAAACTTCTCATATCTCTGTTCTTAACAGGCCTGCCTTGGGGTGGAGTTAGGCTGAGCAGCAGCATCTTTCCAGGTCTAGTGGTGACCCTACCAGCCATTGCCATAGGGAACGCATCACACTGCACTGCAGGGTGAAATCTCATTGGGGGGGTGGTGGTGGCCATGGACAGAGCCCCATTATAGATAGGGCGTGAGACCATTGCTCCTTGTTCTTCCATCCATCACTACTGTGAACAGCCTTTCTCCATTCTTTCGAACTTCCCTTCAGGACGTTGAAGGCTACTATGAAATCCCCCCCTCACTTTTCTGTGCTGCAGACTAAATAAACTAAATAAACCCAAATCCCTCAGTCTCTCCTCATAGGTCATGCACTCCAGCTCCTTTATCATTTTTGTTGCCCTCCGCTGGACCCTCTCCAATACATCCACATTCTTTCTATAGCGGGGGGCCCAGATCTGGACACTATTCCAGATGTGGCCTCACCGGAGCTGAATAAAGGTCTTGTTTAGACCATACGTCTGTGGACACCTTTTAATAGTTTTGAAGGGGCCCTTTCCCTGGATGTCTGGGCTCTATTAAGAAGGTCGAGATAAAAAGCAATGTAAAAGGACACATTCTACCATTTTTCCGTCACCTCTTAGATTCGACTGAAGGGCACAAATGTTAGTTTCAGTATATGCAAGGCAATAAACAGAGATGCGCAAAATAAAAAGGTTGTTGGTCAGTGTATAAAAAATATAAGTAGCTCAGTGTCTGAGTCTGTAATGCCAAAATGCTGGCTTTTCCCTCTGGGCGGCGCTGTTGCCTGAAATGCTGGCTGTTTCCTCTGGGTGGTCTGTGTTGCATGGGGAGTGCAGGGCCCAAGTGGCCTGTTGGTCCCCCGTGGCGGCCCCGTTGAGTGGCACAGAAGTCAGCCGAGCGCCACGGCGGGAGGGGAACGGGGCGGGGTGGTGTGCGGCGTGACACCGGCTCCAGGCCCTGCCCCTGGCCATGAACATCACCACCCCGCCCTCCTTCGCCTCCCGCCATGGCACTTGGCTGACTTCTGCGCCGCTCAGCCAGGCCGCCGCGTGGGAGCAAGTGGTGCAAGTGACCATTTGGGCTCCTCGTGCTGCATGTGGAGCGCGGAGCCCAAAAGGCCATTTGGGCTCTGCGATCCCCTGAGTGAGAGGCAGGAGGGGAGGAGAAGAGAAAGAGACAGAGAGAGAGGCAGGAGGTGGGGGGAGAGCTGAGAGAGAGGGGGGAAAGCAGTAGGAGGGGGGAGAGAGATGGAGCAAGAGATGGGAGGCTCAGGAGAGAAGACTGACATGGAGGAGAGACCTGAAAATCCTGTCTTATGACGGGCTAATTGGCTAGTAAAATAATGAAAGTTTAAAGCCATAAAAATTACACACACAAATAGATCCATTCACACATGCAAACGGTGATAGTTTCTAAAAGGTGGGTGGAAGGGTGACTTGGGTGGGACAGCTGGATTCGATCAGAGATTCTGGGTGGGCAGGAATACAAGAGGTTCCTGGGCTTGGCATAGAGAGTGTGTCCTCCCATGTTCATAGCGTGACAGGACTCCAAGAAGAGATGAGCTGTCCATTGCTTGTTTCTTTGCAATGCCGAGGATCCGTGTGAGTGACTGTGATGGAGTGGACTAAGCCCCCTACAGGAGGCCGGAGGCCTTGCCACACCCCATCCCAGTGAGAAGAGCAGAAAAAAGGTCCTCCAGGCAGGATAGAGTGGCTACTGGCTCAAGCCTATGTGTAATTATTCCCTCTTGTGATATGCAGAGAAATTTTCTGAACTCACCACTAGTGTGTGTGTGAATATCACTGTGACGGCGCGTTGGGTTTTTCCCGTCTCCTGCACCCCCGAAATGGCACGAACAGACTCCACCAGCCAGTAGAACAGAGGGAGTTTATTGCTTCTCCGGGATACAGCACAGATGTAATCTGGTTGCAGGAACTGGGGCTAGGAGGCCTCAGTGCCCCCCCTTGAGATGGGCCCTACAATCCCAGCCCCCTCCCTAGCTCCTTCTCCCCTGCTTCCCAGACTGAAAACCAACCCTCTTCCAGCCCTGCCCCCCAGCCAGGGGCGGCATCCCACCTTCCTTTGTTTCTCTCCCTGGGGGGTAGCTGGTCAGACAGGTTGAGAGACCCTCTTTGCATAATGACTCATCCCCTGCCCTGCTGGGCTGCGCTACAGCCAGCAGCCGGTGGAGGTAACCCACTGCCCAGCATAGCAACCAGTAAGGTACCCCCCACTACGTCACACTCACTTTATGTGGAGTGGAGGAGGAATGGAGATGATAGCACTGCCCAGCGAAGGTAAGAGACCACTCCAAGGGATGAATCAGGAGGGGTTGGGGCAGGAGTCAGGGTCTCTCCTACTCTGCTCTTCAGATGGTTTAGGGATACTCTGTGGTTCCCATCTCAGAGGCAGGGCTCTGCATATCTGGAATCGGGGGCCAAGCTGAACAAGCGTTACCCTGAGTCGCAGCTTTCGTCACAAAGCACTTGTTTTCTAGCCCTTCTGGGTGCAAAGGAAACTCGGAAGTGTCTACCCTCTCTTGCCCTTGCCAGGGCATCATGTATACTTCAAGTCCTGATCCCACGGGGTGGCCTCTGCTGGCCAGACACCCAGCGACCAGGACAGGAGAATTTCCACCTGCCCAAAGCAGCCCCTAGGGGCTACCAGCATTCCTGAAGATGGGATCTGGCCTTGGGTATCTGGTTGGGTCTAGCTGGGGAGGCAACAGCAGAAGAATGAGGCCAGACCATCCCTTAGTTTTTGTACAATGCCTGGTACAGCACAGGGCCTGCTATGCAGATCCCCAGCCTCTGGGTCTGGCTGCTGGGCTCTGGGCATGACTTGCTCCCTGTAGCACTGGATAGTCGTGCGGTGCGGTGCTGTGCTGTGCTGTGCTGGGCAGGGCTGGGAGCAGGTGTGGGTGTGCTGCTCCTGCCTGGGCCTAGCCTGCAGGATGCAGTCAGAGATGGAGCAGGGCAGAGTGAGGCTGAACATGGGAGCCTTCTCTGGGCAGCCTAGTTGGTGACAGGGTACATTGTTCCAGTGAGGAGGGAGGCTCTGTAATCCTGCCTCAAGCTGTGAGGATCTAATCTGTGGGTCTGTCTTCCAGCTCTGCGCATGGGCAGCCAGAAAGATCCATGTTTTAACTCATCAAGAACAGCTCTTATGGACTAGAGCCAGAAGGTGAGAGAACAGGTGGTGCTAGGTGTTGGAAACGTAGCAGCGACAGGTGTGGGAAAAGTGTTCAGTGCTGGGGGTGGAAGAGTCTGGCTGTGCTGAACAGCACTGGAAAAGCAGGTCATGCTAAGTGCTGGAGAAGTGGGCAATGCCAGGTGTAGGAAAAGTGGGCAGTGCTGGGTAGTTGTGTCAGAGAGGCAGGCAGTGCTGGGCAGTGTGGTAGAAATGGACAGTGCTGGTTGCATGACCTCTCGGGGTGACCCTGCTGAGTCCTAGCCTTCGTGCTGTCACCTGCTGCCAAACCCAGCCCTGCTGGGACTCCACTGGCCCCAGGCCGTGAACTAGGATATGAATTTGACCCACTTTTCCCATGAGCAAGGGCAGCAAAGCAGGGCTGGTGTGCCTGACTCCCCTGTTGTGGGCTCTGAGAAGCTGTTGAAGGCAGCTCCCTGGTCACGCGCTACAGAGTCTACTAGATTGACTGCTGTAGCCGTCACCAGGAATGGACTCACACTGAAAGAGTGGTGCTGTCTGATACAAGTAGCTGGTCTCTCTCCCTGCTAGCTTCCTGGGTGTCCCGGACAATGTTCTTTCTGTCAATGCCACACTCCCTCTCTCAGCAGAAAGTTTTGACTGTGCCCTTGGGAGGGGACAGAACCTACCAGGGTGGCTGCGTTTGCCTGTTGAGTTGCTAGTTGCATGCTATTGTGGGTCAGGATCTTGCTCCTCTCCTCCAGTTAGGTGGGACCAAGTGCTGGTCTGCGCAGGGACAGGACCCAGTTCTTCACAGGGACAGGCCTGTGCCTGGGCTGCTGCCAGCTGTCTCTCCTGTATCTCAGCCCCCTGTGACTGTGCCTTGCCCTTGCTCTGCAGATGATGGTGCTTCTCCTGCACATCATTAGCACCATGGCTCTTCAAGTGATTGCTCATGTCCATACCATGCAGGGGTGTGCATGCCACATGCATACGTCCTTAGCAGTACCCTTTGGGCCATCGGGGAGCCCCCTGAAGTGGTGCTGCTATATCATCTCATATAGACCCCGGCTGGCCCTCTCCCCCCTCAGTTCCTTACTGCCCAGAATGGGCATTGGAATGTACTTTGCAAGTGTGCTTAGGATTCACCTCTGTGTTCCTGTTCAGGTCACGCAGGGCATGTCTGGGCCTCAAGGCTTCAAGCCTGTGTGAAGTGTCTGAAACCCATGCCCTTTGGGGACCCCCGCGAAGCCTGTCTGAAGTGCCTCAGCGAGGCACGCTTGTCGGACAATTGCAAGGTCTGTAGAGGAGGGTTTCCCAACCTATGGGTCGGGACCCAAATATGGGTCGCCATTACACTTCAAAAAGGTTGCCAGGTGTCTCCCCAGGTGGCTCTTAAGGAGCCAGTCACACATTTTTTGCTGTAGAGGTTTCATGCCCTGGACAAAGCAGGAAAAGGGCTCTCACTTGAAGATCCTCTGAATGGAGATGGCTGTTTGACTGGCACAGGAGTTGGCACCAGCTACAGAGAGCGCACCAGCTTCAGTGCATGAGGCACCTGGACACTTGCATGCCTCTCTGGCGCTGCATCGGGCTGAGCAGCACCACTTACGGTCAGAAGAAACGGAGGCATAGGAGGAGCAGATCTCTGTTGAGGCATGTGCTGAAAGTGCACCTGCAGTCGGGGCACTCAGCATCGGCAGGTTCAGCACCCAGGGCACTGGTCTCCAGCCAGCACCAGCCCAGTCCATGCCATGACCCTAGCCTGGAAGAGGATCTTGCTGAGTTGTGGACCCTCTGACACTAGACACCTTTGAGGCCGCAAGGGAGCTCATTGATCTCACTTTGTCTCCAGCTGGCACCGAGAGAGATCAGGACTCTGAATTTCCCCACACTGACCCCCACGCATCAGGGGCTTCAGCACTGGGCCTGAGGGTGTATCTCCAGGCCCCTCCAGCACTGGCACTGCCTTCGCCATTGGCACCAACACTGGTGCTGACTTTGACGTTGGCACCTGCACTTCCCTCAGCTATGGTGCACAGAGCCCTGGCACTGACCTCTTCGGAGCTGGCACCTGAGGCCCAAACCACACTGCCTCCTCCACCTCTGCACTGCTGGAAGCCGGAGTCGATGGCTAGACATACACTGACCTGACAGTCTCTGACAGTCATCATTCCCCTTTATTCAGCTTTGGTGAGGAAGCATCTGGAGTACTGTGTCCAGTTCTGGGCCCCCCACTACAAAAAGGATGTGGACGCATTGGAGAGGGTCCAGCGGAGGGCAACCAAAATGATTAGGGGGCTGGAGCATGTGACTTATGAGGAGAGGCTGAGGGACTTGGGTCTGTTTAGTCTGCAGAAGCGAAGAGTGAGGGGGGATTTGATAGCAGCCTTCAACTCCCTGAAGGGAGGTTCCAAAGAGGATGGAGAGAGGCTGTTCTCAGTAGTGACAGATGGCAGAACAAGGAACAATGGTCTCAAGTTGTGGTGGGAGAGGTCCAGGTTGGATATTAGAATCATAGGACTGGAAGGGACCTCGAGAGGTCATCGAGTCCAGCCCCCCACCCTCACGGCAGGACCAAGTTCCGTCTACACCATCCCTGACAGATGTCTATCTAACCTGTTCTTAAATATCTCCAGAGAGGGAGATTCCACCACTTCCCTTGGCAATTTATTCCAATATTTGACCACCCTGACAGTTAGGAATTTTTTCCTAATGTCCAATCTAAACCTCCCTTGCTGCACTTTAAGCCCATTACTCCTTGTCCTGTCCTCAGAAACCAAGAGGAACAAAGTTTCTCCTTCCTCCTTCTGACACCCTTTAAGATATTTGAAAACCGCTATCATGTCCCCCCTTAATCTTCTATTTTCCAAACTAAACAAGCCCAGTTCATGAAGCCTGGCTTCTTAGGTCATGTTCTCTAGACCTTTAATCATTCTTGTCGCTCTTCTCTGTACCCTTTCCAATTTCTCCACATCTTCCTTGAAATGTGGCGCCCAGAACTGGACACAGTACTCCAGCTGAGGCCTAACTAGTGCAGAGTAGAGCGGCAGAATGACTTCACGAGTTTTACTTACAACACACCTGTTGATACAACCTAGAATCATATTTGCTTTTTTTGCAACAGCATCACACTGTTGACTCATATTCAACTTGTGGTCCACTATGACCCCTAGATCCCTTTCCGCCATGCTCCTTCCTAGACAGTCGCTTCCTATCTTGTATGTATGGAACTGATTGTTCTTCGAGTGGTTGCTCATGTCCATTCGAAGTAGGTGTGTGCGCCACATGCACCACGTCTTCCGGAGCGTTTTCCCTAGCGGTACCCGTAGCGCCAGCAGGGCGCCCCCTGGAGTGGCGCCGCCATGGCGTGGCATAAGTACCCCTGCCGGCGCTGCCCCACCTCAGTTCCTTCTTACTGCCGTGTCGGTGGTTGGAGCGTCTCTCTCTCTATAGCTGTTAGGCTTAGATAGTTTAATGGTTCCCGTTTCACACTTTGTAAATAGTTGTGTAGTTAGATAGTTAGTTTTTTTTGTTTTGTTCCTTGCCCTCCTTGGGGGTAAGGAATGCCAGGGCCGCAAGGCTTTAAAACGTGCGCTGACTGCGGGAAGTTTATGCCCAGGGGCGACCCACACGACAGCTGCCTTAAGTGTCTGGGTGAGGCCCATTTGGCAATAGCCTGCAAGATCTGCAAGTCTTTCAAGCCTCGTACTAGAAAGGACAGAGTTTCCCACTTGAAGCTTCTCCTCATGGAGACGGCGCTTCAACCGGCACCGCCGGACCAGCCTGCGGTGCACAGCGCACTGGCCTCCACGCGCGAGGCCGTACACCGGGCATCGGTGGCAAGCTCCCGACACCGGTCTCGCTCTCCCCCTTCTAAGAGGGTGAAGAAGTCCCGGGGCAGGTCCCCGTCCAAGAAGCCGGTGTCAGCTGGACACCGCACCGCTAGCTCACCGGTGCGTGCCTCCCCTCTGGTGCACCGGCGGCACTGGGGGGGGCTAGCGAGCCCGGGCAGCTTGCCCTCTCATCGTCCGTCTACGCCGGACACCTAATCAGCCTTACGACCTCCCCGCCATCATCGGTTGACTCGGATGGGTCGAGGTCGCCCATGGGGCAAGCCCCAAGGGTGCCACTATCGCCCTTGCATGACCAGGGTCGGCATGCTAAAGTGGCATGCATTGGGACCAACCACGCTGGGTTTGGCTCCCACTGCTACTACGGGCTCCTTCACGACGCCGGGTCATCATTCCCAGGGAGCCTTGAGCCATGGCAGGCCATTGCTCTCCAAGTTGCCAGAGCCCCGCTTGGCCGTACCGGTGCCATACTCCCAAGGCTATCTGGCTTCCCAAGAGTCGACGTCCGTCTCCGTGACTCAGTGGTCCACCCCGGTACCAGGCATGGGCACCCCAGTACCGCTCGAGTTGGACACGACTCGGTTGGCATCAAGCCTGAGCACCTTAGTGCCGTACCTATTGGCCACGCAACAGGCACCAGGCCTGGACACCCTGTTGCCGCAGCCACAGTTGGCGCAATCGACACCGGGCCTGGGCACCCCGGTGTCACGGCTGCAGTCGGCGCAATCGGCACCGGGCCTGGGCACCCCGGTACCGCAGCCCCTGACGGCACCGCTTCCACTATTTCAGCCATCGCAATGGGCACCGAGCTTGAGCACCTTGGTACCGTAGCTACTGCAACGCAGCCAACACCGGCCTAGGCACCCCGGTGCCGCAATTGGCGCACACGGCACCGAGCCTGAGCACCTCGGTGCCGCAATTGGCGCACACGGCACCGAGCCTGGGTACCTCGGTGCCGCAAATGCCGCCTCAAACAGCACCGGGCTTGGGCACCCAGCTGTTGGTGCCATTGGAGTTTGCCGCACTGGGTCTGGGTCCCCCGGCACCACGGACGACCCGTCTGCGCCGTGCGCATGCAGGCAAGCCGGAGTCGATGGCCAGGTTTGCGCCGCACTCCTCGTCGGCTTCACTGTGGCCGGAATCCGATTACTCTTTGGACTCGGACGCGGTGTCAGTATGCTCAGGGTCTTCGGGAGCTTCTTACCTCATAGGCATGTTTTCTAGACCTTTAATCATTTTTGTTGCTCTTTTCTGGACCTTTTCCAATCTCCCCCCATCTTTCCTAAAATATGGTGCCCAGTACTGGACACAATACTCCAGTTGAGGCCTAGTCAGTGCAGAGTAGAGTGGAAGAATGACTTCTTGCTTACAATACGCCTGTTGGTTAGAGCAAATAAACTTTCCCCGTGTCTCCCCTATTTATCAACCAGTGTTAATGACACTTGAGGTGTTTTTATTCTTTTTTTAGAGCCCTCCTGTTGTGTGGCCCTAAGCTGTGGCTTAGCTTAGACCCTAATCAGGCCGTGGGCTGGGGAAGCACAGAGGGCCTGACCAGGTTAACCAGGTTTCTGACCATCCGATCCCAAGGCTCTGCCCCAGCCAGAATCATGGTTCTGATCTGAGTGGGCTCTCTGGGCTGGGAGACAGAGCCCTTGTGTAGCCACATGACGCGATCACCTGAGGAAACTGATCACCATGGTGGGGTAAGGCTGGGGACCACCTCTCAGAGTGTGGGGGCAGCACAGGCATGGGGAGCCAAACGTTTGTTCTCAGGGGGCAGGGAGGGGCAGAAGTTTGAAGCTGGTTGGGGGTGTGAGAATCTTCCAGGCCCGTGAGCCCCAAGAAATCCCTGCTCTGCACCGCGGGGAGCTAGGGAGGGAAAGGCCTTTCCCCAGTGATATCCCTGCCCATCTCTTCACCGCCTCAGGACCTGCACCATAGGAGAGGGCCTGAGTGAAGAGCACCCACCTGCTGTTCTACAGCAACCCAGCTGCCCTCCCCCCCAGCAGCTGTTCCAAAGGCCGGCAGAGAATATCATACCCCAAATCCATCCCTAGTGTCCATCCCGACCTCCCTGCCAGCATGAGATCAGGCTCCCTGCACTCCACAGGCTTGGGCCTCAGTTCATGGGGAGAAGGGACTGGGGACAGCAGGGGTCACGGACAACTCAGGGCAGCCAGGGGGCTACACAGGCCATGCAAGGACCCAGCTAGAATGGCTGGAGTGGAGAGAGCTGCACCAGGCCCAGAGGGAGATGGAGCTAAGGGACAGGGCAAAATGAGTGATTCTATGATGTTCCCTGCAGGGGAAAGTGGTTCAAGGGGCTCTGGTGTCCCTTTCCAGGCATCAGTGCTAGAGTTGGACAGCTGCTCCTATTTTCTTTTTCTGGGGCTGGTACTAAAGCCCAGGCAGAAGGTCATGTGCAGTGAGTATGATCCCTGCACATCCCCTAGGATCCAGGCTTCAGCTGCATACTCAGCAAGAATTCCAGGAAGGCTTGGCCTGGGTCAGGCTCAGTGCTTCAGGCAGCTGGGCTCAGCCCCAGCCCCAGCCCCAAGGAGGCTGGTGCAGGCTCCCCTAGCATGGAGGTGCCGTGGCTACTTTCCTCTCCCTGTCCAGGATTTCTGCTCCATGAAGTTGGTTCTCCCCTATGGGGTGGGGATGTTTGTAAGGTTCCAGGCCCTTCCCCTTGTGGGCACCATATGGCTTTGGACCATCCTGTGAGGGAAGAGTGGGGGATGGGGGGGTCGCCAGTGGGGTTGGGGCTTGTGCGCATCCCAAAGGATTAGGGAGGCTACATCCAACTCTGATTCTCACTCTTGTCTCTATGGGGATGCAGGACACTGCTCTCGAGGAAGTTCAGAGTGCAGGCATCGCTGCGGTCGGCCTGGCAAGCCAGAGGTGCAGTGAATCCCATCCCCATGAGCTCCCCCACAAACAGATGCTGCTCAGCCAACTGCTGGTAAGTGGGGGTGTGACAGGGAGTTACCCCGAGGGTTCACTCTGGGAGCTGTGGGAATCACTGCTGGGCTGGACCGTTCTCACATTGCTTTGTTGCAGACACAGACACCCTCACAGGCCCTGATCTCACCCAGGAACAAACATCCCAAGGTGCAGAAAGAACAGCAAATGCGACAGGTGACCAACTTGGTGTTAGGGCTTAAACAGAACATGGCAGCTTACAAAAAGTGGAAGTGGTCAGATGATGAGGGAAGATAAAAATATTGCTCAAGCATGCGGAGATGTAATCAGGAAGGCTTAAGTGAAATTGCAATTGCAGCTAGCAAGGGATGTGAGGGGTAGCAACAAGGTCCGTGAAACCGTGGGACCCTTACTGAATGGGAGAGGCAACCTAGTAGCAGAGGACACAGAAAAAGCTGAAGTACAAAAGGCTTTTTCTGCCTCCGTCTTCACAGACAAGGTCAGCTCCCAGGGTGTGTCTAGACTACACCTCCCTGTCTACAGATAGATGTAGATTAGGCACACTGAAATCGCTAATGAAGCAGGGATTTAAATATCCTGCACCTCATTAGCATAAATATGGCCACCGCTTTTTTCGGAAGAAAAAAATGGCAGTCTAGACGTGGATCTGTTGAAAATAAAGCCTTTTTTGACAGATCCCATAAACCACATTTTTGAGGAATACAGGATCTGTCGAAAAAGGCTTCATTTTTGACAAATCCATGTCTAGACTGCCGTTTTTCAAAAAAACTGTTTTGAAAAAAGCATGTTTATGCTAATGAGGCATGGGATATTTAAATCCCTGCTTCATTAGCAATTTTGATGTGCTTGATTTGCATCCTTCTGTCGACAGAGGGATGTAATCTAGGGTACGTCTGTCGCCAGAGGCATGTAGATTAGGGTACCGGACATAGTAAAATGAAGCGGCGATTTAAATAATCGCCGCTTCATTTAAGTTTACATGGCTGCCGCGCTGAGCCGACAAACAGCTGATCAGCTGTTTGTCGGCTCAGCGCGATAGTCTGGACGCTCCCCTGCCGACATCAAAGGTATTTGTCGACCACCCAGGTATGCCTCCTGGGATGAGGTTTACCTGGGTGGTCGACAAATACCTTTGATGTTGGCAGGGGAGCGTCCAGACTATCGCGCTGAGCCGACAAAAGCTAATCAGCTGTTTGTCGGCTCAGCGCGGCAGCCATGTAAATTTAAATGAAGTGGCGATTATTTAAATCGCCGCTTCATTTTACTATGTCCAGTACCCTAATCTACATGCTTCTGGCAACAGAGGCATGTAGTCTAGACGTACCACTAGATGTAGCCCCAGACTAGTAGCCCTCAGTGGTGAAAGAACAGGATACGGACCATTTAGAAAAGCTGGAAATACACAAATCCATAAGGCTGGATCTAATGCATCCAAGAGTGCTGAGGGAGTTGGATGATGTGATTGCAGAGCCATTGGTCACTATCATCGAAAATGCGTGGCAATTGGGGGAGGTCCCAGACAACAGGAAAAGGCAAATGTTGTGCCCATCTTTTAAAAAAAGAGAAGAAGAATGCAGAGAACTACAGACTGGTTGGTCTTCTCTCAGTCCCTGAAAAAATCATTGAGCAGGCCCTCAAGGAATCCATTATGAAGCACTTGGAGGAGAGGAACGTGATCAGGAACAGTCAACATGGATTCACCCAGGACAGGGCGTGGGCAATAATTTTGGAAGGGGGGGGCACTTCACAAGTTTCAGAAGTGGCTGTGGGCTGACCTGGAAAGGGCGGGGTTGAGAACTATCCTGCTGAGTACGGTGACCTTATTTTCCGAACCAGCTGCAGCTAGTAAGAACTGCTTAACTTAAATTATGAAACAGATTAAGTGTTTCAACTTTCTCATGTTACTTTATTTAAAATGAAGTTTGATAAATTAAAATGTTATGCCCAACACAAAAGGTTTCAATGTTTTCTTTATTTATGGAAGGGAACCTTTTTTGGGTTGGGGTAACTGATCCACAAAATCAGTTGGGGACCACACAAGTGAGAAGCAAAGAAACCCCTCCAAAACCCCCCAGTTCTCACTGATGTGGCCCCAACTGAGATACCTCACTCCTCTAGTGCCACAACCTCACGGGGTGAGGAGAAGAGGAGGGGGGAACTGAGGTTCAGGGCTTCCCATAGACCAGATTTACTGGGGTTCTGGAGTTAGTGGATTTGAAGGACCTCCTTAGGCTCTGGGATAGGGACAAAAATGAGGGTTACAGTGTGTGTGACAGGGCTCCCAGAAAGTAGCTAGGAAAGGATGTGGACAAACTGGTCTGCAAAAGAGAAGTGTGAGGGGGAATTTGATAGCAGCCTCTAAGTACCTGAAGGGAGGTGGATGGAGCCAGGCAGTTCTCAGCAGTGACAGAACAAAGATAAACGCTCTCCAGTTGCAGTGGGGGAGGTCTAGGTTGGATATTAGGAGGGTGGGTTGGAACATGTTACCTAGGGATGGAGATCCCTAAGGGCTTTGAGTCCTGGCTTGACAAAGGCCTGGCTGGGATGATTTCTTTGGGATTGGTCCTGTTTTAAGCAGGGGGCCGGATTAGATGGCTTCCTGAAGTCTCTTTCAACTCTAATCTAGGATTCTATGAACACAGCAGCAGGTGGTGCTACACACCCAAACTAAGCTACCTGAGTGCTTTCCTAAAGTCACTCAAAGACAGGCAGGAGATAACAGCCAATTTTCCAGCTCCTCCACCTTGCGCTCTTGCTGGAGTATAAACCCAGAATTATACTGTCCTCTCAGTGAGGGAAAGATATGCACAACAAGCTTATGTTAACCAAGCTGAGCTTTTATTCCTCAGCCACTTAACTCACAGACACACTGATTTAGATAAAGTATAAAAGATTCTGTCTCAAGTGATTTCCCTTTGGGTGCTCCACTGTTGGTGTCAGGTTGTCCTGGCATTGCAGCTCAGTTTTCGTTAGCAGTAGTCAACCAGACCGCACATGCACAGTGAGTGCCTGGCGCCGTTCGTGCCCTTTCAATCACACACATGGTCCAGCTCCCACCAGTTCCTTCTTCACCTCCCTTGGTCACAGATGGAGCGAGCCCTTTCTCCTCACAACTCTAGTCAAAGAAGATATTTTAGTTCAGTATTTAGTTTTCTACACTATAACTATTAAAAAGTGACTAGCTAGCAGTTATTAGTTACTATATCCTGTTTCTGAAGGATGCGGGGTTGGCCCTTGCTTCCCTAGAAGTACATTTGTTAGCGATCACTGCTTTCCATCACTGAATAGATAGGATGTGCAAACACTGAGCAACTATCACCAAAAGATTTATCAGAGATCTTTGTAATCTATACCTGCCACATAGATTGCTACCACTGACATGGAACCTGGAGATGGTGTTGGCTACTCTTACCTATGTTCCCTTTGAACCACTAGCTACCTCTTCACTATCAACAATGATGATCAAGGTATTTTTCTACTAGCCATTACTTCTGCCTGTAGAGTTGGGGAACTGGCGGCCTTAATGGCAGTACCATCGTATACCACATTTAATAAAGACAACGTCATATTGCGCCCACATCCCTCCAACTTGTTCAGACTTCCACATAAATGAACCAATTGTCCTTCCTTCTACCCTAAACCACGTGCAACTCATCTCTTAACGTGTGCTGAGCACTCACTTTCTATATAGACAGTACTCTACCTCTTTGCAAATCAGAGCAATTGCTAATCTTGGTGGTGGAATGCTCCAACCCTCTCTCATCGCAACGCATTTCCAGACTCATGGTTTCCTGCATAATGAAGTGCTATGCCATATGGAATAAACCACTCCTGGAAGCACCTAGAGCACACTCTGCGAGAGCTGTAGCAACCTCCACAGCTTTCCTTCGGAGGTCCCCCTCAGGGACATTGGCCGAGTGGCCACATGGTCCACAGTGTTACCTTTATGAAACATTACGCAATTTCTCGGAGTCTAGCGAATGATACCACTGTGGCCTCTGCAGTACTATCGACTGTGATTAAATCATGACTGCGAGACCCGCCTTCCACGTACTCTCAGGTACTGCTATAGAGTCACCAACAGTGCAGCACCCTCACTGAGGGGACATCGCTTGAAGAAGAAGAGAGAGTTACTCACCTGTGCAGCAATGATTGTTCTTCGAGATGTGTATCCACATGGGTGCTCCATTATTGGCGGCAGGTCTTCCCCATGCTGCAGATCGGAGTTTTCATTAGCAGTAGTCAGACTGTGCATGAGCAGCGAGTGCCTTGCACCATTCGTGCCCTTTCAATCACACGCGCGGTCCAGCTCCCGCCAGTTCCTCGAGTCCACGTTGGTATCTGAAAGATACAATAGGAGACTCTGAAGCGGGGATGAGCACCCACAGGGGGGACACATCTCGAAGAACAGTCGTTGCTGCACAAGTGAGTAACTCTCTCTAAGTGATTATAAGAGATAGCAAACAAATCAAAGCAGATTGTCTATTAAATAAACCAAAGCACAAACTAAATCTTATACTAATTAGAGAGCCTGTAGATGAATTATCACCCTGCCTGATGACACAAGCAGGCCATCAGATTGCCTGCCATACACAGGCTAGAAATCCCTTTAGACTGAATATCCCAGCTCAGACTTTGATCCTCAGGTGTTTCCAGGAGGTCTCGTGTGGGGAGCGAGGTCCTCAGATGACTCCACACTGCACCTTGGATAGTCGCTCCCTGCAGCAGACCTTTGTTCCAAACTCAGTTCTCTGTCCTGCTTGTAGAAAAATATGGTACCAAAATGGAATTCAGTGTCATGTGGTATGGTCATATGTCCCATTATGTATGGGAGTTTTCCAGAGCAAGACTAGTTGAAATAAAGACACAGAGTCAATATTCGCAACTTCAGCTACAAAAATGATACTTATACACACACATGACTTGTTGGATATGATTATCCTAACTTTTCCAATAACACCTTCCAAGGCCAGATGCATTGTAATTGTTATAATCATACCATTATGAAGAATTTGGGATGCAGAGTCACAGAGGGATCCCCATTTTGGGAGAGTGGCCACAGAGCCTCAGGGGTTCCCTGAGTTGGGCTCATATTGTTCTTGCTTCCAGCAGTCTGGGTCACTGGGCCAGAGCCAGAGAAGTGCGCCCAAGAGAGTCAGTGGGAGGTGAGCTGCTCTGTGGGGATCTCCATCCTGTCCAACCCCACTCTGGGACTAGTGGCAGGACAAAGGGTGGCTTTGGGGCATCTCCGAGGCAGCATCATTCCTGGGAGTTCATTCGTATCAGCCCTGGGAGGCTGCAGACCTCGTACCTTATTCTTGCTGCCCTGTGTAGTAAGATGAAGGCCTAAAACATAAGCGGCTGTATCTAGACTGCATCTCTTTTCTGTAAAAAGGATGCAAATTAGACACATTGCAATTGCAAATGAAGCAGGGATTTAAATCCCCCCCGCTTCATTTGCATAAACATGGCTGCGCTTTTTTCCGGCTCGGAGCTTTGCTGGAAAAAAGCGCCAGTCTAGACAGGGATCTTTCGGAAAATAAAGCCTTTTCCAAAAGATCCCTTATTCCTCTTTAAAAAATGGCAGAATGATGGCTAGAGATGATCTAATCAAACCACGAGGTACAGGGTGATGGGTGGCATCTAAATAGCGTCAGCAGGTCAGCAGTGAGGTCTGACTTGTACCTGTACATAAGCTGGTGTCTCGGGGGGACAGTCTTTGTATGACCTAGGGGGCAGTGGGACCTCCCACGGATAGTCATTCCATTGTGGCAAGTACACATGCGTAGGGATCCAGTAGAGTCTACTGACAACTCTGACTGTACTTCCCTCTACAATAAACCTGGCCTGGCACCTTCGATCCTTATCTGGTTTGTGGTCTTGGGGGGCCCTCTCGGGGTCTGCTGTGGAGACTAAATGCACAAGTCCACACGGCCCAACGGAGCCAGAGACCTGTGAGGACACCTCGCAATGAATCCCGACTGTCCTCCCTGAATAACTATACCAGTGGTCCCCAACACGGTGCCTGCGGAGCAATCTGGACTGGCCCCGTCCCCAGGCGTGCGGCAGGTGCCAGCCCCGGGTGCCTGGGCGGCCCCTGCCCGGGGTCGCAGCACATGCCAGTGCCAGCCCTGGGCGTGCAGCGCATGCTTGTCCCCACCCCCAGGCCCATGGCCCATGAGCGGCCCCACCCCCGTGTGTGCGGTGCGTGAGCAGCCCCGCCCCCAGGCACCTGGCAGCCCCAAAACGTTGGGGACCACTGAACTACACCCTGTTCCAGAGGGCAAGAGAGCCCCTCCCACCAGTAGGGAGCAAGCCAGAATGAGAGGGGAAACAGAGTCACATCCTTTGCAGAAAAATATTCCAACCCTTTCTGCATCCTCTACAGCAGCGTTTTCCAGACTATGGGCCGCAGCCCAGTACCAGGCTGCAGGAAAACAATAGCGGGCCTCAGCGTGGTTGCCAGGGTGTTCCAGGCTCCCGGAGTGCCCGTGTGGGGCCGGGTCCCCCAAGCCCTCGGCCGGCCTGGGCGGAGTCTGCAGCCAGATGTTCCGGCTCCCGGCAGAGGCATAGCTGGGGTAGGCGAAGGGGAGAGCTGGCCACTGGAAGCAGCACTGGATGGGGACAGGCAGGGGAGTTTGGGGGGCAGCCGAGAGAAGCAGAGCTGGCTGGGGGACAGGGGGCTGGCAGGGGAGATCGGGAGGAAGAATAGGGGAGAAGCGGCCACCGGAAGCATCGGGGCTGGCCGGGAGAGATTGGGGGGGCCGGCGGAGGCAGGGCTGCCAGGGGGCATGAGGTCGGAGGCAAGGAGTTTGCTGGGGAAGATGTTGGGGCGGGGGGGGAGGAGATGTGGCCGCTGGAAGAAGGGCTGGACATGGACAGCAGTGCTGGCCAAGGGAGATTGAGAGAAGTGGGGGAGAACTGGCTGTTCGGGAGGGGGTTGGGGGAAGTGGGGCTGGCCGGAGGTGCAGCGGGGGTGGGGTGGGGGGAACGAATCGGCTGGCGGGGAGCGGGACTGACCCGGCCATATGTAGATCTCGGGGCGCTGCCCCTCTTTCCCCCCACAAAGCACGAGTGAGTCCGGCCCAGGGATTCTATTGTACCCCCCCCACACACACACCCCTCGAGTAGGTGCGAGCTGGCTGGCTGGTAGACACACTCATGCAGCCTGAGCACATTTACCAGCCAGGGAGTTCGAAACTACAAACGGATACATCTAGTAACAATAAAACGGACCTAATGAGAAAATACCAGACATGTTCTATGTCTGGTATTTTCTCAGTGTGTTTTTTATGACCACATCTAGACTGGCATGATTTTCTGCAAATTCTTTTAACGGAAAACTTTTCCGTTAAAAGCATTTGCGGAAAAGAGCATCTAGATTGGCAGGACGCTTTTCCGCAAAAGCACTTTTTGCGGAAAAGCGTCCGTGCCAATCTAGACGCGCTTTTGCGCAAAAAAGCCCCGATCGCCATTTTCGTGATTGGGGCTTTTTGACGCAAACCAAATCTGAGCTGTCTACACTGGCCCTTTTGCCCGAACGGGAGCAGCATAGTATTTCCGCAAGAAGCACCGATTTCAGGCAGTAGGAAGTCAGTGTTCTTGTGGAAATTCAAGCAGCCAGTGTAGACAGCTGGCACGTTTTTCCGCAAAAGCACTTGCTTTTGCGGAAAAACTTGCCAGTCTAGACACAGCCTTGGTGTTTATATTTTTGGGCTGCAAAAAACAGTAGGTGGGGGGGGGGAAGGGTTCCAACTAAAGTAAAAAGTTTGGGAAACCCTGGTCTAACCAGCTTTCTGTCTGGCTTACAGTCCATTTAGCCAGTCCATGTTCCTTAACTTGCTGGCAAGAATATTGTGGGTATCACAAGCTATGCTAAAGCTGGCACTGGGGGCTTTGGGAGGACCAGCAACAACTTATTTGAATGTTCATCATTTGATTAATGAATATTGAAATATGCAAATGAATGTTACCGGTCCTCCGAAAGTTCATGAATGGATTTACTGGTCCCCATGTCAAAACGTTTGGGAAGCCTGCTCTACAGTGACTCTGGAGTCTTTGGGCGGAGACGCTGGCCTGGGCCCACTCGCCCCACAGGATGCGCCGCACTCCTGTGAGCAGCTCTTGCTTAGCTCTGCCAGCTCAGCTCTGCCCCCCTGCTCAAGCCATCGCTCGGGTGAGGCACCCTCGGCTGGGGTCCTGCAGTTCCTGTCTCCCCGCATGAGGGCTGGTGAGGCACTGGCATGACTGTCTACGCTGCAGTGAGATGGCCCCAGAGGGACGCTGTCCAGGGTGCTGTGTGGGCGGGTGATGAGGTGGCCAGCTGGGCAGGCAGTGGGATGAGCCCAGGGTCTGTGTTCTCCCCTCCATTGCCCCTCACCCCGGGCACCTCCATGATGCCCCCATTCCCCAGCCGCACTGCCCTTCCCAGCAGTGGCGGTTTCTGCCCCTCCTTTCAGTGGGGCCGACGTGCGTCTCCTGCATCTGGGGACAGGACTGCGGGAGGCTGGGCCGAGGCTGAGCACCCTTCTCCCCAGCTAGGCGGGGGGAGTTACTGCGCTAACCTATGGAGCAAGCTGGCCAGTGGGAGTTTTGTTTTTCTTCCTGTAGCGCAGCTCTCTGCAGCACCAGCTTGCACCCCACGTGGCCTGCAGCCGGGCAGGAAGAGGTTGCTACGCCCACGGCGCTGCACGCACCAGCCTGACGATGTGCTAGAGGCTCCATGCGTGGCCAGGACAAACTGGTGCCCCCCCACTTCTCTCTGTCCTCCCAACTGAAGTGCAAGTGGATGATGGGCTGTGCTGGAGTGTGATCGGGGGGGGGGGGCCTGTCTGCTCTGTGACCCAGAGTTCCCTGCACTGGGCTGTGTGATTCCCACTGACTCGCCCACGTGGCTTGGCCCAGACACCTAGGCCCAGCATGAGCAAATAACAAGGCTCTTCCTGGGGGAGACAAAGGGAGCTGGGCAGTTTTTGGCTGGGAAAACATGAAGAGAAGAGCCTGAGCTGAGTGCTGGGGGGTCGGGGGCCTGTGGCCCCACCCCAAGGGGTCTGAGGCTGCCTGGCCCCTCACTTCAATGCCCACAAAGAATCTGGGCTGTGCTCTTAGAAGAAATTAAATCGCCCTATTCTACTGGCTGGCAGAGTCTCATCTTGCTGCTACAGGGATGCAGGACGGGGGGTACCCGCCACGCCGTCACAGTGGTGTTGGGTGGGATGCGCTGCACCCCGTGGATGGAGCGTCCAGTGGCGGGGTGCAGGAGAAGGAAGGGGCTTGCAAGAGCCAGACGCTGGAGGCAGAGTGAAGAGATTCCTGGGAGCCGTGGGGCGCTGCAGCGCTCGGTCGGTGAGTCTGCACCCCAGGGATCGGCAGGGAGATGCCTGCGCCCGACTCCTGAAGGCAGAGCTGGTGAATATTTTTGATGTAAGCCACAGCTGTATGCTGTGAGGTGTAAGCCAGTCCTGTGCTCAGGGCTCACAAAGAAATGCTCAGTGGTCCCCTTTTAGCACCAGCCGAGAGCAGATCAGGGCAGACAAACAAACAGCAGTTCTAAGTCTAAATTGGCCAAGGCCCTGCTGCAGGGTGGGGCAAGCAGACATTGTTTAGCAGTCAGTCTCAGCTGGCTCAGGCACCGGGGCCGGTAAACAAGCACAGTCTCAGGAAGGCCCAGACCCTGGCATAGGGCAAGGCAGGCAAGCACCCACAAGTCCCAAGGCATGTCGGCCCAGGCCCTGCTGCAGGGTGGGCAGTCTCAATTCAAGAAGGCCCAAGCCCTGGGGTAGGGCGGGGCCGGCAAGACAGCAATCACTGGCAAGAGAGAGGGGGAGACTGCCATCCAGTATGTGGAGTGGCAGGGGGGCCGCGGGCCCTCCCTGCTCCACTGTGTCCGGCCCAGGGCCCTAGCATTGGCTGCCACAGGGTGAGCGGGGAGCTGGACCACAACACGCTGACACAGGGGTGATAATAGGGGAAGTTTCTGTAAGGTAATGACATTGGGGTGATAATTGGGGAAGCTATCTTTGTAATGGGTGAGATAATTAGAGTCTTTGTTTAAACCCATACATAAAGACTCTAATTATCTCACCCATTACAAAGATAGCTTCCCCTATTATCACCCCTAATGTCATTACCTCACAGAAACTTACCTTCCCCCCTCACCCCGACTCTGTTCTAAAATTTGATTTGTCAATTTCACATGCGTTCATGTTTTTGATTGTATCACTTTGGTATATAGGGTTGTGCCGATTTTCTTCCACTATTTGATCTGAGGAAGTGGGTCTGGCCCACGAAAGCTCATCATCTAATAAACCATCTTGTTAGTCTTTAAAGTGCTGCATCGTCCTGTCTTTTGTTTCATCTTAAGATCTGTTTCTTTATCTGGTGATGGTGGGTACTATTAAGGCAGGATCGCCCTGTTAACAGCCCAATGCTACATTATTTTTATATCACTGAGATGGAATGCAAGGGTGTGGCTTTCTTTTTCTTGGCTAAGGGCTCATGCTCTCCTAATCTAATGCTGCTGCAGAAGAAGGCCTCAGACCTTATGTGTGGGGTGCTTGACATATGTTCCAGATTACTCACTTGGATCTCTTCTGAGTCTGGTAGCATTCTCATATAAACTATATCTGAGGAAACCAAACATATTGTCAGAGTTTTTGTTAGGCAGCACAAACACAGAGGACTAACCTTGAGATGTTCTTTAATGAGTCCTTTGATGATTACTTTGTGCCTAAATGTAATATCATCCATAAATGGACTTAATTTTACCAAAGCAACCAAAAGCTAATAGCAATGACAATAAATTAGCAATTATGAAATGCAGAAAATTGACAGGGGAAGCTAAAGATATCAAGGGAGGGGCTGAGGTCTGCGCTCCATGCCAGGGGGCATCCTCAGAGCTGGCACAGTCTGGCAGCCCCCAGACAAAGGCCCTTGCCTGCCTGGCTGCTACACAGCTCTGCCAGCACTGACCGCGGTGTCCTGGCCCCCAGGAGAAGAGGGCTCAGCCCTTGCTAAGGTCACAGCCAGTCACCTGCAGCCCTGCCAGGGCATCCTGGGCAGACTTTCTCTTTAAAGAAACCCAGCTGCCCCGCCCTAAGGCCGCAGGTGTGAGTGAGCAAGGGGGTTACCAGAGGTTAGTCACCTTTGTGGCCCATACTCTGACGACGGGGGGAGGGAGGGCTCAGAAGAGAAGGACGCAGAGTGAAGCAGGTTTGACTGGATCATAGGAGAGCACAGTGGCAGAATTTGCCTTGACTTTGAATCATTGGCCATAAGCTGCTCTGGAATTTCACAGTACAGGCAGTCCCCGAGTTACGCGGATCTGACTTACGTCGGATCCACAGATACGAACGGGGATTTTCTCGCCCCGGAGGACTGGAGCGGCGGGACACCTGGTCCCGCCGCCCGCCTCCTCCGGGGTGAGAAAAGCTGCTCCCCGTCTCCCTGGTCTGCTGCGGGAGCCAGCAGACCAGGGAGACGGGGACCAAAGCGGCGCAGGACCCGGGGCCGGACCCACGGCCGCTTCCAGATCAGTTGTTAGATTCTAAAGGATTGGCCCAGCGTGATTTGTGGGTAAGATCCAAAGGATAAATTGGCCAGAGATCTGTGGCTGGTTTCCTGGAACCGGACAGAACTTGTTCGGGGTAGGTGGGATTGGGTGCTAGGACCCCCCACCTGTGTATAGGCCCGGGGCCATCTGGGGCACGGATATTGCTGGGGTGTGGGAGGGGTTTTGCTCAGGAGGCTTCAGGCAGGCAGCTGAAGCGCTCTGTGAGACTGGTTTGTGGCCTGTTTGGAGAGGTCACCAGTCTGGGGGCTGTAAGGAGCCCCGGATTTGAGCAATTCGCCCTGAGCAGACGCACTCAGCTGTGCCCAGACAAGGCCTGGTCCGTCACAGTGGCGTAGTCGGCAGGATACACAGATCTTGGTCAATTGAGCTTTGGGATCAGGACCCCACGCTGTCTAAATTTGATTTTTGCTACTGAGAGTTTGGTTGGGTAAAGAGCAGCTGCAATGAGTGAGCTACAGTATGAAAGTCTGGACAGAGAGGCTCTGGAACTCTTATGCTTGGAAGGAGGCATTGCCTTTAATGAGGAAGTTTCTAATCCGGAGCTGGCATTTTTGTTAAAGTTCAGAAATGCTGCAGAAGAAATAAGAGAGCAGGATCCAGTGAGGAGAATGCAACTTAGATGTAAACGAGAAGTGGAGGAGTTTCGTCTGCTATCACAACAGAGAATACAGAGGCGAGACCGAGAACATGCAGAGAGAATGGCAGAGTGGGACAGACACATCAATCAAGGCCGGGAAAAAGCTGCCAGATTTGAACTTCAACCCAAAAGAATTGAAGCACAAAAGGAACTGTGTCCTCCTGAAAGTTCGGTGTATGACCGTGTGGGCATGTTGGGTAATGTTGTAACACAGCCCTGAAACATGTATGAGGTTTGTGAGGGGGGTACAGGTAACTCTGGGAAGCTTTCTGGGGCTAGTCAATCTTATTGTAACCGAAAGAAAAGTGTCTCTAAATGTTTGCCTGTGGCAGGTAGCCATGAATCTGCGAGTGAGGCTTCTAAGGGCCTGTCTAGTGCCTCAAAGGCGAGGCTGAAATCAACACCAGGGCGGAAAAAGCCCAGAAATTCCATGAGGAGTACAGCTAGTTCGGATTAGAAGCCTAATCCGAACTAGCTAGTCCATGCTGCGTGTAGCCACGTGGCACGGGGTCCGACCTAGCCGGCATTTAAAAATGGCGCCGGCCGGCTTCATGCAAATGAAGCCCGGGAAATTCAAATCCCGGGCTTCATTTGCAACTGCGGATGACTACATTACCCCGCTAGTTCGAACTAGGGGGGTAGTGTAGACAGACCCTCAGTGTCTAGCTCTATGCCTGAAATTAGCCAGGGGTGTTGGGACAAGGGAAAAACTGTCTCTGGTTGTCTGTCTGTGTGTGGGGAAGAGTTTCTTCCTTTGTCTGAGGAAGGTGCCCCACAGCCTGTGTTGGCTGAGAGCAGGGCTGTTGTCCCAGAGTTGGGTCTGGATACAGAGAAGGCCCAGAAAGGAGGTGTCTCTAAGTTTGTGTCTGCTGGGGAGGAGGATGCTGTGACTTGGGTAGATCCAGGCAGTGTCTTGCCAGAACCCCAGAGACCAGACAGTGGGGACCCTGATGTTGTGCCTGATGCTGCTGTGTTGCTGGAAGAGGGGGAAGCGACTCTGTGGGACCAGGGTGACCCCTTAGCCCAGGCACAAGGAGGGAATCAGGGCATGTTAACTATGGAGCCTAATGATGGTGGGGAAGTTTAAAGCCATCTAGAGAGCTGCAAAGGGAGAAAAGGTGCCTCTGACCTTGTATCTTGTGAGTCTGTCTGTGTGCCTGAGAGGAGATTGTCTGTGAATCCACCTGAGGGGCCAGGGAGGACTCAAGGAGTAAGGGAAGTGCAGGAGGAGTTGGCTGTGGCTCAGCAGGGCAATGTTGCTGCAGAGCCAGAGAAGGGTGAACTGTTGCTTAAGGAAGCTCATAGGGAAGAGAGTCCTGGCAGTGCTTGTAGCAAGCAGGTTGCAGTAACTGAGGGAGGTGACGGTGCCTGGCTTGGAGAAGGCATTCAGGAGAAAGCTCTGCCTGTAAAAGGCAGCAGCTTCTTGTGTGAGGCACTTGTTGCGGTGCCTGAGGGACAGAATTTGTCTGTTAACAGTGACTCCACTGACTTGGATATAGACAAATCCAGTGTGGATGGTGTTGGAGAGGTCTCGGAGGGACTGAGGGTTGTTCCAGATGAGGCAGGAACAGCCAGAGAACTGGAGCAGGCTGCTAACCCAGTGACTGTGTGTGACCAGCTTGCTGGGAAGTCAGTGTGTGTGGGACAGGATTCTTCCCAGGTGAATGAGGAGAGTGGGAAGTTAGTGTCACAGATTCAGGAGAAGGGCTGGGTAGCTAAGTGTGCAGAGCAGAACAGCTGTGTGGTCACCCTCCCTAGGATGCAGGAGATGGCAGTTACGCTCCCATCTCTGGACACTGTGGACACTCATAATCAGGGAAGTTGATATCTGGTTCCATGTGGAAACAGAGGTTGGAGGTGGACAGAGGAGAGACTTGGGAGTCTACAGCTTACTGCTGTTACCCCACTGAGTGGGGGAAGGGGGAGAATTCCAGGGCCATTGTGAGCCAGGGAGTCACGCCCAGCCAGCCCATTGTCTTGGTCAGGCCAGAGGTTTCAGGCCTGGAGCCCAGAGGACAAGGGGGAGGGGCAGGACCTGCCTTGGCCAAGAAGATTTGCAGTTTAAACCTGAGGGGCCAAAACTGCAATGGTGTGGAGCCAAAGAAGGGGCATGATGGGGAATGTCAATATACACCTGGGATAGGATTGTTCTTGTTACTGATGTTAATTCTTGTAACCAATGGATTATTGTTGCAGAGAATCATAAGGATGTATGATGTGCCTGAGTCAATTAGTTCTGAGTCTTACCAAGTTGTACCTTGGGATTCTAACACAATGCAAGGATGTGGTTGTCGCTATGACAGACCTTGCAGTAATGAAGCCTATTTTTGGCGAACTGGGTTCTCATACACTGATCCAGCTCTGTACTGTTGTTTCTAACATTGGGTTAGAACACGTGATGACAGAGCCAAAGCATGGGGAGGCCTGTGATGCCCTCAGTGATGTTACTGGCATCACTTCCTGAATCAATTTTGCATTGGGGGTGTCACGTTACTGGATCTTGAGGGGAGCAGCCAGATCACTGATGCACCCATAGGTGGGGGTGTTGGCCCCAAGAATGGTATAGAAGGGGGCCATGTGAGGTGCTGAATAGAAGCTTATCTGATAATCCTATGTAAGCTATTTATGTGGTTGTATAATGTCTGTGTGTAGTTAGGAATCTGTAGTCTGTGTGGATACTGAATATTTCTCTGCATGTGGCTGAGCAGTGGGCAGAGCCCAGGCCTGTGGACATGCTAATTAGCGAGGCCCTGTGGGACAATGGCACTCGATGGGCCAAGGACACACCTAAAGTATGAGGGCGGACATCTAAGAGCGGCCAGCAGAGAGAGTGAGGACCATGTGATCTCCTGTAGCCAAGAAGAGGTCAGAAAGGAGGTATAAAGAGGCCATGTGGTCAACACCATCTTGGTTCTCAGCTCAGCACTTCATCCCAGAGGCAGCAGTGCAGGGATCGAAGAGCCCGGAAGACCTGTGGACCCATCCTGATGCTAGGATGTGCAACAAGAACTTGTAAACCAGCAGCTGTAACATCTCTGCTAGAGCCTGCATCGAGAACTGGGAGATTCGATGCATGTAACGTACTATCCTTTAACAACCTTACTCTCATGCTTTTCTTTCTTGTGATAATAAACCTTTAGTTGTTAGATGCTAAAGGATTGGCCCAGCGTGATTTGTGGGTAAGGTCCAGGGGGTAAATTGACCAGGGATCTGTGGCTGGTTTCCTGGAACCGGACAGAACTTGTTCGGGGTAGGTGGGATTGGGTGCTAGGACCCCCCACCTGTGTATGAGGCCCGGGGCCATCTGGGGCACGGATATTGCTGGGGTGTGGGAGGGGTTTTGCTCGGGAGGCTTCAGGCAGGCAGCTGAAGCGCTCTGTGGGACTGGTGTGTGGCCTGTTTGGAGAGGTCACCAGTCTGGGGGCTGTAAGGAGCAATTCGCCCTGAGCGGATGCCCTCAGCTGTGCCCAGACACGGCCCGGTCCATCACAGCTTCTCACAGAGGAGTGGCCACCCCTTGGGCTGGCAGAACGGGGTGTAACTCCTGGGGCCCTCTACCTCCTTGTGCCCCCTCAGGGACCAGTCAGCCTCTCCCCGTTCCTGCCCCACTGGCTGCAGGGCTCTGCTCTGCCCAGCTACTGCAGCCCAGCCTGCTCTGGTCTCTGCTCAGCCCCTCCCTGAGCCCCCCTGCACACGGCCTCCCCAGCGCAGCACTGGCTCCACAGGACTCTGCCACCTTCTGCCCCCGGCCTCCCACCGCCTGCACCCTGCCCTGCCAGCTCACTCTGGTCACCTCCCACCCTGGGCTGGCCAGACGCTGCCTCGCACCCTCCCGCTCAGCTGACTGGGGAAGGGGCAGGCAGCCGAGTGGTGCCCACCAGCCCCGAGAGCCTGGCAGTGCACGTGGGATCCGTCGGTGGGTGGGACGTGGCCATTCCCTTTGGGTCTGTCCAGCTGGCTCCGGAGCACCCCGGTTCAGTCCCGGTGTGTGGGCCAAGCCGGGGCTGTCGCATACGGACAGTGCAGCCACCAGGGCGCTCAGACAGGGCCGATGTTCAGGCCCCAGTCCTGGGGGACCCAGGTCGAGGACACAAGGATCGTCCCTGCCCCAGGAGCCACGAGGCCGCTTCCTGGGCAGCAGCAGATGGGTCAGAGCTGAGGGCTCCAGGCAGCAGAGGTGCAGCACGTTCAATGAGGGGGAGGTGACTACAGCAGGCAATAGAAGAGGGTGTGGGGGGCACCCCCCTCCCCCGTAGCTGCACCAAATAGCTCAGCTGCTTCCTCCCCGCAGGGTCAGCCCTCGGCCTGGGAGCAGACGGACGCTGAGGGTGAGTCCAGGCCCACAGGCTCCGGGGGCGAGATGAGCGACGGGAGAGGAGGCATCAGGCGGCCCCATCGCTCCTGCAGCTGGTGCAGTTAACACAACAGCGGCCAGTGAGACGGAGCACGGCGGCCGCGCTGGGCCCCAGGGGTGCACCTAGAGCAGCGGGGTCCCTGGAGCCTGGCAGCGAGCGGTGCAAGCCGAGAGGAGAGTGCTCAGGCGCCCGCAGCCGGGCTCACAGCTGGCCCTGCGTGTAGTCGTAATACTCTGTGGAGAGACAGGGAAGGCAGTGGCAGTGCAGGGAGGGGCCCATGCATGACAGAGGCTTGGACCAGAGGGACCCTGACGCCAGGCTGGAGCCCTGCATCGAGCAGGGAGAGGGATTCGGCCTGGGCGCAGGGGAGCAGCAGATCTGTGCTGCAGGCTGGAGCCCCGCATCGAGCAGGGAGAGGGATTCGGCCTGGATGCAGGGGAGCAGCAGATCTGTGCTGCAGGCTGGAGCCCCGCATCGAGCAGGGAGAGGGATTCGGCCTGGACGCAGGGGAGCAGCAGATCTGTGCTGCAGGCTGGAGCCCCGCATCGAGCAGGGAGAGGGATTCGGCCTGGGCGCAGGGGAGCAGCAGATCTGTGCTGCAGGCTGGAGCTGATCTTGGCTGTTTGGGTCCTGTAGCTGGGTTTGGCCCTTTGATGGGAAGGCGCCACGGCGGACGCTGGCTGGCCCCACAGTGTGGGAGGTGGCAGTGGGCAGCGCTGGGCACTTGGCAGCGAGCTGGGGCTGGAAGAGGTGGGCTGGACTGGGTGGGAGAGATGGCCATGCTGGCAGGGGGGCTGTGCCACGGGCGGGGAAGGGCGTCCTTACCTGTGGCTGGCGGGACGTTGGCTCCCACTGTCCCCGTGGCGCTGGGTGGTGGGGGCG
This sequence comes from Pelodiscus sinensis, assembly GCF_049634645.1. Lineage (NCBI taxonomy): Eukaryota > Metazoa > Chordata > Testudines > Trionychidae > Pelodiscus > Pelodiscus sinensis. Next base: position 2,173,827 of record NC_134739.1, on the reverse strand, counting down.
GAGGAACCAGTCTGCTGTGGAAACAAAGCGAGGGCAAGGGGTCAGCAGTGATCGGGGGAGGGGGCAGATCTGTGAGCTCTGGAGGCAGAGCCCAGCACGGAAGAGCCTTAGGTCACCACAGGCAGCCCCCGCTGCTCCCCGATCTCCCCGTGGCCTTCACCTTCCCCCCGTCCCGTGTGCTACTCAGTGCACAGCACGGGCCCCGGCAAGATGAGAAGCCCCGTGGGGCCAGTGGCCCCCCCCGACACACAGCCACCCCCACCCCAAAAGCTCTCAGTGTGAGCAGAGAAGGGCGGGAGAGAGGAATGTTCCATCCCAGGACCTGTAGCACAGCAGTCAAGTGACTGACCCAGCATTACCCAGGGAGTCTGTGTCAGGACCAGGACTCAAACCTGAATCTCCTGAGTTCCAGCCCAGTGCCGCACTACAAGGGCGCACGTCTGCTTAACGATGGCAAATACAGTCAGCTGCCCCCAGAGGCTGCAGGACCCACGGGCAGGCTCCCCGACTGCTCCACCCCTCCCCGATGGCAAGAGCTAGATGAAAACTGGCCACATAAGCAGGACGCCAGAAAACGGGGCTGCTGGCCCGGGGACGTTCACAGAAAGCGGCATCAGCACGTCCTGGGAAACTTCCATTTGTTGTTAAAAAACAAATGTCCTCAAGCCAAATATTTCCTCATGCTTGTCCCTGCGTGTGTGTAGTTCCTCGCGGGAACGTTAGTGCCACTTCCTATGCGGGGGAGGGGGAGGGGGAGGGGGAGGGGGAGCTACATCTCCCATGATGCACATGGGGCCTTGTGCGCCCCTCCCTCAGATAGACCCCCACACCAGTGCCCAGGTTGAGAATGCACCTTAGCATGCCCCTCCCCGTCACACCATGCCTCCTCCCAGAGCCTGCACCCCCATCTCCTCTCCTCACACTCCCTTGCCCTGCTCTCTTCAACCCCAAACTGCACCCCTATCCCCTGCCCCAGCCCAGAGCCTGCCCCTCACCCCCTTCAGGCCCCAAACTCCCTCCCAGATCCTGCACCCCGTCCCCTGCCCCAGCCAGAGCCTGCACCCAAACTCCCTCTCAGAGCCTTGGGCAGGTGGGAGGGGTGGGGCTCTGGGCACCATCAAAATTCCTGCAAACCCACAGCCCCGGCTGGTGCTGGCTCCCGACTCACTCATCCTGAGTCCTGGCTGCGGGAACTGGGGGTGGGTCCAGGCCAACGTAGCGCAGGCGAGGGGGCTCCTGTGCCCATGCTGCAGGCTGTGCCAGGGGCGGCCAGGGGGGGCTGGGATATGGGGCATAGTGGTGGTGAAATACCAGATCTGCTTCTTCGTCCTCAGCAAGCAGGGGGAGCAGCTTCACCTGCAGGGAAGGAGCAAACGATGCCTGGGGTGCTCCTTGCTCCGGCCTCTGCTCCGCAGCTTCCCCTGCCTCAGGCCTTGTTTGCAGAACTGACCCCAGCCTAGACGAGTCCCCACATTCACGGGCTCTGCTGCGCCCAGCTGGGCCTGCCAGCTGCTCTGCCAGCTGGTGGCCCTGACCTCATGCTGTAGCATGAGCGTGGTGGGGCCAGCAGCTCTTCCCGGAGCCCCGTGCGGTGATGACACGGGGCTGCAGAGCCAGAGGGAACTGCAGGGTCTGTGTGAGTCCCACAGCTGGGTAAGAAATCCTCCGGGTACAGTCGGCAGGTACACTGGGATCACCTAGTCCCACCTGTGCCGCGGGCTGCAGGGCCCAGCTCCCCACGGTAGGGTTGCCAGGTATTTTCTGATTTTTTTCCCCTGCCAGGAGGCAAAAATACCTTCCACACACTCAGCAGCCGGGCCCAGCCCCCGGGCCTTCCCGAGCTCCCCACCGCCCGCTTACCTGGTTCCGCAGGGGAGCTCTCTTCCAGCACAGAGTAAGAAAACAAGACGGCCACTGGCAAAAAAAAAAAAAAAAAAAAAAAGCCCCCAAAATCTTAAAGGGGCCATGCTGGGTTTTTTGTATTTTTTTTCCCCTCAGTAAATGTCAGGGTCCTTTTTTTTCCTCAACAACTTTGGTCTCCCCCTTTTTTCCCCTCAGTGTTTTTTTGGGGGGCAGCTGTTCAGTATTTTTGGTTAAACTATCTGGCAACTCTACCCCTGGCCTCCCCTGCATGAAGTAGTGCGGCGCTGTCAGAAACCACGCCTTGGATTTAAAATGGCCGGGGTGGTGAAGCCGCCTCAGCCCTTGGGAAGTTGCTGAGTCTGCCCGTGCTGTGCCCTGGGGGTCCCGGCTCAGGAGCTGCGCTGGAGCTGCCAGACCCTGGAAGTCCCCTTGGCTCCTCAGGCGAGGGGCCAAGCGCCATAGGTGGAGGGGCTGAGCTGGCTGGGGAGGGTGCAGAGCGCACCTTTCCTTACAGCCCCCTGGGCTAGGATGTGAGCTGGCGTTTGCTCGTGCCCAGCCACATGGGTCGGAGGTGGTGGAGAAGCTCACACAGGCCCAGCTGGGGGCTGTTCTCTGGGGCAGGGTATTGTGATTTGACTGGCTGATTTTAAATTGAGCCATTCAGTGGTTATAAGCTAGGCATCCTGCTGGCTGACACAGGACTGGCTGGCTTTGTGCTCCCCCATTGGCTGGCCAAGCACCGCACTGCTCCCTGCCTCAGTTTCCCTCACCAGGGCTTTCTCTCCTGGGGAGCCCCATAGGGTGGCTAGCTGGTTAAGTCACCTCCGGAGTTCAGTTCCTTTGTGGGATACCAAAAATCCAAACAAAAGATCCTCCCCCTCCCACTGGGGCTCCTGAGCATCCCCCCCTTGGGGATCCCTTCCCATCTTCCCTGCTCTGGGAACCAGCCCTGACCCCAGGCTGCTTCCACGGAGTCTTCCTGACCTGTCTTGGGGCCCGGCTTCCTCACAGCCCTTTTGTGAGGCCCACACGCTTGTCCCTTGCCCCTCACACTGGAGGTAAAGGATAACGAGGCAGGTCAGGACCCTAGGATAGCTCCTTTTAACTATCCAGTCTTTAGGTGCGTCTAGTTCTGCCTACTTGCTTTTCCCTTTGATTTCTTCATGCCCTCTGCTCCTTATTTCCCGACCCCTTCCTTTTTTTTCCTCCCCCCCTTTCCCTTCTCCCCTATTGATTTTGGGTCTGCACATCCTAAACTCAGAACTCCGCTCATCTGAAGAAGTGGGTGGTGCCCGTGAACGCTCACGATCCCAGCTACAAGTTTTCTTAGTCCATAAAGTGCTACCAGACCATTGGTGGTTTTTTAAGTTTATCCTGCACAGACTAACTCGGCTCCCCCTGATGCCCCTGTAATTTTTCAGTTCAGCTGGGGCTGGTCCCTCAAGTCCCATGGGATTTTCTGGGGTGGGTTACCTCAAGTTTTAATCAAGAGCTATGTGTGGCTTTAGGGCAGGTGAATTCACCAGCGACACCCTGGGATTCTTCTCAAGTCTGGGCCCTTGGACTCGGCTGCTCCTGTAGCACAAAAGCCAGTTCTCTGCAGCCATCAGCTCGAGGAGAGGAGCTGGAGTCTGCTCCTTCTTGGGCATCATCCCCAGAACTGGGGGCTCCAGCCTCTTCCACAGGGCAAGAGCCACTGACGACAATGGGGCTGTCCAGGGTGCTCAGGGTGGGGGCAGATTTGGCATTAAAACTGGTGCTGGAAGCAAGGAAGAGACCTGGCTTGACTCTGGGAGCCCCGGGGAGTTTGCAGCATCTAGGTGGAGGGTGGACTAGATGGACTCTGCTGTCCCTCCTAAGCCTGGGGCTCTAGGAGTCTACGTTTCCTCCCTCACACTTGACCCGGAGCCATGGAAACTGCCCTGTTGGAGGACACAGCCGCAGGCCACTGGGCCCCGTGTGGGTACGGAGCGGGGACCTCCCTGATCACAGCCGCGCAGAGGACCCTGCTTCATCCAGGCCCCACGGGGATGGGGATGAGTCGGGCATGACCGTCATTAGCCACGAACACGGGCCACAGAGCGAGCGAGGAGGCTGCAGGTGGCACAGCTGATGCATCCACCAAAAGGGAAACATTCGCTGTCCCTGTGGAAATGACTCTCGGGGGTTGAATCCATGATTTAATTAAACCCTTGAGCTATGTCTACACTGGCACGATCTTGTGCCAGAAATATGCAAATGAGGCTAAGCGTGGAATATTGCTGAGCCTCATTTGCATATCTAATGGGCCGCCATTTTGCAGAAGAGGCTCTTGTGCAAGAAGGAGCGTCTACACTGCCCCTTCTTGCACAAGAAAAACCCTCTTGTGCAATGCTGTTACCTGGATTATTTTCAGGAATAACGGCATTGCACAAGAGGGTTTTTCTTGCACAAGAAGGGGCAGTGTAGACGCTCCTTCTTGCACAAGAGCCTCTTCTGCAAAAATGGCGGCTCATTAGGTATGCAAATGAGACTTGGCGATATTCCACGCTTAGCCTCATTTGCATATTTCTGGCACAAGATTGCGCCAGTGCAGACACAGCCTTGCAGTGCTATTATGTGAATAGATTGCTTCCATCCTCGCTGTGCAGCCAATGCACAGTCCCGCTGCATTCACCTGCTCAGCTGGCCTGGCGCACGTCCACACTGCCCTCTTGAGCAGGAGGACTTACACCTGTTAGAGCAGAGCATAGCTCTCGTGCAAGAAGCCCTCTCTTCCCACGCTTTCCTGTAACTCTTCTGCACAAGAGCGAGTGGGCAGCGTGGCCGCTCTGTGGAAGAAGGGCCCTTCTTGTGCAGTAACCTGCCAGTGGAGACAGTACGGACAGTGCTCCCAGTGCACAGGAAACCACCCCTAGCAGCGTGGCACCAGCAGAGCTGGTCCTGACGCTGCCCATCCCGAGGGCCTGGCACAGGCGCGCAGTGGAGCACAGAGCCCCCAGCATGTGCCAGGCCCCGCGGCCACTGCACTCACCACCCCTGGGCTGCGGCAGAGAAGCGGGAGCCGAGACTGTTGTTGGACTCGGCTTCCCCTGCCCTGCCGGGCTGTGGGGGAAGGGAGCCATTGCCAGCTGGCAATGCCCCAGCCAGAGGCCGAGCTGCTCCCCTCCAGCCCGCCATGCACAGGCGGCCAGCGGGAAGCTGCTCACACCCGGCCTGCCCTGGGGAAGGTGCCCACAGGCCTAGCTCCTTGTGAAAATGTGTCTCCCTCTCAGCTGCCCTGACAGGCCACAAGCTGGAGCAGCAACGGGCAAGCCGGGGTAGCGAGTGGGCTGCACGAGTGGCCACCCTTCAACTCAACGGGCCGCAAGATCGTCAGTGTCCTGGGCGAGGCCGGTTCTCACCCCTTGACCCCTAGTTGGTGGCGGTGCCGGAGCAGAGGGAGCGCCCGGCTCTCACTGGCAGCGCTGGGTGCAATCAGCGCGCAGCCCACGTCACCTGCCCCGGCCGTGCGCCTGTCGCTCTAGTGACAGCGCCAGGAAAAACCCACGTGGGCGGGGCCCAGCAGAATCTGGCAGCCTGTCTATGGACACCAGTGACAATGTCTCGGGGCCACACAAAGAACCCCCATGGACCTCGTGCCCTTCGAGCCACAGGTCCCCAGTCAATGGGGTCGCAGTGCCGGGAGATGGGAGGGGGACACGCACTGGCTGGGCCCATAACCGCAGCTCCTGGGCTCAATGCGACAGGTGTCCGGCCGCTGTCTCCCCTGGGCTGCCTGGTAACATCCTGAGCTCTAAACCTAGGTCTTGGCAAGAGCAGGAATCTGCCCCGCTCCGACGGGTGCGATACCGTCCCCATAGCACCACGGGCATAAGGCACCGCTGCCTAGGGGTGTCCCCTGGGCCCAGCAGGAAGGAGGGTGCACAGCTCTGGGCAGGTGGCTTCTCAGGTGCCAAGTGGGAGCCCCTAGGGTCACACCAGTGACACCAGGGCAGCATGGGGGTCAGCACAGGCTGTACCAACCCACCAGGGCTCCTGGAAGATTCCCGGGGCACATGCCTGGGCCCCATGGCCCCAGCTTCTGAGCGAGGGTGCAGAAAGCAGCTGCCATTGCACAGAGCCTGAAAGGCTTGCCCGCCTGCATGGCATCCTGGCGTCAGAGCTCGGGACCAGCCAAGGGCTGTGTCTCGGGGCTGGGTGTGGGGGGAATTTTTCCCCCAAGTCATTTGTCTGGGTGTCAAGATGGACAGGAGCAGCTTGGGGGTCTGTTGGACTCGCTGACCAGGCCGCTATCCAGGAGTTCCCATCAGTCCTGGCTTGGTGACGTAATTAGAGAATCTACCACCAGCTGGCGTGTCTGCTCTGTCCCGAACTCTCGCCTGGAGGCCGCTTGCACAGTCGGTCCAGGGCTCCTCCAGACAGCGTGACAGCCTATCGGACACACACACCTGGGCAGCTGGGAGCGCTGGGCTGTATCCAAAGGAAGCCAGTGCAGACAGCGTCATGTTGTTCAGGATCACCTGGTGCATCTGGGCATTTTGTATCATCATTAACTCTACCAGATCTGCCAAGGTACAAGCAACAGGAACCTCGCTCTAGTGATGGATTAGAACCAGAGTTCAGAGCCTATTGGCTCGGAGCCACTGACGGGGTCAGACTGACAAATGTCCAGCCATTTGCTGACTCTTAGAATCCTAGGACTGGAAGGGACCTCGAGCGGCCATCCGGACCAGTCCCCTGCCCCCATGGCAGGACCCAGCACTGCCTAGATGAGGGGTGGGGACCATTTTTGAGTTGGGGCCGCTGATCCACTGAAAAACCAGCCAGGGGCTGCACACAAGCGAGAAGCCCCTGACTGCGAAGGAAAGGCACCGCTCACAATCCCCTCGCACACCAGTCCTGTGGGTGGGAGGGCAGGGGGCGAGAGCGCCAGCACAGGCTCCCCAATGTGTGGGGGATCCCTGAGCCCTGGGGGCCAGATCCAGGCAAGCCAGCAGCCACATCCAGCCCCCAGGCCTGAGGTCCCCTCCCCCCAAGCTAGAGCATCCCCGATAGCAGGTCAGATAGACATCTCAAATATCTCCAGAGAGAGATCCCACAACCCCCCTGGGCGACATTCCAGTGTTTCACCCCCCTGACAGGCAGGAAGTTTTTCCTAATGTCCAACCTCAACCTCCCTGGCTGCAGTTTAAGCCCCTTGGTGCTTGTCCTGTCCTCAGAGGCCAGGAAGAACAACTTTTCCTCCCTCCTCCTTTCAAGTATCTATCCCCTTTTCGATACTTGAAAACGGCTCTCATATCCCCTCTATCTTCTCTCTTCCAACTAAACAAGCCCAGTTCTTTCCGTCTTCCCTCATAGCTCCTGTTTTCCAGACCTTGAACCTTTTTTGTTGCTCTTGTGCCTGGAGCGCCTAGAGGCCCCATAAGAGGCTGTTCATTGTGTATCAGAGCTTGAGGGATGTGGCCATTCCTTTGCTGGGTCAGGAATTCCCAGGCTTTGGTGTCAGCTGGGAGCTCTAAGAGCATGAAGCCATATGTTCAGAAACAGTGGCCAGCGTGAAGGAAGCCTCAGAGCAGCTGGAACGTCTGGGAGCAGCTGAGTCAGCGATGTTAACCTGGGTGTGTAACGCTTCTCAGAGGTAACCAGGGTGAGGAGGCACCTTGCTATGGTCATGGCCCCCCCAAGCGTCATGAAATGGGCTTAGAAATACGAATGCCAAAGACAGCATGTAACACTTCATTTTTAAAGTTACAGTCGGTGACTGTATATTCTATTTCTGTGCATGTATCATGCTTGCATGGGAAGTTAGAAATATGTAATTGAAACCTACTGAAAGCCATTAGTGGCACTTAAGGAAACTTAATGGCCCAGTGCTCATGACTTTTCCCCCCTGTAAGCCCAAACTGTGGTTGGTCCTAGAAAGACATGTGACCATGCCACCTGATGTTGGAACCCATCTTGAACCTGATATTTTTCCATGGGGATAGGGAGATCAGACAAAGGGCTCCCACCCTGGGGATAGTCTGTTTAAGGAATGGAAAACAGTAAGTCTTTCATCTTCAGCTGGCGTTTGAAATTGCCTCCTCATTTAAGAGGATACTGATGAAGAAACATGAAAACTTAACACTCTGAAGAACTCTAAAAAGCTGTAGACCCAGGCTAGAGAAAGAAATCAACTGTGTCTTGAGGAATTTTACCTGGAATAAAGACAAGGGGGAGGAATAGACCATGAAACATTTCTTTAGAGTGTAGGATTAGCTGGGGTGTTTTGTTTACCTTGGCTTAGTAACTTGCTTTGATCTGCCTGTTTTCACTTGCAGTCACTTAACTCCCGGGTTGCTCTGCAGCGGGGCATTAACCCCGACTCTGCGCCTTGACTGGGGGAGACCAGAGCTTCTGGCCCAGCAAGGCAGGGTGGTGGGCGCCCAGAGAGCAAGTAGGAGAACTCAGTGGCATGACCAGCTCTTGGGGTGACAATGCCAAGGAGACCCCTGTGATCCGCTCATCACAGCTACCACCTGCTCTTAGCGTGAGGGCAAGGGCAGAGTTTCGGGTTTGCTTTTCTTCCCGTTCCCCAGACTACCAGGGAGAGAGGGGAAAGTACTCGCAGTCCTTGATTTACTGCTCTGTCTCCTCCCTTCACCAACTGGGCGTGAGAGGCCTGCATAGACAGCAAGCACTTTCCCCTCTTGCCCTGGTAGTCCAGGGAACAAGAAGGTAAGCAAACCGCCTCCTGGTGCGCACGGCCGCTGCTCCTGTGCAACTTGGATCTTGTGTGAGGGAGGCCTGGTCTGTGCCTGCCTGCACTCTGCTCCCCGCCTCCAACACAAGCCTTGTCTCTGCTGTCAGCAATAGCACCTACCCCCCCCCCCCCAGGTGTCTCTCCCCTGCCTGCTCGCAGAATTCCCAGAGCTGCCGTTCCCAATGGAGCCGTGCACCACAGACTCCTAGGGACACCGCAGGCCCACAGCACTTAGCGTTCGTGGGGAAACATGTTTAGCAGAGATTCAAGTAATAGCAAGAGGGTGGAAGTATTGAAACAACCGGCTCCACATGTGCCTTCTAGCACTTAGACTTTCCTCAAGCCCCTGCCTTGTGCTGGTTCGCACACCCACCGTCTTCCTCCCAGAGTTTGACAGACACCTGGTTGCCAGGCAAAGGACACTGGGTGTGTCTGCATTCTCCTGAGATACCGCACTAAGGGCTTGTCTAGGCTGGAAATGCGACAGCGGCACAGCTGCGGGGCTAGCTACAGCGGTGGGGTGTGGGGGGGGGGGGTGTTCTCTTGCTCGCATAGCTGAGCCATCTCCCCAAAACAGCTAGAGAGGGACGAATTCTTCCATCAATCTAGGCTGTCTCCATGGAGGCTAGATCGGTAGCGGGGCGAGAGGGTTTTCACACTCCTGAGCAGCGTGGTTACAATGACTAATGTATCTAGTGCAGACCAGGCCTAACTCGGATTTTAGCCATTCCCAGGACAGCCCCCTACTGCGAGTTCCTCCCTCTAGATTTCCTAATCGCTCCTCAGCTTGGCAATGGTGATTGGCTCGTGGCTGCCTATGCAGATTGACTATGTTGTAAGACACACACTGCACAGCCAGAAAGAGAAACCTCTTGCCCCCTGCCTGAACATCATGTTTGGGTGACCTAACGGACACACCTTCAGAGCACAGCATTCAGTATGGACACCTGCCCACCTCCTTAAACCTCAGCCAGACACAGGGACCAGGACCTCGGTGCCATGAAGTGCCACATGGGCATTAGATGCCCCCAGGGGATCTCTGGAGCCCACCTGCACCCTCCATGCCAGGCCCAGGCAACGTATGGGTCACGAGTCTCTGCTTTAAAGGGGTCAGTGTGCCCTGTTTAGCCATTTGCAAGTAGCCTAAGATATTCCTCTAACACGTTGTCCTGGCTGGGTTGTAGCATTTGGATTTCAGACTGAGTATAGAATTATAGAATCCTAGGGCTGGAGGAGACCCCAGGACATCACTGAGTCCAACCAAAGCAGGACCAGCCCCAACTCAATCATCCCAGCCAGGGCTTGCCCAAGCCTTAAGAATCCCATGGAGATTCCACCCCCTCCCTAGAGAACCCAAGCTAGACCTCCCGCACTGCAACATGAGAAATGCAGAGTGCTCCACTTAGGAAGGAACAATCAGTTCCATACATACAAGATGGGAAGCGACTGTCTAGGAAGGAGCATGGCGGAAAGGGATCTAGGGGTCATAGTGGACCACAAGTTGAATATGAGTCAACAGTGTGATGCTGTTGCAAAAAAAGCAAATATGATTCTAGGTTGTATCAACAGGTGTGTTGTAAGCAAAACTCGTGAAGTCATTCTGCCGCTCTATTCTGCACTAGTTAGGCCTCAGCTGGAGTACTGTGTCCAGTTCTGGGCGCCACATTTCAAGAAAGATGTGGAGAAATTGGAAAGGGTACAGAGAAGAGCGACAAGAATGATTAAAGGTTTAGAGAACATGACCTATGAAGCCAGGCTTCATGAACTGGGCTTGTTTAGTTTGGAAAAAAGAAGATTAAGGGGGGACATGATAGCGGTTTTCAAATATCTAAAAGGGTGTCACAAGGAGGAAGGCGAAAATTTGTTCCTCTTGGTTTCTGAGGACAGGACAAGGAGTAATGGGCTTAAAGTGCAGCAGGGGAGGTTTAGATTGGACATTAGGAAAAAATTCCTAACTGTCAGGGTGGTCAAATATTGGAATAAATTGCCAAGGGAGGTGGTGGAATCTCCCTCTCTGGAGATATTTAAGAACAGGTTAGATAGACATCTGTCAGGGATGGTGTAGACGGAGCTTGGTCCTGCCTTGAGGGCGGGGGGCTGGACTCGATGACCTCTCGAGGTCCCTTCCAGTCCTATTATTCTATGATTCTATGATTCTATGAGCCCATCGCCCCTCGTTCTACCATCTACCCCCACTGAGAACAGCCTCTCTCCAGCCTCTTTGGAACCTCCCTTCAGGGAGTTGCAGGCTGCTCTCAAATCCCCCCGAACTCTTCGCTTCTGCAGACTAAAGAAGAGCAAATCCCTAATCATTTCAGTTGCCCTCCGCTGGACCCTCTCCAATGAGTCCACATCCTTTCTGTAGTGGGGGGCCCAGAACTGGACATAATCATAGAACACTAGGACTGGAAGGGACCTTGGAGAGGTCATCGAGTCCAGTCCCCTGCCCTCATGGCAGGACCAAATACTGTCTAGCCCAGGTGTTCTTAAACAGTGAGATGCCTCCTAGAAAATTTATCACAATTGCCTTCTCACTGGATAAAATTCTAAAGTTTAGATTTCTTCATAATTAATATTATGAATTAATTATAAACATTAATTTCTTATTAACTTCTAGAGATCAGCACACTACAATAGCAGTGCGAATCAATCCGGCCTATGTGACGACACACTACAACAACAGTACGCAAGCATTGCCGACTTTCATCTGCAAATATTACGTAAATTTGTTAGGAAAAAGTTCAAAGTAAAAAGCTCATACTATTCATTTCAGCATCGTAACGGGGGTCACGCCCCCCACAGCGCCACCAGCCGTCAGACTTGGGAATTAGCTCGGACGGCTGCGCCCAGCTGGCTCACCAGGTCCCAGGGTTCAGGCAGGCCTTGGGGTTTGAGCCAGGCCTTCAGCTCAGGCTGGTCCTCCGAATCGCCAGGCACCAGTAGAGCCTTGGGCTCCTCTAGGTCAGAGGTAGCCCTGCTGGCCGGCTTGGCCAGGCCTCGGCAGCCCAGGCAGGGAAGCCTTCACTGGCCTGAGGGAAGGCGGCTGTGGGAGGCCCGGGCCAGGTCTCAGCCTCGTCAGCCAAGAGCTCTGGGCAGGCCTCTGTCTCCCTCCAAGGCTGGGCCCTGACTGAGCTCCCTGGCAGAGTTCTTATAGTCCTAGCCACGCCCCTTAGCTTCCTGTCAGGTGAGGGGGCGGGGCTAGGCTGTGCACAAAATGGCTCCCAGGGGGTGTGAACATGAAGTTCACTCTTAGGGGGGAGGTGTGACGGTAAAAAGGTTCAGAACCCCTGGTCTAGACCATCCCTGATACACATTTATCTAACCTACTCTTAAATATCTCCAGAGATAGGGATTCCACAACCTCCCTGGGCAACTCATTCCAGTGTTTAACCACCCTGACGGTTTGGGACTTTTTCCTAATGTCCAACCTAAATCTCCCTTGCTGCAGTTTAAGCCCATTGCTTCTTGTTCTATCCCCAGAGGCCAAGATGAACAAGTTTTCTCCCTCCTCCTTATGACACCCTTCTAGATACTTGAAAACGGCTATTGTGTCCCCCCTCAGTCTTCTCTTTTCTAAACTAAACAAGCCCAGTTCTTTCAGCCTCCCTCCTAGCTCGTGTTCTCTAGACCTTTAATCATTCTTGTTGCTCCTCTCTGGACCCTCCCCAATTTCTCCACATCTTTCTTGCTGGGCTGTTTGCAATACTCCAGATGAGGCATCCCAGTGCCGAATAAAGGGGAATAATCACTTCTCCAGGTCTAGTGGCCTCTGATCAGCTGCACTGATCTTGTTTCATGTTGTAATTTCTTACCCTCTCGGATGTGTCCCGGTCTTACAGGCTGAGCGAAAGGAGACAGGAGCCCAGGGATCTGCTGAAATATCGTCACCGGCTGCTGTGGAACCTAGAGAACAGAGCGAAGAGCAACTCACCGGAGAGGGTTGGAGGGCAATTGGGAAGGAGGGGCTGGTGGGGGAGAAGGGCTGCACCATAGCCCGAGCCACAGCCTGCCCTTTGGGGGGCTAGCCCCACTCTGAGCACAGAGCCAGCCTGCATCTGGGAGGGCTCCGTACAGGGCAGCATGGCCGAGAGCTCTGGGGCAGGCCTAGCCCCAGCCCTTAGCCCTCCCACACCTGGCTCCCAGCTCCCCTCCCCGCACAGGGCTACCAGATGCCTGGCCGATTTTGGGGGGGATTTGCCAGAAAAACAATCTAAGGTGTGGGGGAGGGGCTGTCTCTGGCTTCGACCCATCGTCCTTGCTCACGAGCGCTCAGTGTTTGTGTCCTGCTGGAGCCCCACTGCGGTCCCATTGCCGCAGGGCAGGCGCTGCCCAGCCGGCCGGAGCCCCACCGCGGTCCCATTGCCGCAGTGCAGGCGCTGCCCAGCCGGCCGGAGCCCCACTGCGGTCCCATTGCCGCAGTGCAGGTGCTGCCCGGCCGGCCGGAGCCCCGCCGCGGTCCCATTGCCTCAGTGCAGGCGCTGCCCGGCCGGCCGGAGCCCCACTGCGGTCCCATTGCCTCAGTGCAGGCGCTGCCTGGCCGGCCGGAGCCCCACTGCGGTCCCATTGCCTCAGTGCAGGCGCTGCCGGGCCGGCCGGAGCCCCACTGCGGTCCCATTGCCTCAGTGCAGGTGCTGCCCGGCCGGCCGGAGCCCCGCCGCGGTCCCATTGCCTCAGTGCAGGCGCTGCCCGGCCGGCCGGAGCCCCACTGCGGTCCCATTGCCTCAGTGCAGGCGCTGCCCGGCCGGCCGGAGCCCCACTGCGGTCCCATTGCCTCAGTGCAGGCGCTGCCCGGCCGGCCGGAGCCCCGCCGCGGTCCCATTGCCTCAGTGCAGGCGCTGCCCGGCCGGCCGGAGCCCCACTGCGGTCCCATTGCCTCAGTGCAGGTGCTGCCCAGCCGGCCGGAGCCCCGCCGCGGTCCCATTGCCTCAGTGCAGGCGCTGCCCGGCCGGCCGGAGCCCCACTGCGGTCCCATTGCCTCAGTGCAGGCGCTGCCCGGCCGGCCGGAGCCCCACTGCGGTCCCATTGCCTCAGTGCAGGTGCTGCCCGGCCGGCCGGAGCCCCACTGCGGTCCCATTGCCTCAGTGCAGGCGCTGCCCGGCCGGCCGGAGCCCCACTGCGGTCCCATTGCCTCAGTGCAGGCGCTGCCCAGCCGGCCGGAGCCCCACTGCGGTCCCATTGCCTCAGGGCAGGCGCTGCCTGGCCGGCCGGAGCCCCACTGCGGTCCCATTGCCTCAGTGCAGGCGCTGCCTGGCCGGCCGGAGCCCCACTGCGGTCCCATTGCCTCAGTGCAGGCGCTGCCCAGCCGGCCGGAGCCCCACCGCGGTCCCATTGCCTCAGTGCAGGCGCTGCCCGGCCGGCCGGAGCCCCACTGCGGTCCCATTGCCTCAGTGCAGGCGCTGCCCGGCCGGCCGGAGCCCCACTGCGGTCCCATTGCCTCAGCGCAGGCGCTGCCCAGCCGGCCGGAGCCCCACTGCGGTCCCATTGCCTCAGTGCAGGCGCTGCCCAGCCGGCCGGAGCCCCACTGCGGTCCCATTGCCTCAGTGCAGGCGCTGCCCAGCCGGCCGGAGCCCCACTGCGGTCCCATTGCCTCAGTGCAGGCGCTGCCCGGCCGGCCGGAGCCCCACTGCGGTCCCATTGCCTCAGTACAGGCGCTGCCCAGCCGGCCGGAGCCCCACCGCGGTCCCATTGCCTCAGTGCAGGCGCTGCCCAGCCGGCCGGAGCCCCACTGTGGTCCCATTGCCTCAGTGCAGGCGCTGCCCGGCCGGCCGGAGCCCCACTGCGGTCCCATTGCCTCAGTGCAGGCGCTGCCCAGCCGGCCGGAGCCCCACTGCGGTCCCATTGCCTCAGTGCAGGCGCTGCCCAGCCGGCCGGAGCCCCACTGCGGTCCCATTGCCTCAGTGCAGGTGCTGCCCAGCCGGCCGGAGCCCCACTGCGGTCCCATTGCCTCAGGGCAGGTGCTGCCCAGCCGGCCAGAGCCCCACTGCGGTCCCATTGCCTCAGTGCAGGCGCTGCCCGGCCGGCCGGAGCCCCACTGCGGTCCCATTGCCTCAGTGCAGGCGCTGCCCGGCCGGCCGGAGCCCCACTGCGGTCCCATTGCCTCAGGGCAGGTGCTGCCCAGCCGGCCGGAGCCCCACTGCGGTCCCATTGCCTCAGTGCAGGCGCTGCCCGGCCGGCCGGAGCCCCACTGCGGTCCCATTGCCTCAGTGCAGGCGCTGCCCAGCCGGCCAGAGCCCCACTGCGGTCCCATTGCCTCAGTGCAGGCGCTGCCCGGCCGGCCGGAGCCCCACTGCGGTCCCATTGCCTCAGTGCAGGCGCTGCCCGGCCGGCCGGAGCCCCACTGCGGTCCCATTGCCTCAGGGCAGGTGCTGCCCAGCCGGCCAGAGCCCCACTGCGGTCCCATTGCCTCAGTGCAGGCGCTGCCCGGCCGGCCGGAGCCCCACTGCGGTCCCATTGCCTCAGTGCAGGCGCTGCCCGGCCGGCCGGAGCCCCACTGCGGTCCCATTGCCTCAGTGCAGGCGCTGCCTGGCCGGCCGGAGCCCCACTGCGGTCCCATTGCCTCAGTACAGGCGCTGCCCGGCCGGCCGGAGCCCCACTGCGGTCCCATTGCCTCAGTGCAGGCGCTGCCCGGCCGGCCGGAGCCCCACTGCGGTCCCATTGCCTCAGTGCAGGCGCTGCCCGGCCGGCCGGAGCCCCACTGCGGTCCCATTGCCTCAGTGCAGGTGCTGCCCGGCCGGCCGGAGCCCCACTGCGGTCCCATTGCCTCAGTGCAGGCGCTGCCCGGCCGGCCGGAGCCCCACTGCGGTCCCATTGCCTCAGTGCAGGCGCTGCCCGGCCGGCCGGAGCCCCACTGCGGTCCCATTGCCTCAGTGCAGGCGCTGCCCAGCCGGCCGGAGCCCCACTGCGGTCCCATTGCCTCAGTACAGGCGCTGCCCGGCCGGCCGGAGCCCCACTGCGGTCCCATTGCCTCAGTGCAGGCGCTGCCCGGCCGGCCGGAGCCCCACTGCGGTCCCATTGCCTCAGTGCAGGCGCTGCCCAGCCGGCCGGAGCCCCACTGCGGTCCCATTGCCTCAGTGCAGGCGCTGCCCGGCCGGCCGGAGCCCCACTGCGGTCCCATTGCCTCAGTGCAGGCGCTGCCTGGCCGGCCGGAGCCCCACTGCGGTCCCATTGCCTCAGTGCAGGTGCTGCCCAGCCGGCCGGAGCCCCACTGCGGTCCCATTGCCGCAGTACAGGCGCTGCCCGGCCCATCTGCTCTACCCAGCAGCAGGCGAGCACAACGGCCTGAGCTAGGTGAGGGGGGCCCACCAATCTCACATTTGTTGTCTCCCTGCTGCTGGGGCGGGGCGCAGAGCTACGATGGGAGTCAGGGGGTGCTGGGCTGTTTGCTTGTCACAGAGGGTAACCGGATTCCCACCTGCACCTCACTCCAGGCCCCCCTCCTGGCTCCGTCTCCCCTAACCCACTTACTCCCTTCCCAAACCCGCCTCACCCAGTCCAGCCTGGTTACCCCACTCCCAGCCCGAGCCCATCAGGGAGTGCAAGGCACGAGGGCTCGTGGGGCGGACACCGTCACGAGCGGTCGTGGCAGGGGAGTCGAGGATCGGCAGCGCCCTGAACATCTCTCACTGGCCAGGGAAAGCCCAGCCGGAGGATTCAGGTCTCGGGTCTGGCAGCACCACAAGTGCCCGGCCCCTGGAGCCAGGCGGTGCCCCCTCCCCTCCCAGCAACACCGCAGACTAGCCTCTGTGGCTTGCACTCCAGGCTTTACCTACCGGCTGTTGGAGGAGCCGCACCGGTGCTAGACGCTCTCCACAGGGCTCAGCTGCCCCCACATTCATGGTGCAGGTGCAGCCTGTTTGGAAGCAGCTTGCCAGCAAGAGCTGGGTAGGGAGCAGAAAAGCAGTGGCCACCAGCCCAGCCTGTTGCTATAGACGCCGTGTTTAAACAAACCCGCTCTGGAGGCGGAGAAAGACTGACAGCCTGGCTCGGCCATGCATTGTGTCCCCAGGGAACCCCTGCACTGAAATGAGGGGCAGAGTTAAGGGTGTGCATGCAGTGGTCCTTCTGGCATTCCTAGCCTTGAGGGCACACACATGCAGCCTGCTAGGGCCCAAGGGTGCTCCTGATGCTAGGAAACATTCAGCTGCATGAGGCAGGGTTAACATGCTGACCCCAGGTGCATGTCCCCATGCCAGCAATGGTGCCGTCACTCGGCGTTCTGGTGAGAAAGGCTGAAAAGCCAGGTTGTGTACCAGCAAACCCTAAACGTGACTGGAAATAAAAATTTCAGAGCCTGAGCTAAGACAACCGCCTGCCTCCCGCAGAATCGCCCAGCCACAAAGGAGGGCCAGACCTGTAAAGGCGCTGAATGCGCTTGGTGGGATTTTCCAAAGCTCCAGGGCTACTAAGACAGAAGGGCAGCATTGTCCAGTGGTTAGTGTCCTAGGAGTTCATTTGCCAGCTGGGCTACTCACTTCCTGTGTGACCATGAGCATCTCTGGGGCTCCGCTTCTGTGGGGGGAGGGGACGAGTTCTTAGCCATGCCCTGCCTCATAGGGGGTTGGGAGGGAACAAACAGTAAAGATCCCAAGGTGCTGGCTTACTGCAGTGAAGGGGCAGAGAAGAAACAAAGCTGGAGGCACAGACACACTGGACCATGGTTCAAGGGAACAGCAAAGAGTCTGGCAAGTCCTGGTTAAAGCTCTAATCACTGGGCCATCCTGTCGCTCTGGTTCTAGGCTGGTTTACCCTGTGCAGCACAAAGGTGCCTGGAAAGTCAGACAGCGGGGGAGACCCTGCTAAGAAGGGGGCTGGGTGGAGTGGAAGGTGTCGGGAGGTGAAGGCTGGGTAACAGTGCTCGGAGCCTGTCCATCCATTTCACAGTGTGCCAGGGCCTTCCATATTCTGCTCTCTGCCCTCACATGCAGCCCCTGCCTTGCCTGGAGCACCCTCCAGGATCAAAGGGTCTCTGCCTTGTTCCCTGTCCAAAGGAGGCCAGGGATTACAGTGCGTTAACAGAGGCCCTCTGGTGTGCTGCACTTCCAGGTGCAAAGTGTTCGTGCACAGGAGCGGCCCTAGACAAACTGCCAGCAACTGGCGCCCTACGCGAAACATGCGATCGGCATCCCCGCCTCCAAACCCCTCAACGCCGTTTAACTTTGGACGGGCAGCACCGACCTGGTGGGAAGAGGCTAGTGCATGAAACTCCCTTGCACACCCGCGCATTCCCACTTCCCAGCACGGGCCTGGGGCCCTGCCCGGGGTGTCATTCCGGTGGGCAGCTGCACCTCACTGCCAGGCTCACTGGAGCACCCCCAGGCAGGAACATAAGAACGGCAGTACTGGGTCAGACCAAAGGTCCATCTAGCCCAGTATCCTGTCTGCCGACAGTGGCCAGCACCAGGTGCCCCACAGAGGGTGGACCGAAGACAATGATCAAGCGATTTGTCTCCTGCCATCCCTCTCCAGCCTCTGACAAACAGGGACCAGGGACACCATTTCTATCCCTTGGCTAATAGCCTTTTACGGACCTAACCTCCATGAAATTATCTAGCTTCTCTTTAAACTCTATTATAGTCCTAGCCTTCACAGCCTCCTCTGGCAAGGAGTTCCACAGGTTGACTACACGCTGTGTGAAGAACTTCCTTTCAGTTGTTCTAAACCTGCTACCCATTAATTTCATTTGGTGTCCTCTAGTTCTTCTATTGTGGGAACTAATAAATAACTTTTCTTTATCTGCCCTTTCCACACCACTCATGATTTTATAGACCTCTATCATATCCCCCCTCAGTCTCCTCTTTTCTAAACTGAAAAATCCCAGTCTCTTTAACCTCTCCTCATATGGGACCTATTTCAAACCCCTAATCATTTTAGTTGCCCTTTTCTGAACCCTTTCCAAGGCCAAAATATCTTTTGAGGTGAGGAGACCACATCTGTACACGGTATTCAAGATGTGGGCATACCATAGTTTTATACAGGGGCAGTAAGATATTCTGGGTCTTATTTTCTATCCCTTTCTTAAGAATTGCTAGCATCCTATTTGACTTTTTGACCGCCGCTGCACAGTCTGTGGAAGTTTTCAGAGAACTGTCCACGATAACTTTCCTGATTTGTCATAGCCAAATTAGCCCCCATCATACTGTACGTATAGTTGGGATTATTTTTCCCGATGTGCATTACTTTACACTTATCCACATTACATTTCATTTGCCATTTTGTTGCCCAGACACTCAGTTTGGTGAGATCTTCTTGGAGTTCCTCACAGTCTGCTTCTGTCTTGACTATCCTAAACAGTTTGGTATCATCTGCAAACTTTACCACCTCACTGCTTACCCCTTTCTCCAGATCATTTATGAATAAGTTGAAAAGAATTGGTCCCAGGACTGACCCTTGGGGGACACCACTAGTTACCCCTCTCCAATCTGAAAATTTACCATTTATTCCTACCCTTTGTTTCCTGTCTTTTAACCAGTTCTCAATCCAAGAAAGGACCTTCCCTCTTATCCCATGGCCATGTAATTTACACAAGAGCCTTTGGTGAGGGACCTTGTCAAAGGCTTTCTGAAAATTTAAGTATACTATATCTACTGGATCCCCCTTGTCCGCATGTTTGTTAACCCCTTCAAAGAACTCTAATAGATTAGTAAGACAGGATTTCCCTTTACAGAAACCATGTTGACTTTTGTCCAACATGCCTCTTCTACATGCCTCACAATTTTATTCTTTACTGTTGTTTTGACTAATTTGCCTGGTGCTGAACTTAGACTTACCGGTCTGTAATTGCCAGGATCGCCTCTCAAGCCCTTTTTAAATATTGGTGTCACATTGGCTACCTTCCAGTCATTAGGTATGGAAGCCGATTTAAAGGATAGGTTACAAACCACAGATAATAGCCCAGCAATTTCCCATTTGAGTTCTTTTAGAACCCTTGGATGAATGCCATCCGGTCCCGGAGATTTGTTAACATTAAGTTTTTCTATTTGTTCCAAAACCTCCTCTAATGACACTTCAATCCGGGACAGTTCCTCATATTCATCACCCACAAAGGACGGTGCAGATTCAGGAATCTCCCCAACGTCCTCAGCCGTGAAGACTGAAGCAAAGAAATCATTTAGTTTCTCCGCAATGGCTTTATCGTCCTTGATTGCTCCTTTATATCTCGATCATCTAGGGGACCCACAGGTTTTTTAGCAGGCTTCCTGCTTCTAATGTATTTAAACATTTTGTTATTTCTTTTTGAGTTTTTGGCTAGCTGTTCCTCAAAATCTTTTTTTGCTTTTCTTATTACATTTTTACACTTGATTTGACAGTGTTTATGTTCCTTTCTATTTATCTCACTAGGATTGGACTTCCACTTCTTAAAAGATACCTTTTTGTCCCTCACTGCTTCTTTTCCATAGGAGAGTCCCAGCAATGCCCCTCCCAGCGGGAAGGCAGGCCAGAGGGGAGGGAGGCAGGAGGTGGGTTTCTTGACCCCATCTGACCTGAATCCCAGAGTTAAAGAGGCATCTTCTCTCCAGCCCTTGCTGGTGGGAAGCATCAGCCATCCACTTCCTCCCCCCTGTGCTGGGAATCTGGCCACATGCTTTGCATAAAGCAATGGGAGACCCCGCCCCCTTCCCTGCACAGGCAGCCTCAGCTCCTCGTGCCCTGCCTCCCAGCTGACAGCATTCGGCCCCTCTGTTCTCTGCCCTTCTCGGCGGTCAGAGCGTATTCCAGCCTTTCCCTGCACAATGCTGCCAGTCGGTCCATTAGCTGCATGTTTCCAAACTGAGTCACCCTCTATTATGGTCATAGATTTGCTAAGGCCAGAAGGGACCACTGTGATTACCCATCGAGAAACGCTCACCTGGGGAAGCCCAAGTCGAGCGCCCAGCTTTGATGGACCAGAGAGTGTTCCTTCGGAAGAGACGCCTGGTTCTGATGGTCCCTTCTGGCCTTAACACCTACGACTCTCCGAGTTTGGATGTAAGTGTGGCAAGCGATGGAGGATGTGCCGTGTTCCTGGGTAACCCTCCCCCTCCCTGCCTTGTGAAAAATGTACAAATTCCTTCTAGTCTGGAATTGTCTGGCTTCGTTCCCCAGGCCTTGAACCTCAGGCTGCTTTTTTTCCCCTGCTAGATTAAATTTTCTCTCCGTGTTTCTAATTTCTCCAGGACCTTCTGGATTCTCTCTGCCCTCACTGGTTTTGCTATAACTCCCAATTGAGTATTATTTGTGCATTTAATTACCATGCTGATCACCCCCTGCATCCGGCAGAGCCCAGCCCGCCTGCTCTGAGCTGAGCATGCAGGATTAATCTCTGTGACTAATGTGCTGGACTCTGCAGGACCGATTTGCTGGGGGAGGCGTTTCTTTCATTGCCATGCAAGTGGGAGCATTCTGGCAGAGGTGTGGGAGCCGACAACTGAGAGCTAATGACGGTCACCTCTCCTTGCGAAAAGGACTCGCTGGGAGTTTTGTGGGGTGCCCCCAGCAACGGGCAGGGAGTGGGCTGTGTGAAGCCAACCCCCGGGAAGCGGCGGGGTCAGGAAGACATTGGTCGTGACTCACCAGCAGAGCTGTTTGCAGGGTGGAGGAGCTGGTGGGCCCCAAGATAGAGAGAAAAGGTGGGGAGGGGAAGTCTGATGGGCTCAAGTCCTGTGGGCAGAAGGACGAGCTGCAGGGTTCCACCAAGCTCCTCAGGTCGCCTCAGTCCCCTTCATGTCCCGGCTCGGGACAGCTCCTGCCTCTTCCTGCCCACCGAGGAGGACCCTGGACTGTGCTTTTTTCCCAGCCTGTCACTGCCACCAGGAGGGGGCAGAAAGTCTCTAAGGAGGAGGGGGGGGCACCAGCTCCTGGACTGTGGCCCCAAGGCCTGGCTCTGTGCATCCTTCCCACGCCTCAGCACATGCCCCACCCCATCCCCCCAGTTCCTGCCCCTACCTTGCTCCTTCCCTCCCCTGCAGCTTGCCCTCACAGCCAGTAAGTGTGGGGAGGGCATGTCCCCTGGCCCCCACCTGTTCCTCTGCCCCTGCTGCCCCCCCTTGCCGATCTCAGGCAAGGAGAGAGGAAGGGGGGTTGCTATTTTGTATTTCAGACACTTTGCACCCTGCTCCCCCCCCCGGAGGTGGAACCTCTTGTGCTGCCCTGGGCGGGGGCTGGCACCGCAGGCCTGCATCGTTCCCTGTGCTCGGAAGGCCTCAGAGTGCAGAGAGGGGCCAGGTCCCAGCACGGGCACTGCAGAGGAAGGGGTCAGTGAGTGCAAGCGAGCAGGCGAGGGTCCAGCCACCAGTGTCCCTGTCTGGCGGAATTGCTGAGAGCATCCGAGGCAACCCCCCCCCCCCCCCCCATTGTCTGCGAGAACAAGGCATCTCGTTTACTAGCGCCGGTCCCTCGTGTTGCTCCTGGACACGGATCCCGCTCGGGGTGTCCTCTGTGTTCCCCGTCCAGAGGCTCCTAGGCGAAGAGCTGCGGCGCCGCCTTGGCTGGGGAGGGGCTGGTCACCCTGGGACTTGGCCTCTGTCAGGGGGGTACACACCCCTCTGTGCCTCTGTGCCCCCTGACTGTCCTCATATAGCCCCTCTCAGGGCATGTTACAGTCTGTATGGGTTGCTCATCATAGGCATTTGTCTCAATGGCTCAGCTTACCTACTCGGCCTCCTGATCGGCCCGCAAACCAGAGTCTCTCTCTCCAGCCCCTAGCCAAGGGGAGTCTTGGCTGGCCTACTCCCAGCCCTTGCTGGCTCTCCCCAGCTTGTCTCCCTCCAAGGAGCTCCTGCTTCCTCTGCAGTCAGCCCTCCACTGGCTCTCCCCCCAGCAAACTGTGCTTCTCCCTTTATAGCTGACAGCTGGGCTCGCCTAGCCACCCAGATCTCTGACAGCTGGGGTCTCCTTAGCCTAACCGCTTCAGCTGGGTTCTTCCAGCCACCCTAATGGGTTCAGCTGGCTTCTACAAGCCAATTGTGCTGCCCTAGATGGTTGCCAGCTGGGCTCTCCCTAACCCCAAACAGCTTCAGCTGGCCTCTTTCTTTCTAGCCCTGGCTCAGGGCCTGAGTCCTGGCCTTAAAGGGCCAGTGCAGGGCAGGTGCCCTGTCACAGCCTCCCAGTGTGGGGGAGCCAGGGAATGCAGTAATGCCTCCCCAGACACCTTTCCCTCTGTGCCCCCCAGACCCTGAGCAACCCTCCCCCCCGGTTCTTCTGTAAGAAGTTCAAGCTGCTTCCCCTGCATGAGCCTCCAGGCTCCACCCCATCTCACTGCCTCCCAACTGCCCTGAATATGCCAGCCTCAGCATGAGGCAGTGTGGTCTAGTGGTTACAGCACTTGTTTGGAACTCCCTGATTCTAGTCCTAGCTCTGCTACTGTCCTGCTGGATGGCCTCAAGCAAGTCATTTCCCTCCATGGAGCCTCAGGGTATGTCTACACTACAATGTTAGTTCGAACTAACGGAGGTTAGTTCAAACTAACATTCATAGGCGCTACACTAGCGCTCCGCTAGTTCGAATTTAAATCGAACTAGAGGAGCGCTTAGTTCGAACTAGGAAAACCTCATTTTACGAGGACTAAGCCTAGTTCGAACTTACTAGTTCGAATTAAGGGGTGTGTAGCCCCTTAATTTGAACTAGTGGGAGGCTAGCCCTCCCCAGGTTTCCCTGGTGGCCACTCTGGCCAACACCAGGGAAACTCTATGCCCCCCTCCCGGCCCCGGATCCCTTAAAGGGGCACGGGCTGGCTATGGTGCCCGTGCCAGGTGCAAGCCTGCCAGCACCCAGCCAGCAGACCCTGCACCTGGCACGGCTTGAGCCACCCACCCGATGCCCCCCAGCCCTCCCCCTCTTCCCGGGACCAGGCTGGCGGCTCCCGGGAGCTTGCCCAGGACCACAAGAGGCGGGCACCCGCCTGGGCTAGTGCAGACATCGTGGACCTTGTCCATGATCTCCGCACTAGGCACAGGAAAGTGGCCGGCTTGGGCAGGAGAGCTGCCAGACTGGCCACCCAGGAGCAGGTGTGCATGAAAATCAAGGTGGTCCACTGAGACCCCCGACCCTGAGCCCTGAGCTTACAATGGCCGTCCTGGGTCAGACTAAAGGTCCATCTAGCCCAGTAGCCTGTCTGCCGACAGCAGCCAACCCTAGGGACCCTGGAGGGGATGGACCGAAGACAGTGACCAAGCCATTTGTCTCGTGCCATCCCTCTCCAGCCTTCCACAAACCTTGGGCAGGGACACCACTCCTACCCCCTGGCTAATACCACTCCATGGACCCAACCTCCATGACTTGATCTCACTTCCCTTTCAACTCTGTTCTAGTTGTAGCCTTCACAGCCTCCTGCAGCAAGGAGTTCCACAGGTTGACTCTTTGCTTTGTGAAAAACAACTTTCTGTTACTAGTTTGAAGCCTGCTACCCATTCCTTTCCTTTGGTGTCCTCTAGTCCTTCTTTACGGGAACTAATGAAGAACTTTTCTGTATGCACCTGTGACGTAGTGGGGGTACCTGGCTGGTTTCTATGCTGCTGGCTCTGGGGTAACCCCCACTGGCTGTCGTGGGGACCACGACCCAGCAAAACAGGATGAGTCACTATGCAAACCAGTGGCCAGACACCCCCCATGGAGAGGAACAAAGGAAGGTGGAATGCTGCCTTGGCTGGAGGGCAGGGCTGGAAGTGAGTGAGTTGGTTGCTGGCTGTCGGAGGGCATGGAGGAGAGCCTAGGGGAAGGGGCTGGAGTTTAGGGGCCCAGTCTCCCCCATCTCAAGGGGGCCTGAGGCATCCTAGCCCAGTTCCTGTAACCAGATTACATCTGTGCTGCGCTGTGCTGGAGGAGCAATAAACCACCCTCAATTCCACTGGCTGGTGCAGTCTGTTTGTGCCATTTCGGGGTGCAGGAGACGGGGAACCCCCAACGCGCCGTCACAGCACCCTCTCCACCCAACTCCTGCTTTTAGAGACCTCTGTCCTGTCCCCCCTCCGTCTCCTCTTTTCTAAGCTGAAAAGTCCCAGTCTCTTTAGCCTCTCTTCATATGGGACCTGTTCCCAACCCCTGATCATTTTAGTTGCCCTCCCCTCTCCCAGCCTCTCTCTTCCCCTCTCCCACCTCCTTTTCCCAGTCTCCCCCAGTTTTGTTCAATAAAGACAGATTCTATTTTTGAACACAATTGTCCTTTATTTTGTACATCAAGAAAAGGGGCTAGGGAAGGGTAAGTGGAAGGAGGTGAGGGAGGAATGGGGTACGAGCCCCCAATGGGGAGGACTGGGCTGCCTCTGCGGGCTTCTGGGGGTGGAAGCTCTCCTGCAGCCCCCCAGTTGCCCCCTCTCCCCAGATGGCAGCCTGCGGCAAGTGCAGCCAGGCTGATGGCCAAGTGCTGTGATGTGCCCAGTGTGGGTACTCCGGGCACTCCAAGCCAGGACTGCTTTGCAAGCGGGGCACCCCTGAGAACTGTCTGTCCGGGGTGGGGGTCGGGTCCCTTTAAGCACAGCCCTCGGCTAGCCTGAGACAGCAGCTCCATGCTCTAAGTCCTACTCTGATGCCCTGCCGGCACTGCTTCCGGCCATCCTTAACCCCGCTTCAGGGTCCACTTAATGTGGACATGCTAGTTCGAATTAGCAAAACGCTAATTCAAACTAGTTTTTAGTTCTAGACGCGTTAGTTCGAATTAGCTCTGTAGTGTAGACAGACCCTCAGTTTCCCACGTGGATAATTATAGCGGCCTCTTTTCTAAAGGACTTTGAGATCCTCCCAGAGGAGCTGGTACATAACAGCCAAAGAGGTCAGGCCAAAGGTGCATCTAGCCCAGGGTCTTGTCTTCTGGCAGTGGCCGGTGCCAGGTGGCCCAGAGGGAATGACCAGAGCCAGGAACCCTCAAGTGATCCCTCCCGTCACCCATTCCCTTCAAGGAGGTTCAAACTGAACCTCAGGACACCAGCCCAGCCTACCCTGCTAATAGCCATTGATGGACCTGTCCTCCATGACTGTATCTAGCTCTTGTCTTAACCCTGGTATAGTGTTGACCTTCACAACATCCTCTGGCAAGGAGTTCCACAGGTGCGTTGGGTGCATTGGCATTATTATTACCACCCCTTTGCCATCAGCAGCCCCATCCCGTGTTCCCTGCTCTCATATTGACTTACTGTGTCACTAAAACAAGTCACTTCCCCCCTCCCCCGCCTGGGTTCTGTGAACTGACTTTAAGAAGATGGGGGGCTGTGGAACCGAATGACTAACAGGTATAAAGTGAGGGGAGGGACAGGCTTGCATGGGAAACCAGGGATGCTGGGGCTGGGTACATTCTGGGAGCAGGAGCTGGGAGGGTAACCGAGGCTGAACATTCGGGCACTAGCCCATCTGCGAAGGGGCTCACCCTCTAGCAGGCACCCCTCTGTGGCCAAGGGCGTGTGCGCCACTTCTCCATCCACACTGGGTCTGGGAGGGGAGGGGTCCCTGGTGGTTTTTCTGACCAGTTGCCTGGGACCAGGTTTCTTCTTACCTCCATGTAGGTGCTGGAGGTTGGGGGTCCCAGTCCAAGGCCCCCTAAGTGGTAATTGCCTGCTCACTATCCCTGCAGTCCACTGCTACCTCACTCCCTGGGCCACTTCCCCAAGATGCTGCTCTGTCCAGCCCTCTCTCAGGGCACCAAGGTCACAGTCTCACCTCCCCCATTCAGGGGTCTGCAATTGCTGCAGTGTCCGAGGTGCTGCTCTCCACCCAGCCAATCTCCAGGTCTAGCCTGGGTCAGGCTCCAGTGAGAGCCTACCCTGCCCCAGCGGCTTCTTTTATATCAGCCTGCTGGGCCCTGATTGGCTGCAGGAGAAGCAGCCACTCTAGTCTGCTTGGAGGACCTCTTTTCTGCTCTTCTCCTTGGGGCAGGGTGCAGCAAGTCCTCCGGCCTGCAGCAGGAGGGAGAAAGATCCCCAGCCAGCATAGAAACAGGGCTTGTCTCCCAGTGCCCCATCCCCGTCCCCCCTTCCCAAGGCCCCGTGTTCTCGCCCTCGCAGGGACAGTCGCTCTCCGAGGCGTTTGGGGAGATGTGAATGGATCGTCGGCAGCTCCCGGATTTCCCCTGCCCCCCGAGAGTCTGAACAAATACCCGGTGCGGATGGCAGGCGGCTTGCAAACCATTCCTGTCTGGCGCTGGCACTAGGCAGAGGCACTAGTCTGGCCAAGCAGCAGAGCAAAGCAGCTGCCCAGTCAGAGCAGAGCACATAAAAAGCCCATGCCCCATGGCACAGTGGAAGCTGGCACCCAAGGCGACCCTCTGGCTTGTCCACCCCTAGATCTGCCCTGCCTCCCTCTCCCCATCCCCATTTCCACACTGCCGGCCTCTGGAGCCAGGCTGGGCCAGGGCCTGTGGCCTAGGAGCTCCCAGACTGGCACACGACCTATGCCAAGGGCCCTGAGCAGGCTGAATCCTCAGCACTGGGCCCCAGCGTCTCCTCACTGGCTCCTGGGGCCGGGGAGATCCGGGGTCACCCCAGTCCCAGCCGGGCTCCCAAAGCGGCGACACGGCCTCCCCGCCTAAGGCAGAGCGCGCTGAGGGCCCTTGCCGGGGAACGGGAATGCTCTGTGCTGTGGAGGCCGTCGGACTGGATGGCCTCATGGTCCCTTCAGACCTTCAACTCCACCACACTGGGAGCCCTCTCGCCTCCCCCGGGCCTGGCTGTTGGCTCCTAGACACCCCCTCTCCTTGCATTCTCCCGTCTCTGGCTCGTGTTATGGCCGCCCTCGCCTGGGGCCCTCATGCACATCAGAGCAAGCACCTGCCCTGGCCTTTCACATGGGCACCGGGCCGTCCCTGGGATGTGAGGGGCCCCTGGCGGCGCTGTCAAACCGGCGGGGGAGGGGGTTTAGAGCTGCGATTTTATCACCTTCAGCAACACGCCCAGGCAATATTTTAAAGCCATTTTTAAACTCAGGTCCTGCCGCCTCCCACAGTAAATTCAGAACCTGCCAGTCTGCACCCGGGGCTGGCGGAGGCCTGGGAAACGGTCTCACTCCGGCACCAGCAGCTCTCTGCAGGCTCAGTGCGGCTGACGGCTCCGGCAGGGCTTGTCCTAGATCCTGTCTGGAGGAGGCAGAGCCGCAGCGCGGAGCAGGACAATGTGGTGGGTGGCCGGTAAGACCTGGGGGCGCCCCAGATTCTTGGGGCATATTCTGCATGTGGGTAAGGACGCCCCTGCAGGGAGTCAGGGGCCTGGTTCCCATCACCCTGCCTGGCGCGTCGTCTCCTGGGCGAGGATGCTGGGTTTGCTAGAGGCGCGGATGCCTCCGGGGCAGCAGGGCCCGCAGGCCAGCGGAACAGCAGGCCAAGTGAGTTGTTGACCCGCTGCTTGGGGAGTGTGGGGCACAGTCGGGGCAGAAGTTCCAGGACAAGGACTTGGCCCCAAGGCCAGCTCCCCCTTCCCGGCCCCGCCTTACTGCTCCCTATTGCCAAGCCAGTCTCACCCTGGGCAGCACATGCAGCCAGTGGGCCCATGTGGGACAGGGCTGTTCAGAGGAAAGGCATCAAAACCTGGCCCAGTCTGCCTCAAGGTAGCACTTGTATCTCCCCCTCCCCCCACTTTCAGCACACCCAGCTGTCCCTAAACTCACCGCCCAGTCAGAGCCCCAGCTCTCCTTGCTGCTTGGCAACTCTGTGAGTTTGGGCTCCTCTGTGCTATGAATCCATGTGGCATTAATCCTGCTTTCCAGTTCACTAACTGAGACGTACCGGTCCCAGTGTGAGCCTCGTGGGCCCCGCTTACTGCCTCCCCCACATTGCATTAATAGTCACTCACAGTTTGCTGCCTGACAGCCCGTTTCCTCCTCCCACTCCGCTCTGCACTCACCCAGGTATTTCTATTCAAGCAGGCGACTCCGGCAGCCTCCTGGCTGGGTGCCCTGAATCCGTCGTGCGCTGCCTTTTATTCCCCAGCCCTGGTGTTCTGCCCAGAGGTCCTGCCAGGGTCGTGCCAGCCACCCGCTCTCCATTCCAAGGGTCCCAACTCCTAGGTCCTTCCTCTTGGTGTTTACCTTAGGTGCCTCTGTGCAGGGCTCTCGTCTGGCTGGGAGCCCAGGCTGCTACCTGGTGAATAACATTCCCTTTCAAACCAGGAAACGCAGCTGAATAGGACTTGGCTAAAGGCATGTTAATAGAAATATACAGGAGAGGCACGCTGAGGTTCAAAGGGGGGGTTTACAACCCCTCCGTTCAGGCCGGGGGTGCCTGTGGCAGCTATTTACCAGCACACAGCAATTCTGTGCAACACACACACCTGTTGGGTGTGGGTCACTGTCCCACCTAGTGGCACTGAGGCCACGCACACAGAGAATAGCAGCCTTAGCTGAGAGGCAGCTGGCTTCTAGCTCGTGCTCTAAGCTCAAATCCCTCAGCCTCTCTTCGCAAGCCATGCGTCCCAGCCCCCTCATTATTTTTGTTGCCCTCCACTGGACTCTCTCCAATGCAGCCACATTCTTCTGTAGTGGGGAGTCCCAAGATGGACTCAATACTCCAGATGTGGCCTCATCAGTGCTGAATACAGGGTGTGATCACTGCCCTACATCTGCTGGCAATGCTCCTGAGAATGCACCCCAATATGCCATTAGCCTTCTGTTAACTTACATCCAGCTTCTCATCCACTCTACTCCCCAGGTTCTTTTCTGCAGAACTGCTGCTTAGCCAGTCGGTCCCCAGCCTGTACCAATGCTTGGGATTCTGCCGTCCCAAGAGCAAGACTTTGCACTTGTCCTTGTTGAACCTCATCAGATTTCTTTTGGACCAATCCTCCAATTTATCTAGCTACAAGCCTGCAGCATCCTCAGTTGTGGGGCTTGTGGGCAGGAGCCAGGGATCCATAAGAAGATAAAAATGGCCATACTGGGTCAGAGCAATGGTCCATCTAGCCCAGTCTCCTGTCTGCCCACAGATGCCCCACATAACAGGGAATCCTCATGTGATCCCCTCTCCTGTCACATCCCATCTCTCTTCTAATGCGACCCATTCCAAACCCCTAATCATTTTTGTTGCCCTTCTCTAAGTACACTATATCCACTGGATCCCCCTTGTCCACATGTTTGTTCACCCCCTCAAAGGACTCTAGCAGATTAGTGAGGCAGGATTTCCCTTTACAGAAACCATGTTGACTTTCCCCCCAACAAATTATGTTCATCCATGTTGTCACGTTACCAAATTGGAGGGAAGCAGCCAGATCGCTGCTGCACCCCTAGGTGGGGGTGTTGGCCCCAGAAATCTGTATGAAAGGGAGCCATGTGGGGTATTGAATGGGAGCTTGTTGTTTTCTGATCCTGTGTACACTGTTTATGTGAGTATATAATGTCTGTGTGTGTAGATCTGTAATCTGTGTGGAAACTGAAGATTTCCCTGCATGTGGTTAAGCATTGGGCAGGGCTGAGCCTGTGGAGCCTGTGGACATGCTAATTACCTGTGGGACAATGGTTCTCAATGGGCCCAAGACACACCCAAAGAATGGGGGCTGTCCTGAGAGCAGCCAGCAGGGAACACAGAGAGGCTGAGGACCAGGTGACCTGCTGCATACTAGAAGAGGCCAGGAAGGAGTATAAAGAGGCCATGTGGTCGATGCCATTTTGTTCTCAGCTCAGCACTTCATCCCAGAGGCAGCACTGCAGGGATTGAAGAGCCCGGAAGACCTGGGAACCCATCCTGATCGTAGGATGTGCAATAAGAACTTTTAAACCAGCAGCTGCAACATCTCTGCTAGAGCCTGCATCGAGAACTGGGAGATTCGGTGCATGTAACGTACTGTACTTTAATAACCTTACTCTCAGGCTTTTCTTTCTTGTAATAATAAACCTTTAGATATAGATTCTAAAGGATTGGCCCAGCGTGATTTGTGGGTAAGGTCCAGAGGGTAAATTGACCAGGGATCTGTGGCTGGTTTCTTGGAACCGGACAGAACTTGTTCGGGGTAGGTGGGATTGGGTGCTAGGACCCCCCACCTGTGTATAGGCCCGGGGCCATCTGGGGCACGGATATTGCTGGGGTGTCGGAAGGGTTTTGCTCGGGAGGCTTCAGGCAGGCAGCTGAAGCGCTCTGTGAGACTGGTTCGTGGCCTGTGTGGAGAGGTCGCCAGTCAGGGGCTGTAAGGAACCCTGGATTTGAGCAATTCGCCCTGAGCGGACGCCCTAAGCTGTGCCCAGACACGGCCCGGTCCGTCACAGTGGCGTAGTCGGCAGGATCCACAGATCTTGGTCAATTGAGCTTTGGGATCAGGACCCCACGCTGTCTAAATTTGATTTTTGGTGTTGAGAGTTTGGTTGATTAAAGAGCTGCTGCGATGATCCCGGAATTATATGAGAGTCTGAGCAAAAGTGCTCTGAAGGATTTGTGCTTGGGGAGAGGCATTGCCTTTAGGAAAAGGGCCTCTAAACTAGATCTGGTAGTGTTGTTATTAACCAGAGATGTGGATGAAAGGGATCAGAAGCAAGCCAAGGAAGCTGCTGAAAGAAGGCAGAAAGCAGATGAAGAAATTGCTAAGAGACAGAAGGAGCTGGATCGGGAACTTGAGATGAGAAAAGCAGAACTTGAGGAGAAAAAGGCAGAATATGCTGAGAGACAGCGGAGGGAAGAGGCAGAGCATGCAAAGAAGATGGCCCTAGCCAGGGAGGAAAATGCTAGACTTGACCTCCAGCTTAAGAGACTAAAAGAACAAGAGAGACTGTATCCTCCTGAAGGTTCAATGTATAACTCTGTGGGTATGGGGTATGCTTATGATATGGCAGACGTATTTTACCCAGCTGATGTGAAAACCCAACCCCAAAGCATGTGTAAATGCAAACCTTTTGTGTTACCTGTAGCTAACAGGGAGGTTTGGGAAGGGGGTGCATGTGGGTATGAAAAGTTTCCTGGAGCTGGTCAGTCTCCCTGTAACCAAGGGGAAAGTGTCTCTACATGTGAGCCTGTGGGTGAGGGCCCGTCTGATGCCTCAGAGGTGAGGCTGGAATCAGAACCAGGGCAAGAAGAGCCCAGAAATCAGGGAAGTGTTTCTCTGAGGCAGCCTGGAGTGGCTGGTCAGAGTGAAGTTTTAGTTGAGGAGTTGGTGGCTGGTGAGGTTTGTGGAATTGAACCTACACAAGCTGAAAGTGATTTGTGTGAAGAAGCACAGTGTGTGCAAGCTGGCAATTTGGCTGGTGGAAGTAGCAGTGGGGGCAGTAAAGGAAGCTGTCTCAGTGGCTAGCTGTATGCCTGAGATTAGCCAGGGGTGTTGGGACAAGGGTGAAACTGTCTCTGGTTGTCTGGCTGTGTGTGGGGAAGAGTTTCTTCCTGTGTCTGCGGAAGGTGCCCCACAGCCTGTGTTGGCTGAGAGCAGTGTGGTTGTCCCAGAGTTGGGTCTGGATATGGCTAAGGCCCAGGAAGGGGGTGGCCCAAGGTTTGTGTCTGCTGGGGAGAGGGATGAGGTGACTCAGGTAGAGTCAGTCAGTGTTTTACCAGAACCCCAGAGACCAGACAGTGGTGACCCTGATATTGTGCCTGATGCTGCTGTGTTGCTGGCAGAGGGGGGAGCTGCTCGGTGGGAGCAGGGAGACCCCATAGCCCGGGCACAAGGAGAGAATGAGGGTGTGTTAACTCTGGTGCCTAATGATGGTGTGGACGTTTACAGCCATCTAGAGAGCTGCACAGGGAGTGAAGATGCCTCTGACCCTGTCTCTTGTGAGTCTGTCTATGTGCCTGAGAGGGGATTATCAGTGAATCCACCTGAGGGGCCAGAGATGACTCAGGGAGTAAGGGAATTGCAGGAGGAGTTGGTTGTGGCTCAGCAGGGCAAGGCTGCTGCAGAGCCAGGGAAGGGTGAACTGCTGCTTAAGGAAGCTCATAGGGAGGAGAGTCCTGGCAGTGCTTGTAGCAAGCAGTTTGCTGAGACTGAGGAAGGTGACAGAACCTTGCTTGGAAAAGGCATTCAGGAGAAAGCTCTGCCTGTAAACGGCAGCAGCTTCTTGTGTGAGGCACTTGTTTTGGTGCCTGACAGACAGAATTTGTCTGTCAGCAGTGACTCCAATGACTTGGGTTTAGGGAAACCCAGTGTGGATGGTGTTGGAAAGGTCTCAGAGGGACTGAGGGTTGTTCCAGATGAGGCAGGAACATCCAGAGAACTGGAGCAGGCTGCTAACCCAGTGACTGTGTGTGACCAGCTTGCTGGGAAGTCAGTGTGTGTGGGACAGGATTGTTCCCAGGTGAATGAGGAGAGTGGGAACTTAGTGTCTCAGATTCAGGAGAAGGGCTGGGTAGCTAAGTATGCAGAGCAGAACGGCTGTGGGGTCACTCTCCCTAGGATGCAGGAGATGGCAGTTACGCTCCCATCTCTGGACACGGTGGACACTCATACTCAATCAGGGAGGTTGATATCTGGTTCCATGTGGAAACAGAGGTTGGAGAGGGACAGAGGAGAGACTTGGGAGTCTACAGCTTACTGCTGTTACCCCACTGAGTGGGGGAAGGGGGAGAATTCCAGGGCCATTGTGAGCCAGGGAGTCACGCCCAGCCAGCCCTTTGTCTTGGTCAGGCCAGAGGTTTCAGGCCTGGAGCCCAGAGGACAAGGGGGAGGGGCAGGACTTGCTTTGGCCAAGAAGATTTGCAGTTTAAACCTGAAGGGCCAAAACTGCAATGGTGTGGGGCCAGAGAAGGGGCATGATGGGGAATGTCAATATACACCTGATATAGGATTGTTCTTGTTACTGATGTTAATTCTTGTAACCAATGTACTATTGTTGCAGAGAATTGTAACGGTATACAGTGTGCATGATCTTATGAAAATACCATGTAATCTGTCTGAAGATGTACCAAACGACAGACGGTATGTAAGGGGACATTGTGATGTTGCTCTTTCATGGTTAACACTTGTAACTGGTTTTGGAACTTCTTACAGGACAAAAAGGGT
The DNA here is from genome assembly GCF_049634645.1 of Pelodiscus sinensis. Taxonomy (NCBI): domain Eukaryota; kingdom Metazoa; phylum Chordata; order Testudines; family Trionychidae; genus Pelodiscus; species Pelodiscus sinensis. The sequence goes on along the minus strand of NC_134739.1, from coordinate 2,140,380 downwards.
TCCAGCCAGAAGGTCCTGTGTAAGAAGGAAACTGAGGCACACCACCATTTTGACGGGGGAGGCCTGTGATGCCCTCAGTGATGTTACTGGCATCACTTCCTGCATCAATTTTGCGTTGGGGGTGTCACGTTACCAAATTGGAGGGAAGCAGCCAGATCGCTGCTGCACCCCTAGGTGGGGGTGTTGGCCCCAGAAATCTGTATGAAAGGGAGCCATGTGGGGTATTGAATGGGAGCTTGTTGTTTTCTGATCCTGTGTACACTGTTTATGTGAGTATATAATGTCTGTGTGTGTAGATCTGTAATCTGTGTGGAAACTGAAGATTTCCCTGCATGTGGTTAAGCATTGGGCAGGGCCGAGCCTGTGGAGCCTGTGGACATGCTAATTACCTGTGGGACAATGGTTCTCAATGGGCCCAAGACACACCCAAAGAATGGGGGCTGTCCTGAGAGCAGCCAGCAGGGAACACAGAGAGGCTGAGGACCAGGTGACCTGCTGCATACTAGAAGAGGCCAGGAAGGAGTATAAAGAGGCCATGTGGTCGATGCCATTTTGTTCTCAGCTCAGCACTTCATCCCAGAGGCAGCACTGCAGGGATTGAAGAGCCCGGAAGACCTGGGAACCCATCCTGATCGTAGGATGTGCAATAAGAACTTTTAAACCAGCAGCTGCAACATCTCTGCTAGAGCCTGCATCGAGAACTGGGAGATTCGGTGCATGTAACGTACTGTACTTTAATAACCTTACTCTCAGGCTTTTCTTTCTTGTAATAATAAACCTTTAGATATAGATTCTAAAGGATTGGCCCAGCGTGATTTGTGGGTAAGGTCCAGAGGGTAAATTGACCAGGGATCTGTGGCTGGTTTCTTGGAACCGGACAGAACTTGTTCGGGGTAGGTGGGATTGGGTGCTAGGACCCCCCACCTGTGTATAGGCCCGGGGCCATCTGGGGCACGGATATTGCTGGGGTGTCGGAGGGGTTTTGCTCGGGAGGCTTCAGGCAGGCAGCTGAAGCGCTCTGTGAGACTGGTTCGTGGCCTGTGTGGAGAGGTCGCCAGTCAGGGGCTGTAAGGAACCCCGGATTTGAGCAATTCGCCCTGAGCGGACGCCCTAAGCTGTGCCCAGACACGGCCCGGTCCGTCACACATGTGTCTGACAATTTTATCCTTTCCTATAGTTTCAGCTAATTTGCCTAGTACTGACATTAGGCTTACCAGTCAGTAATTGCCAGGATCACCTCTAGAGCCCTTTTTAAATATTGGCATCACATTAGCTATCTTCCAGTCATTAGGTACAGAAGCTGATGTAAAGGATAGGTTACAAACCACACTTAATAGTTCCGCAATTTCCCATTTGAGTTCAGAACTCTTTCAGATCCAGCTGTCTCGTTCTGTAGTCACATGAGTTGTGGGCTTAGACTTTACAGAGAAGCTGCAGGTAATGCATTTGAGAGCTGCAGGTGGGGCAGGGGTCCAGGATGGGAGATAGGGCTGGAATAAAGGATCATCTTCTGCAAGTTTGTTGGTATGAATGTGGCCCCTGATGGCCTTGCTTAGTAAATTGCAGGAGTCTTGCATGAGCGTGGGAGACAGCTGGGGAAACTATCAGAAAGGACACTCTCTCAATGACTTAACCACCTGCATTCTGCTACAAAGACCTTTTACATCTGCCCTTGAAAGGGAATCCTCTGAACTGTCATTCATGTTAAAACTCTACACTTTCCAACAAGGACTTCACAAACATTTGAACTATCTCACCCATTACCAAGATAGTTTCCCCAATTATCACCTCTAATACCATTAACTCACAAACATCCCACTCTCCCTACCTCTAATATCATCAATTCACAGACACTTACCTTCCTTCCTCCCCCCCCCCCTGCATCCCCCTCCTGTTCTGCAATGTGATTCGTCCTTTTCATATTTGTTCATTTTTTTTTTGTATCCTTTGGTATATATGGTTGTGACTACTTTCTTCTACTATTTGATCTGAGGAAGTGGGTCTGGCCCACGAAAGCTCATCATCTAATAAACCATCTTGTTAGTCTTTAAAGTGCTACATTGTCCTGCATTTTGCTTCAACTATCCCATCCAGGTGATTCAAGGGACCCCAGAGTCCCACAAGCCTCTTATCTGCTCTCTGGGCCCTGCTGCCCCACAGAACAAGGGGCGGTAAGCCTGCAGGGCTGCAGGGGATGTTGCTGAAGAACTGGGGCTATGGAAACACTTGCTTTGACTCTTGCATCCTGGCTGTGGGGTTGGTAAAATGACCAAGGGAATAAGTCAGTGCTTTAAGTGCCTTGCTCAATGCCATAGTTACAAATCACCACCAGCACCTCCCTAAAAGAGGTGTCTTCCTGACTTCGGGAAAGTCTCAGGCCAGTCAGCCTGGGAACTCACCACCAGCGGGCATTGCAGGCCTTGACACTTGCAGAAAGCCCTGTGGGCCGGTGGTGTCCCTGGAAGTCCAGGGTGTGCTGCTCCTTTGGGATCTGATGGATGGAAAGAGTCTGTTGGAGGCGAAGGAGGAGCAAGGGGAGAGTTCAAATGCTGGTTGTTCTTTCTCACCTGTTAATGTTATTTAGTTCCCTAAACGTTGGCGTGTTGTCTGTTAACCCCCCCCTTCCCTGAGTGAGTGCAGAAGAAGGTCTGAGGTAAACAGCAGGAGTAAACAACAATGCACACGGCCCCCAGCAGGGAGTGCACACGGCCCCCAGCTGGGAGTGCACGCGGCCCCAGCTGGGAGTACACACGGCCCCCAGCTGGGAGTGCACGCGGCCCCAGCAGGGAGTGCACGCGGCCCCAGCAGGGAGTGCACGCGGCCCCAGCTGGGAGTGCACGCGGCCCCCAGCTGGGAGTGCACGCGGCCCCCAGCAGGGAGTACACACGGCCCCAGCAGGGAGTGCACACGGCCCCCAGCAGGGAGTGCACGCGGCCCCAGCTGGGAGTGCACGCGGCCCCCAGCTGGGAGTGCACGCGGCCCCCAGCAGGGAGTACACACGGCCCCAGCAGGGAGTGCACACGGCCCCCAGCAGGGAGTGCACGCGGCCCCAGCAGGGAGTGCACGCGGCCCCAGCAGGGAGTACACACGGCCCCAGCTGGGAGTGCACGCGGCCCCCAGCAGGGAGTACACACGGCCCCAGCAGGGAGTACACACGGCCCCCAGCAGGGAGTGCACGCGGCCCCAGCAGGGAGTACACATGGCCCCCAGCAGGGAGTACACATGGCCCCCAGCAGGAAGTGCACACGGCCCCCAGCAGGGAGTGCACGCGACCACAGCAGGGAGTACACACGGCCCCCAGCAGGGAGTGCACGCGGCCCCAGCAGGGAGTGCACGCGGCCCCAGCAGGGAGTACACACGGCCCCAGCTGGGAGTGCACGCGGCCCCCAGCAGGGAGTACACACGGCCCCAGCAGGGAGTACACACGGCCCCCAGCAGGGAGTGCACGCGGCCCCAGCAGGGAGTACACATGGCCCCCAGCAGGAAGTGCACACGGCCCCCAGCAGGGAGTGCACGCGACCACAGCAGGGAGTACACACGGCCCCCAGCAGGGAGTGCACGCGGCCCCAGCAGGGAGTACACACGGCCCCCAGCAGGAAGTGCACGCGGCCCCAGCAGGGAGTACACACGGCCCCCAGCAGGGAGTGCACGCGGCCCCAGCAGGTAGTACACACGGCCCCCAGCAGGAAGTGCACGCGGCCCCAGCAGGTAGTACACACGGCCCCCAGCAGGAAGTGCACGCGGCCCCAGCAGGGAGTGCACACGGCCCCAGCAGGGAGTGCACACGGCCAGCAGGGAGTGCACACGGCCCCCAGCAGGAAGTGCACACGGCCCCAGCAGGGAGTGCACGCGGCCCCAGCAGGGAGTACACACGGCCCCCAGCAGGAAGTGCACGTGGCCCCAGCAGGGAGTACACACGGCCCCAGCAGGGAGTGCACGCGGCCCCAGCAGGGAGTACACACGGCCCCCAGCAGGATGTGCACACGGCCCCCAGCAGGGAGTGCACGCGGCCAGCAGGGAGTGCACACGGCCCCAGCTGGCAGTGCACACGGCCGCAAGAGGCCCAGACTCAGAGGCTGAATGTGGCTGATCCTAAAAGGAGAGAGGGACAGAGACACAGTGGTGGTGGACCATCAAGTGAAGCCTCCCAGAACGCCCTCTGCTCGGATCGCCTGGCCAGCGGACCAGCTTAGGAGTCAACTTGGGAAGATCAAAGAATAGGAACTGCCTCCTGCTCGCCTTATCATCCCGCCTGGCACTGTCAGTGTGATTGAGAGTATGAGTGAGATTCCCCTCCCTTCCCAGTCTGAACTGAATAAACAAACCCTTTACAGCCCATGTGGTGATCCCCTCTCCTTAGTGTTTAAAGCAGTTGCAATCCACATCCCCTTGCAACAGAGTCCACTGCCAAGCACGAGAAAGTGTCAACACTAAACATTCGTAATACTGTTTAGTCACTATCAGCCCACAAGTGGGCCAGGCGTGGTGGCTGGTGCGCAGCTGGGACATGGGGCCCCTGGCACAAGCCTGCCTGGCTGTCAGCGTCTCAGAGCATTATAGACATGCCGTGGCTGGACGTGGCTTCGAGCAGTCATCACGTCAAGGCCCTGTGGAGTACTGCGAGGGCTACATCTGGAGTACTGTGTCTAGTTCTGGGCCCCCCACTGCAGAAAGGATGTGGGAGCATTGGAGAGGGGCCAGCGGAGGGTGACTAAAATGATTCGGGGGCTGGAGCACATGACCTATGAGGAGAGGCTGAGGGATTTGGGCTTTAGTCTGCAGAAGAGCAGAGCGAGGGGGGATCTGAGAGCAGCCCTCAGCTCCCTGAAGGGGGGTTCCACAGAGGATGGAGAGAGGCTGTTCACGGTAGCGACGGATGGCAGAATGAGGAGCAATGGGCTCACCTGGCAATGGGGGAGGTCTAGGTTGGAGATTAGGAGAAACTATTTCCCTAGGAGGGTGGGAAGCACAGGGAGGGGTGGACTCTCCATCCCAAGAGGTGTTTAAATCTCGACTTCACAAAACCCTGGCTGGGAGGATTGAGTTGGGTTGGTCCTGCCTTGGGCAGGGGATGGACTCCATGCCTCCTGAGGTCTCTGCCAGCCCCAGGAGTGTATGGGTGTGTCTAGACTACATGACTTCGTCAACGGAGGCATGTAGATGAGACAGATCGGCAGAGGGAAATGAAGCCACGATTTAAATAATTGCAGCTTCATTTAAATTTAAATGGTTGCCCTGCTCTGCCGACAAACAGCTGATCAGCTGTTTGTCGGCAGAGCAGGGCAACCATTTAAATTTAAATGAAGCCGCGATTATTTAAATCGCGGCTTCATTTCCCTCTGCTGATCTGTCTCATCTACATGCCTCCGTCGACGGAGGCATGTAGTCTAGATACACCCTATGATTCTATGATTCTGTGCTGTGGCAGGACTTAGTAAACCTGGACCACCCGGCAGATGTTTGTGTAGTGCCTGGTTCTTTTAACAGTATCTGAGAATATACACTGTTGAGCAGTATTTCTGGGAAATGAAAATATTGAAGGCCCTGATGATGCACTTGCATTTGTGTAGGAAGATTCTGGAAGCCAGTGGGTGTGTTGTGAGCAAGCTCAAATCCCTCAGCCTCTCCTCTGTAAGTCATGGGCTCCAGCCCCCTGATCTTTTTCGTTGCCCTCTACTGGACTCTCTGGGTGTGCCTAGACTACAGGGTTTTGTCGACAAAAGTGGACTTTTGTCAACAAAACTATACCTGCATCCACACTACCGCTGAGTTCTGTCGACATAACGTCGACAGAACTCAGCAGTTTTGTCGACGCTGGTAAACCTCATTTTATGAGGCATAACGCCTTCTGTCGACAGAGTTTCTGTCGACAGAAGGTGTTATTGCATGTAAACTGTCTTTTGCGTCTACACTGCCATGTCGACAAAGCACCTTGCTTTGTCGCCAGAACTCAATGTAGTCTAGATGCTCTTTGTCGACAGAAGCCTGTAGTCTAGACGTACCCTCTCTGATTTGTCCACGTCCTTTCTGTAGTGGGTGATCCCAAGATGGAGTCAGTATTCCAGATATGGCCTCTCTAGAGCCGAATAAAGGAGAATAATCACTTCCCTAGATCTGTTGTCAAAACTCCTTCTAATGCTCCCCAGGTCCTTTTCTGCTGAACTGCTACCTAGCCAGTTGGTCCCAGCCTTGGGATTCTTCTGTCCCGGGTGCACAACTTTGCACTTGTCCTTGTTGAACCTCATCACATTTATTTTGGCCCAGTCGTCCAATTTGTCTAGATCACTCTGAGCCCTATCCCTGCCCTCCAATGTAGCTACCCTAAAGGGATCTAAGGGTTATAATGGACCACAAGCTAAATATGAGTCAGCAGTGTGATGCTGTTGCAAAAAAAGCAAACATGATTCTGGGATGCATTAACAGGTGTGTTGTGAGCAAGACATGAGAAGTCGTTCTCTCGCTCTACTCTGCGCTGATTAGGCCTCAGTTGGGCTATGTCTATATTGGCAAGATTTTGCGCAAATACTCTTTAACGCAAGAGTTTTTGCATTAGAGTATTTGAGTAAGAGAGCATCTACACTGGCATGTGCCTTTGTGCAAAAGATGGGCTTTTGCGCAAGAGCATCCGTGCCAGTGTAGACGCTCTCTTGTGCAAGAAAGCTCTGATGGCCATTTTAACCATAGGGCTTTCTTGCGCAAGAAATTGATGTTGCCTGTTTACACTGGCCTCTTGCGCTAGAACAGTTGTGCAAAAGGGCTTATTCCTGAGTGGGAGCATCATCGTTCTTGCGCAAGAAGCCCTGATTTCATACATTAGAACGTCAGTGTTCTTGCGCAAGTATTCGCGGCCAGTGTAGACAGGCAGAATGTTTTTGTGCAAAAGCAGCCACTTTTGCTCAAAATCTTGCCAATGTAGATGTAGCCTTGGAGTATTGTGTCCAGTTCTGGGCACCACATTTCAAGAAAGATGTGGAGAAATTGGAGAAGTTCCAGAGAAGAGCAACAAGAATGACTAAGGTCTAGAGAACATGACCTATGAAGGAAGACTGAAAGAATTGGGCTTGTTTAGTTTGGGAAAGAGAAGATTGAGAGGGGACATGATAGCAATTTCCAGGCATCTAAAAAGGTGTCACAAGGAGGAGGGAGAAAATTTGTTCTTCCTGGCCTCTGAGGATAGAACAAGAAGCAATGGGCTTAAACTGCAGCAAGGGAGGTTCAGATTGGACATTAGGAAAAACTTCCTGCCTGTCAGGGTGGTCAAACACTGGAATAAATTGCCCAGGGAGGTTGTGGGATCTCCATCTCTGGAGATATTTAAGAGCAGGTTAGATAAATGTCTATCAGGGATGGTCTAGACAGTGCTGGGACCTGCCATGAGGGCAGGGGACTGGACTCGATGACCTCTCGAGGTCCCTTCCAGTCCTAGTGTTCTATGATACCTCTCCCCCTAGCTTAGTGTCACCTGCAAACTTGCTGAGGGTACAGTCCATCCCCTCATCCAGGTCATTCATGAGAACATTGAACAAAACTGGCCCCACGACTGAGTCCTCTTGATACCGACCGCCAATCAGTCTGCTTTTCTGGAGTCAAGGGTTCATATTCTGCTGCTCTCCTTTCTCCCTTAAAAATACAAGGAATAGGCCTGCAGCACCTTAGAGACTAACAACACACGCTGATGGCATCAAACACCTACAGGATCTCTATAGATCATTCTTAAAACTGAAATACCCACCCGGAGAAGTGAAAAAAACAGATCGACAGACCCAGATGAGGCATCAGCTTCTTCTCGACAGGCCCAGCAAAGAGAACAACAGGACCCACCTGGGCATCACCTGCAGCCCCCGACTCAACCCCTCCAGCGCATCATTGACAATCTACAGCCTAGCCTGGAAAATGACCCCTCACTCTCACAGGCCTTGGGGACAGGCCAATCCTCGCCTACAGACAAATCCCCAACTTCAAACAAATTCTGTCCCGCAACCACACAGCAACAGCCCCGTCACCCTCACCCAGGAACCCGCCCTTGCAATCAGCCCTGGTACCAACTCTGCCCACACAGCTACACCAGCGACACCATCACAGGACCTAGCCACATCGGCCACCACACCAGAAGTTCATACAACTGCACATCTGTGACATAGTGGGGGGTACCTTGCTGGTTGCTATGCTGGGCAGTGGGCTGTGGGTGACCTCCACTGGCTGCTGTCTGTAGCACGGCCCAGCAGGGCAGGGGATGAGTCATTATGCAAAGGGGGCTCCAAACCTGTCCAACCAGCTACCCCCCAGGGAGAGAAACAAAGGAAGGTAGAATGCTGCCCCTGGCTGGGGGGCAGGGCTGGAAGAGAGTTTAGTTTCTGTGTGGGAGCATGGAGGAGAGAGCCTAAGGAAAGGGGCTAGAATTTAGGGGCCCAGTCTCCCCCATCTCAAGGGGAGCTGAGGCATCCTAGGCCTACCCTGTAACCAGATTACATCTGTGCTGTGCTGTATCCTGGAGAAGCAATAAACTCCCTCTGTTCTCCCGGCTGGCGGAGTCTGTTCGTGCCATTTTGGGGGTGCAGGAGACGGGAAAACCCCAACGCGCCATCACACTGGTACCAGGAGTGGGATGCACTGCACCCCGTGGATGGAGCTTCCAGCGGCAAGTGACAAGGCGCAATAGAAGCAAGAGCCCTGGAACCAGGCGTGCTGGAGACAGAGCGAAGCGGTTCCTGGGAATTGTGGGCGCTGCAGCACTAGACTGGTGAATCTGCACCGAGGGGCCCAGCGGGCAGATGGCCTACGCCCGACTCTTGAAGGCAGAGCTGGTGGGGCTGTGCAGAGAGAGGGGCTTGCCTGTGCGGAACGCAACCAAGGCCCAGCTGATTGCCCAGCTGGAAGAGAATGAGCAGTCACGGGGCCAGGATCTTGTGCCAGTGGGAAGCAGCCAGACCCTACCTGGGAGCGTCTCAGTCTCAGAGAGGGGGAGGAGCACTGGAGCCCGCCGGAGAGATGGGACAGCTTTCCAGGGAAGCCCTGCAAGCCGTAGTCCGCGTAGGGCAGGAGCCAGCCCAGCGGAGCTGCGGTGGCTGGAGATCCAGCTGCAGATGAAGGAATTGGAAGTAGAGGACCGAGAGAAGGACCGCCAGGGCTGAGAAAGGGGCCGCCAGGACCGAGAGAGGCAGCGACAGCATGAGCTGGCCATGGCAGAGCGGAGAACCTGCGGGGCCCCAGCTGCGCCGAGGGCGGATGGGCCCCAAGGTCCCAGGGCGGCTAGACGCTTGGAGAGGCTCATGGTGGTCCAATTAAAGGACATGAGCGACATAGACGGGTTCCTCAGCTCCTTTGAGAGGGCCTGTGGACTGCAACGGGTTCCCCCAGCTGACTGGCTGCAGGAGCTCATTCCCGCACTGAACCAGTAGGCAGCCGGAGTGCTCAGTCAGCTGGAGGACCTACAGCCAGGGGATTACAACTGAGTCAAGGAGGCCCTGCTGCACAAGTTTGGGCTGACCCCCGAGATGTACAGGAAGAAGTTCCGGGGGATGCAGAAGGAGCCACGGGAGACCTATGTGGACCTGGCCTCCCACGTGGCGCAATCCTGCCGCAAGTGGGTGTCTGGAGTCGGAGCCCAGACCGCAGAGGAGCTGCTCAAGCTGGTCCTGATGGAGCAGTTTTATGAAGCATGCACACCCAGCCTATGAAATAAGGGATAAGGGATCTTTCGGAAAAGGCTTTATTTTCCGCAAGATCAGCGTCTAGACTGGCGCTTTTTTCCGGGAAAGCTCCATGCTGAAAAAAAGCGACAGCCATTTTTATGCCAATGAAGCAGGGGAGATTTAAATCTCCACTTCATTAGCAATTGCGATACATCTAATTTACATCACTTTTATGAAAAAGGGATGTAGTCCTCACCCCATCAGCTTCATTTACCATGGACACGCTAATTGATAATAATTCCCCCCTTTTCCCCTTCTTTTTCCTTCTCTTCCCTCTCCCTCCTTTCCCTCTCTTTCTCTGCCATCTATTGGGAAACTGGACCCCTAAACTCCATTCATCTGAAGAAGTGGGCTGTGCCCACAAAAGCTCATGCTCCCGTCTGTGAGTCTCTAAGGTGCTGCAGGACCATTCGTTGTTTTTTAAGTGTTTTCAGTTACAGACTGACACAGCGACCCCTCGGAGACTCTCTGCCTTGGGTCAGGATCATAAACTGAATCATCTCATGGTCACTGCTGCCCAGGTTGCCACCCACATCTACTTCCCCTCCTAATTCCTCCCTGTTTGTGAGCAGCAGGGCAGGCTGCTCATGGCCCCAGTTGGTTCTTGCAGAATTAGCACCAGGAAGCTGTCCCCAACAATCTCCAAAAACTGCCTGATGCGGCGGCTGGTGCCCATGGCAGAGCTCCACCCCCTCACTCAGCGGCACGAGAAGCAGAGCAAGGCAGCCTCAGCTCACTCTGCTCTCCCGGTGCACCCCTCCAGGGTGGAGGAGGGAAGCTGGGGCCACATTGCCCTGCTTCCCCCACCCCTGCCAGTGAGTGTGGGAGAGGGTTGCAGCCCATTAAAGGATTAAACAATTAATTTACCGACTTGCTGACTGGCTCCTGAAAAGCCTGTGGCAGTAAGCGGTGATGTGCATGGGAAGAAGCAGAAATGGAGCAGTTCCTCAGGATGAGAAACCAGGAAGCTGTTGTCACCACTTACGGAACATCGCTGCCCCTAGTACAACGGGGGGAATGGTCAAAAGAAAATCACTAAAACTGTCAGCGAGGATGGAACTGTGGGTATCAGGCTGTCGGAGTTGTGTCCTGTAGTGCACAGCGTAAGGGTCTCTGATGCCGACAGAACCTGAGTGAAAAGAACTTTACTTCTGCAAAGTCAAGCACTGCAGTTAGGAGATGCCAGAATGAAGTTTGCCCTTGCAGACCCCGCCTGCTCAATTTCAAATTCTTACCCCAAAGCCTGGAGGTGCTACAGCTTCTCAATAAAACAGTTGTAAGATTTTTTTTTTAATTGTGAGCTCTTTCCCTAAGTTTGACTTTGGAAATGGTTATGCCTTTTGAGCTGAAAATTCCTGGAAATATTCAGCCGAAGGCTGACACCTGGTGTGGAAAATTTCAGCCCCAATGGTTACAATTTGGGAAAGTTATAAGCACTGGAAAACAGGGTCTTCTAATGCAAGGTGTCAGGCAGCCTTAACCAAACGTGGAGCTGTAAAGAACACAATCTACCACGTGAATTTGATTGCACAGAACTGAAAAATCAATGGAGGCAGGCCGGAGAGGTAATCTATTTGGATTACAGCAAAGCATGGGAAACAGTATTGCATGGAATCTTACTCACAAAGCTAATTCAATTTGGTTCAGCAAAGAGGATATGGATTGAAACCCCGTCCGAAGGAGCGCAAGCAAAGAGCTCTGCTGAATGTCCATGTCTGAATGTACCGGGAGAGCTCTGTAGGGACTGGTGTTCTGCTCAGTCTTATCTAACGTCTACATAAATGATGTGGAAAAGAAAGTAAACAGCATGTTAATGAAGTTCACAGAGGATGCTAAATGGGGAGGTGTTGAGAATGTGAGCAAGGCCAGAGAAATCGCACACTGGGCTCTGGAGAGCTGCTAGCAGCTCTGGAGACAGGCGAGGGAAAGCACTTGGAAGAAATGATCCAGCCCTGCTAGGGCAGCGGGAGCAGAGGTCCTGCAGGCCCTGCCCAGGCCCCGTGGGGAGGGAGATGAGCGAGCAGATCTGTAAGAGTGAGACTCTGTGAAATGACACGGCGGAGAGAGCCAGAGGCCACGGGCGCTGTAGGGCGTTGATGGAGACACTCCGGTGACAGGGGCTTGGTCACTCCATCTCCAGGAGCGCAGAGCGGCTCTTGCTGGCGTGGCGCTGACACACGTCACTCCACAGTCTGGACTGTTCACACCCCTGAGGCAGGCACTAGAAACGTGCCAGCCGCGGCACTAGTGGAGACACTCCGGTGATGGAAGGAGAGTATTAAAGCCCCCTTTCCGAGAGGGGGTAGCAAGGTCGACAGAATTCTCCCACCGGCCTACGTGTGTCTGCCCGAGGGCATGGGTTGGCATGACGACATCGCCCAGGACCTGAAATGGTTCACCGCCCTGAGGCACGTGGTCAGAGCACCCTAACTGTACCTGGCAGAACTACCCTTGGGAACCGGCTGCTATTGAATGGCGGTGGCTCTGCAGCCCAAGGTCGGTGTCTCACGAATGGGTGACGGGTTACGTGGCCATATTTCCCTGTGCTGAGTACGGGATGGCTGGTAGAATTCCTTGTGGTCAAGTCAATCAGCTTCCACGACAAATGTTCAAACTAACATCAAGGTCACTGAGCCCCTGTTCGAAAGAAATCCCGCATAGTTTGATTATTTTTATTTCCCTTCTTTTCTTGCAGACCGTACGATGGCCCCAGGGAGAGGTGACACACACAGTTCCCGTACATCTCTCAATGGGGGGTGGCCAACCTGACCCTCCAAGCCTGGATGGGCCCCCAGGAGGCACCCAGCTCTCCTGGAACCTGGTGCCATGTGGGGGAGTGCACAGACCCACCCCTCCCCAAACTTCTGCCAATTTCAAACCAGACTGTGGCCTCTTGGCACGTGTGGGAGGGAAGGGGTGGGAGCCGAGATACCCTGGCCTATGTCTTTGCACAGCTCCTCTCTTCTCTCTCCCTCTCCCCACTCCTACCCCCACCCCATGTGGCTGGGCGCAACTTGGCCCTTCTTGCCCATGGTGTCAAAAGGCGGCTAAACACCTCCAGGCTGCTGCTGGCCACCGACGTACCCCAGTCACCTCCTGTCCCTTGGCTACAGCGCAGGCAGGAAGGGCTAAGCCCTATGGGGAGGATGCCCTGTGTTCCCTGAGGGCAAGACTCAGGGCAAGGAATGGGGCGGGGGGGGGGGGTGAACAGATTGGGCTGCTGTGGATCCTGTAAGTCTGGGGCATGAACAGGTGGGAAATGAAGTTGGAGAGAGGCTGGTCTCAGTGGTGGCAGAACAAGGAGCAATGGTCTCAAGTTGCAGTGGGAGAGGTTCAGGTTGGATATTAGCAAAAACTATTTCACTAGGAGGGTGGTGAAGCCCTGGGATGGGTTCCTGGGGGGAGGGGGAGAATCTCCATCCTAGGGATTTTTAAGTCCTGGCTGGACAAAGCCCTGGCTGGGATGATTTAGAATCCGAGAACACTAGAACTGGAAGGGACCTCGAGAGGCCATCAAGTCCCCTGCCCTCAGAACAGGACCAAGCACCGTCTAGATCCGTGGTCACCGAGCTGTCGACTGCGATCGACTGGTCAATCCTGGGGGCCCAACCAGTCGATAGTGAGGCTTTCGGGGGCCCCCCTCGCTGCGCCCACCCCCAAGGTGAACGCTGCGCTGATACTACCTCCAAGGACAAGGGAGGTAGCACGGGCTTCCAGCGGGGTGGGGGAGTTCTGCAGCTGCGCGCTGGTCCGTCACACGCTGGGGTCTTTGTTCCCCTGCTGCCTTCCTGCGTGCAGGGAAGGGCGTGGGGGTCCAGGACTGTGCCGGCTCCAGATGCTTGGGTGGTGCGCACTGCCGTGGGGAGTGGAGGAGCAAGGCGCATGCTGGCCAAGCGGTTGGGGCTGGTGCAATCCGGGACTTCCCCTTTCCCCAACCCCCGCGCAGGAAGGCAGCAAGGGAATAAAGTCTCCAGCATGCTGGCTCCAGCTGGCACGGTCCAGGACTCCCCCTCCCCCCATTCCCACCCCACGCAGGAAGGCATCAGGCACGTGACAGACCAGAATTTCAGGTACCGTGCCGCTATTTGGGGGGGGAGGAACAGCCCGCACATTTCCTGGGCCTTGGCACACAGCTGCAGGATCCCCAGGTACTGGTTCCTGTCCCCTCTTCCCGCCCTGACCCCCGCAAGTACCCTGTCCCAGCACCCACCGGCACCCTGTCACCTCCCCTGCCCCAGCACCCACTGACACCCTGTGCCCTGCCTCAGCACCCATTGGCACCCTTCCCCAGTAAACAGTCCCCTGCCCCAGGCCCCTGCCCTGGCACCCACTGGCACCCTGTCCTCTGCCCCTGCACCCACAAGCACTCTGTCCCCTGCCTCAGCACCCTGTCCCCTGCCCCAGCATCCTGTGCCCTGCTCCCACCAGCATAGCTGGGGCCACATTAGTGAGGCCTGAGGGTCTTGGAGGGGTTGTGTTTTTGTATCTCACTTGTGTGGCCCCAACTGATTTTTCAGTGGGTCAGTGACTCCTGACTCAAAACAGGTTCCCCGCCCCTCTTATAAATAAAGACAATGCTGAAATCGTTTGCGTTTGACATAGTATTTGATTTAAAAATGAAGCCTGGCCAACAAGCCCCCAGTTGGGGCCAAGCCCACATCTGGCCGCAGCATCATATCACTCCTGTCCCCCCCACCCCAACCCTAAACCTGAGCCTGTCATACACTGGAACCCCCTGTTCTGAGCCTCTCACATCCCCAAACTCCTGCACCCCCACATACCCAGTCTTCTGCCACAACACTCCTGCACCATCCACACACTGCAAATGTGTCCTGAGCCCATCATACTCCCAGCTTCCCTGCCCTGAGCCCCTCATTCACCCCAGCCCAAACTCCTGCACCCTCACAGCCACAAGCCTGCAGCTTGCTCAGCACCCCAACGCTCCACCTGACCCCAACACTCTCCAGCCTGGAGCTCCCTCCCTGAGCCAGCATCCTCTTCTCTACTGCCTCCTGCATCCAGATTCCTTCCCAGAGATTGCACCTTTCCCACACCCCAATCCCTCAGGGTATGTCTACACTGCATCCCTAGTTCGAACTAGGGATGCAAATGGAGACAATCAAAGTAGTTAATGAAGCGGGGATTTAAATATCCCGCGCTCCATTAACATGATCTCGCCGGCGTGCTAGTTCGAATCACAGCTGATTCGAACCAGGAAGTGCGCGCTGGGACGCGTTAGTTCGGACTAAAGCCCTTAGTCCGAACTAATGTTACTCCTCATGTTAATGGAGCGCGGGATATTTAAATCCCCGCTTCATTAACTACTTCGATTGTCTCCATTTGCATCCCTAGTTCGAACTAGGGATGCAGTGTAGACATACTCTCATTCTCACCCCAGAACCCGCACCTCCTGCCTCAGCACAGTGAGGCTTGACTGCAGGACTTTTTCCAGCAAACATGCTCTTTTGGCAGTCCCTATATTCCTCGTTCCACGAGGAATGAGGGGGCTTCCAAAAGAACGGGGTTTTCCAACATTTGGCCCAGTCTAGATGGGCCAAATGTTGGAAAAATTTCTTCCACCAGAAGGATTGAATAAAAGTGGCAGTGTAGCTGTACCCTGAGGCTGCGTCTAGATCGGCATGATTTTTCTGCAAATGCTTTTAACGGAAAAGTTTTCCATTAAAAGCATTTGCGGAAAAGAGCGTCTAGATTGGCACGGATGCTTTTCTGCAAAAAAGCCCCAATGGCCATTTTTGTGATCGGGGCTTTTTTGCACAAAACAAATCTGAGCTGTCTACACTGGCCCTTTTGCACAAAAGCTTTGCGCAAAAGGACTTTTGCCCGAACCGGAGCAGCATAGTATTTCCGCAAGAAGCACTGATTTCAGACAGTAGGAAGTCAGTGCTCTTGCGGAAATTCAAGTGGCCAGTATAGACAGCAGGCAAGTTTTTCCGCAAAAGCAGCTGCTTTTGCGGAAAAACTTGCCAGTCTAGACACAGCCTGAGGGTCTGTCTACACTACCCCGCTAGTTCGAACTAGGAGGGTAATGGAGGCATACCGCACTTGCAAATGAAGCCCGGGATTTGAATTTCCCGGGCTTCATTTGCATAAGCCGGCCGGCGCCATTTTTAAAACCCCGCTGGTTCGAACCCCGTGCAGCGCGGCTACACGGGGCACGAACTAGGTAGTTCGAACTAGGCTTCCTAGTTCAAACTACCGTTACTCCTCATTTCACGAGTGGGTGGGGCATCAAGGAAGGGGTGAGGTCTCGGGGAAGGGATGGGATAGATCTTGGCTTGTCCTGACATTTAAGAAGTGATCTTGGGTGTAAAAAGGTTGGAGACCCCTGCTCAGGATCATCCCTGAGAGATGTCTGTCCAACTTGCTCTTAAAAATCTCCAGTGATGGAGATTCCACAACCTGCCTAGGCAATTTACTCCAGTATTTAGGCCCATTGCTTCTTGTCCTATCCTCAGAGGCCTAGAGAACAATTTTTCTCCTTTCTCCTTGTTCCACCATTTCAGGTACTTGAAAGCTGCTCTCATGTCCCCTCTCAGTCTTCTCTTTTCTAAACTAAACAAGCCCAGTTCTTTCCCTCATAGCTCATATTTTCTAGACCTTTCTTGTTGCTCTTCTCTGGACCACCTCCAGTTTCTCCACATCTTTCTTGAAATGTAGTGCTCAGACCTAGACACAATACTTCAACTGAGGCCTAATCAGCGCAGAATAGAGCAGAAGAATGACTCCTCGTGTCTGGCTCACAACACTCCTGTTACTGCTGCCCAGAATCATGTTTGCTTTTTTTGCAACAGCATCGCACTGGGTACGTCTACACTAGCCCCCTAGTTCGAACTAGGGAGGCTAATGAGGGCGACCAAAATTGCTAATGAAGTGCGAGATTTAAATATCCTGTGCTTGATTAGCATATTCCCAGCCGGTCACCATTTTGGAAACTGACTAGCCCGAAGTAACTGCCTGTGTCTATACGAGGCAGAGAAGCGCGAAACTGAGATAAACCCGTTAGTTCCATGAGGTTTAACAGTTAATTCAAACTGTTACTTCGGGCTAGTCCGTTTCCAAAATGGTGACCGGCCGGGAATATGCTAATCAAGCACGGGATATTTAAATCCCGCGCTTCATTAGCAATTTTGGGCGCCCTCATTAGCCTCCCTAGTTCGAACTAGGGGGTTAGTGTAGACGTACCCAGTGTTGACTCATATATAGCTCGTGGTCACTATGACCCATAAATGCCTTTCTGCAGGACTCCTTCCTAGACAATCACTTCCTATTCTCTGAGTGTGAAACTTATTAAACTTCATCCCATTTACCTCAGACCATTTGTCTAGTTTGTCCAGCTCATTTTGAATTTGACCCTGTCCTTCAAAGGACTCGCAACTCCTCCCAGCTTGGGATCACCTGCAAACTTAACAAGTGTCCTCTCTGTGCCATCATCTGGATCACTGATGAAGATATTGAACAGAATCCGTCCCAAAACAGACCCCTGCGAAACCCCACTTGTTATGCCCTTCCAGCATGACTGTGAACCATTAATTACTACTCTCTGAGTAGTTCTGCACCAACCTTACAGTAGCCCCATCTAGCTTGTATTTCCCTAATTTATTGGTAAGAAGGTCATGTAAGACCTTGAGGGTATGTCTACACTGCCATCCTAGTTCGAACTAGGGTGGCTAATGTAGGCATTCAAACTTGCAAATGAAGCCTGGGATTTAAATCTCTCGGGCTTCATTTGCATGTTCCCAGGCGGGTGCCATTTTTAAATGCCCGTTGTTCGAACTCCCTGCCCGCGGCTACATGCGGCATGGACTAGGTAGTTCGAATTAAAGCTCCTAATTCGAACTACCGTTACCCCTCCTGCAATGAGGTGTAACAGTTAATCCAAACTAAGGACTTAGTTCGGATTAACTTCTGACTGCCACATGTAGCCGCGAGCAGGGAGTTCGAACTAAGGGGATTTAAAAATGGTGCCCGCCCGGGAACATGCAAATGAAGCCTGGGATATTTAAATCCCGGGCTTCATTTGCAAGTTCGAATGCCTACATTAGCCAGCCTAGTTGGAACTAGGGGGCTAGTGTAGACAGACCCTACGAGAGCGGGGGGGGGAAGGAAAGAAATGGAAGGGGAGGAAGACAAAAAGGCAGTGAGTAGATAAGCTTCAGAGGGACAGCCCAGTGAGTCTGAAACAGGAAAAACTTAAAAAACCATGTGTCTAGTAGCAGCTCCCACTGTCCTTCTTGGGGGCAGGGCTGGTCTTTTCACTACATATAACCAGGAACTGCCCCTCTCCCAAAGCACTTTCAGTGCAGCCCCAGCCCCCTTGGCAGCCTGGGTACGGATCGCTGTGGCGCTGGTGAAAGTGGAGTGCCCTGGGCTGCCAGACAACTGGTGTGTGCAGGGATTGGCCCGTGGGGAAGGCGTGGAAGAGTCCTGCCGTGAGTGTGTCCAGCCCCTTGCACAACGGGGCCCGTCTTGGGCGAGCTCCTGCAATACAAGCGCCCCGCTGTTCCTCCCTGTGTTCCTCCAGGTCCAGGCCAGCCTCAGTCCAGGGAACCGGTGAGGTTCTCCCAGGGTAAGGCAGGGAACCCGGCCCCGCATTTGCTCCAGTGTGGCTGAGAGGCACTGGGCAGTCTGAGGGCCTGCCGGCCGCTCGGGGAGACACGCCTGCTCCCGGGCAGGGGGCCGTAGTGATGGGCACTCGCAGGGTGACGGGCGTTGGATGGACACAAGGGCAAACAGCAAAGACACGGCGCCTTTCCCTTAGCACAGGGGCATCCGTCTCGCCCGCGCAGGGCTCTCCTGCCTTTGCCACACAATGCAATTGCCGGCAGCTACCAGGGCTGCCAGGGGTCCGGTTTGAACGGGACAGTCCAGTATTGGAGCTTTCCGTCCGGGAACCAAACGGAGAATCCAACGGGCGGGCGCTCTCCAGCTCAGATGGGACGTCGAGTGTGTCCGGAATTTCTGGTGAAGCCGCCTGGCAACCCTGCAGCTCCTGGGTCTGCTCGACGCGGCACTTGACAGCAGCTGGAATCCATTTCAGGCCCCATGATGTGCAGGAGGGGTGGTCACCCTGGGCCCTGTCCTGCTCCCCCTCCCATCAGAAACCTGCCCCATTCTTACAGGAGGGGAGGGAGAGCAGAAAGAGCCCAGCAGGTGAGGGCAGCCCTGCCCCACCCCTGCCTCCTGCATGCTCTGGGTGGCTTCTCTGCTTCCCCCTCTGGCAACAGCTGGGCCAGGAGGGCAAAGAGCCCCTGAGGGTGGCCCCCCTTCCCTGGATGGGGCAGAGGGGACTCTGCTGCAGTCCCCCTAAGCCTAGGGGTTCAGGGAGTGAAGAGCCCCAAGAGGAGCAGATGTTGGGGGCTGGGAGCTGGCTGGGGAAGTGGGGGAAGGGCTAATTGCTGGGCAGATGTCAAGGGCAGGGGCAGCTCTGATTGGCACCCACCCATGGAGGATGGGCTGGGCAGTTCAGCGAGCAATGATGGGCACAAACCACACACTGCCCCTCCCCATGATGCTTTGTGCCAATCCCCTGATTTTCAGGGGCTGACTCCTGATTTTTACTCTCCTGAGGGTGGTGATGCCCCACGTCCCTCGGAGCCCAGGGCACCCTCCCCAGGCTGCGCTGGCTGCATGAGCCGCCCGCTGGGGTCCCTCTCCTAGGCCTTCTGCCCACTGGGGTGCCCCAGAAAGCCCCAGGCCTGGCGCCGCAGAGGGGCTCACCGTCCTCAGGCGGTGCTGGGCCTGGGTTGCTCCAAGCCCCTGAACGGCCTGGGGAACTCAGAGCCCTGGGGAAGGACTCAAGGCAGGGGCAGAACCCGGATCCCCCGCCCTGCACTTCCATCCAGCCTCCTGCCTGGGGAGGAGGGAGAAGAGGGCGGAGCCTGTCATTTTACAGATCCAGGAGCTGTCACAGGCAGTCTCTGGGAGAGAGGGAGCCCGGCTGGAGCTGGGCTGGGAAGGGGAGCCAGGAGCAAAGGGGCCGGTGGGAGCTGGGTGTGTGGGCCAGGCTCAGCTGGAGCAGAGCACGGAGGAAAAGGCAGAAGATTCCAAGGGGCAAGAAGGAAGCAAGTGGGAGACAGTGCTGGGTGCAGTGGAACCGAGGAGCTGGACTGATCTGGCGTGTCGGGAGGGCGCAGGGGGAGCTGGGAGCACAGGGAGGGTGCAGGGGGAGTTGAGCATGCAGGGAGGGCGCAGGGGGAGCTGAGCGTGCAGGGAGGGCGCAGGGGGAGCTGAGCGTGCAGGGAGGGCGTAGGGGGAGCTGAGCGCACAGGGAGGGCGTAGGGGGAGCTGAGCGTGCAGGGAGGGTGCAGGGGGAGCTGAGCATGCAGGGAGGGTGCAGGGGGAGTTGAGCGCACAGGGAGAGTGCAGGGGGAGCTGAGCGCACAGGGAGAGTGCAGGGGGAGCTGAGCGCACAGGGAGAGTGCAGGGGGAGCTGAGCGTGCAGGGAGGGTGCAGGGGGAGCTGAGCACACAGGGAGAGTGCAGGGGGAGCTGAGCGTGCAGGGAGGGTGCAGGGGGAGCTGAGCACACAGGGAGAGTGCAGGGGGAGCTGGGAGCACAGGGAGGGTGCAGGGGGAGCTGAGCACACAGGGAGAGTGCAGGGGGAGCTGGGAGCACAGGGAGGGTGCAGGGGGAGCTGAGTGTGCAGGGAGGGTGCAGGGGGAGCTGGGAGCACAGGGAGGGTGCAGGGGGAGCTGAGTGTGCAGGGAGGGCGCAGGGGGAGCTGAGCGTGCAGGGAGGGTGCAGGGGGAGCTGGGAGCACAGGGAGGGTGCAGGGGGAGCTGGGAGCACAGGGAGGGTGCAGGGGGAGCTGAGCGTGCAGGGACGGTGCAGGGGGAGCTGAGCGTGCAGGGAGGGTGCAGGGGGAGCTGAGCACACAGGGAGAGTGCAGGGGGAGCTGAGCGTGCAGGGAGGGTGCAGGGGGAACTGAGCACACAGGGAGAGTGCAGGGGGAGCTGGGAGCACAGGGAGGGTGCAGGGGGAGCTGGGAGCACAGGGAGGGTGCAGGGGGAGCTGAGTGTGCAGGGAGGGTGCAGGGGGAGCTGAGCACAGAGGGAGGGTGCAGGGGGAGCTGAGTGTGCAGGGAGGGCGCAGGGGGAGCTGAGCGCACAGGGAGGGTGCAGGGGGAGCTGAGTGTGCAGGGAGGGTGCAGGGGGAGCTGAGCACAGAGGGAGGGTGCAGGGGGAGCTGAGCGCACAGGGAGGGTGCAGGGGGAGCTGAGTGTGCAGGGAGGGCGCAGGGGGAGCTGAGCGCACAGGGAGGGTGCAGGGGGAGCTGAGTGTGCAGGGAGGGTGCAGGGGGAGCTGAGCACAGAGGGAGGGTGCAGGGGGAGCTGAGCACAGAGGGAGGGTGCAGGGGGAGCTCTGGTCTCAGTGCTCTGGTCTCAGTGGATCCCATCGGAGAAGGAGCAGGACTACGGAAGAGGGGCTGGACAGATCCCCTGGCTCACCACTGACACTCAGCGGCAGAGGGAGAAGCAGCTTCCAGCTCCAGAGATGCAGGGGACATGGCAGCTCCTTGGGATCTGGTGGCGGCTGCTCCTGCTGGCAGCAATCCCGCTCACACAGGTACGTGCAGCGCCCCCCATGGGCCAGCGCCGGCCCACAGGGCACAGGAAGGGGCAGTGGTGGATGGGAGCCCTGGGGCTGCGTTCTGCCACAGGGCAGCCATGGCAGCAGCGACGGCATCCCTGGCAGGGCTAGCAACAGACTTTGCGGGGTCTTAGGCAAGGTGAGGGGGGCCTTGGCCCCGGGCCCCTGGCCTCGGGTGGAAGGAGTGGGACTGGGGGCCGAACCCCCCCTGTCCCGCTCTCAGCTGCCTGGCCCTGCGGGGCTCCGGCGGTGATTTAAAGGGCCGGAACCCTGGCTGCTGCAGAAGTGCTGGTGACTTGCCAGGCCGAGCAATCACCCTTCTTGCCCCCAGCTGGCTGCCCTGCTGCTGCCTCCCAGCTCTGCCTGGTGCCGCAGCCCGGGGCTGGAGGGGAGGGCAGAGCCAGGCGGCGTGTTCTGCCCCCCACGCTAAGCCCCCAGCGGGCGGGGCTGGAGGGGCGGGAAGGGCACTGAGGGGAACTGCGGTCTCCAGTGGGGGCTCTTGGTGCCGTCAGAGTGCCTGGCGCAGGGGGGTCCCGCCAGCCCGCCCGCCTGCTGTGCCCCTCAGAGCACTGGCGTTCCTGACAGCACCCAGCCCTGCAGCCTCTTCCCACGGAGCAAAGTGCCCCCTGCACCGCTAATTAGACACATAACGAGCAGTGACAGAGCTCTCCCAGGCACTGTGACGGTGCAGTGGGGGCCCCCGGCCCTGCACCCCCGTCCTCAGCGGCAGGTAGAACAGAAGGGTTAGTGGTTCTTGGGGACACGGCGCCGCTTAGGATCGATGTGAGCCCGGGAGCCAGGGCAGAGCCTCATTCCTCTCGGGGCTGCATCCCCTTCCTTGGTCCAAAACATCCTCACGCCTCCCAGCCCAGCCGAGAGTGACCCACACTCCCAGCAACTGGTCACTTGGCCCCCAGGCAGCTTGTTCAGATTCCTCCACCTAGCCCAGATGCCAGGCCGGCTGGGCCATGGCCTACGTGCCTCCCCTCAGAGATCCATCCCCCCCCCACTACCAGTGAAAGCAAAACCAGGGTGCATCCAGGGCCACGGGAGTGGACAGCCCCCCCCCTCCACTACGTCACAAACATACAATGATGGCTTCTATGGAAAAGCGGGAATCGCATGGGACGTAAGGATGAGGAAACTGGATGCTATAGAACCAGTCATAGACTGGAAGCTCTATGCGGGGGGCTGGCTCACACGATGACATCCTGGGCCAAGGCGATGCAGCTAATCATGTAGTCAGCAATCCACATCTGCTGTGCTATAAACACACGGGTCTAATGACTGGCCCAACTCCCATCAATCAGCAAAGCTTTGGCATTGACTGAAGTGGAAGCTGGATCTTCCCATAAACGACTAGGGAAGATGCATGGGCAGAGTTAAGGGTGTCTGGGCGCTGCTCCGTGAGAAAGTGTCTGTGTGTGACCTGGAGGCTAAGGCCAGTGTGAGACTGGGGGACGGACCATGATGACGTCCTTAGTCTTTCCTGTGTGAGGGGTTCATGGCTGTGCTCCATGGTCCCCGCGTCTGCTCTTGGGCTGCTCACAGCAACCTCAATGGCAGCCAAGCTTTGGCATGGGAATTGCTTTGTTTGTGAAGTACCATGCTGGGGCCCGTGGCTTTGAGTGGGAAGCCTGTTGTGTGTCTGCAGGAGTCTGGAGTGTTCTGTGTCCGGGTGAAGAGGCTTTCCTAGAGCGGCTCAGAGGGTATGTCTACACTACCCCGCTAGTTCGAACTAGGAGGGTAATGTAGGCATACCGCACTTGCAAATGAAGCCCGGGATTTGAATTTCCCGGGCTTCATTTGCATAAGCGGGGAGCCGCCATTTTTAAATCCCCGCTGGTTCGAACCCCGTGCAGCGCGGCTACACGGGGCTCGAACTAGGTAGTTCGGACTAGGGTGCCTATTCCGAACTACCGGTACACCTCGTTTCACCTCTCCCCCCCAGACACCCACCTCTCTCCCCCAATCCACCCATCCCTCTCCCCCCCAGACACCCACCTCTCTCTCCCCCAATCCACCCATCCCTCTCCCCCCCAGACACCCACCTCTCTCCCCCAATCCACCCATCCCTCTCCCCCCAGACACCCACCTCTCTCTCCCCCAATCCACCCATCCCTCTCCCCCCCAGACACCCACCTCTCTCCCCCAATCCACCCATCCCTCTCCCCCCAGACACCCACCTCTCTCTCCCCCAATCCACCCATCCCTCTCCCCCCCAGACACCCACCTCTCTCTCCCCCAATCTACCCATCCCTCTCCCCCCCAGACACCCACCTCTCTCTCCCCCAATCTACCCATCCCTCTCCCCCACAGACACCCACCTCTCTCTCCCCCAATCCACCCATCCCTCTCCCCCCCAGACACCCACCTCTCTCTCCCCCAATCCACCCATCCCTCTCCCCCCAGACACCCACCTCTCTCTCCCCCAATCCACCCATCCCTCTCCCCCCCAGACACCCACCTCTCTCCCCCAATCCACCCATCCCTCTCCCCCCCAGACACCCACCTCTCTCCCCCAATCCACCCATCCCTCTCCCCCCAGACACCCACCTCTCTCTCCCCCAATCCACCCATCCCTCTCCCCCCCAGACACCCACCTCTCTCCCCCAATCCACCCATCCCTCTCCCCCCAGACACCCACCTCTCTCCCCCAATCCACCCATCCCTCTCCCCCCCAGACACCCACTTCTCTCCCCCAATCCACCCATCCCTCTCCCCCCCAGACACCCACCTCTCTCCCCCAATCCACCCATCCCTCTCCCCCCAGACACCCACCTCTCTCTCCCCCAATCCACCCATCCCTCTCCCCCCCAGACACCCACTTCTCTCCCCCAATCCACCCATCCCTCTCCCCCCCAGACACCCACCTCTCTCCCCCAATCCACCCATCCCTCTCCACCCCAGACACCCACCTCTCTCCCCCAATCCACCCATCCCTCTCCCCCCAGACACCCACCTCTCTCTCCCCAAATCCACCCATCCCTCTCCCCCCCAGACACCCACTTCTTTCCCCCAATCCACCCATCCCTCTCCCCCCCAGACACCCACCTCTCTCCCCCAATCCACCCATCCCTCTCCCCCCCAGACACCCACCTCTCTCCCCCAATCCACCCATCCCTCTGTCCACCAGACACCCACCTCTCTCTCCCCCAATCCACCCATCCCTCTCCCCCCAGACTCCCACCTCTCTCTCCCCCAATCCACCCATCCCTCTCCCCCCCAGACACCCACTTCTCTCCCCCAATCCACCCATCCCTCTGTCCACCAGACACCCACCTCTCTCTCCCCCAATCCACCCATCCCTCTGTCCACCAGACACCCACCTCTCTCTCCCCCAATCCACCCATCCCTCTCCCCCCCAGACACCCACCTCTCTCCCCCAATCCACCCATCCCTCTCCCCCCCAGACACCCACCTCTCTCTCCCCCAATCCACCCATCCCACTGTCCACCAGACACCCACCTCTCTCTCCCCCAATCCACCCATCCCTCTACCCCCAGACACCCACCTCTCTCTCCCCCAATCCACCCATCCCTCTGTCCACCAGACACCCACCTCTCTCTCCCCCAATCCACCCATCCCTCTCCCCCCCAGACACCCACCTCTCTCCCCCAATCCACCCATCCCTCTCCCCCCAGACACCCACCTCTCTCTCCCCCAATCCACCCATCCCTCTCCCCCCCAGACACCCACCTCTCTCCCCCAATCCACCCATCCCTCTCCCCCCAGACACCCACCTCTCTCTCCCCCAATCCACCCATCCCTCTCCCCCCCAGACACCCACCTCTCTCTCCCCCAATCCACCCATCCCTCTCCCCCCCAGACACACACCTCTCTCTCCCCCAATCCACCCATCCCTCTCCCCCCAGACACCCACCTCTCTCTCCCCCAATCCACCCATCCCTCTCCCCCCAGACACCCACTTCTCTCCCCCAATCCACCCATCCCTCTCCCCCCAGACACCCACCTCTCTCTCCCCCAATCCACCCATCCCTCTCCCCCCCAGACACCCACCTCTCTCCCCCAATCCACCCATCCCTCTCCCCCCAGACACCCACCTCTCTCTCCCCCAATCCACCCATCCCTCTCCCCCCCAGACACCCACCTCTCTCCCCCAATCCACCCATCCCTCTCCCCCCCAGACACCCACCTCTCTCTCCCCCAATCCACCCATCCCTCTCCCCCCAGACACCCACCTCTCTCCCCCAATCCACCCATCCCTCTCCCCCCAGACACCCACCTCTCTCTCCTCCAATCCACCCATCCCTCTCCCCCCCAGACACCCACTTCTCTCCCCCAATCCACCCGTCCCTCTCCCCCCCAGACACCCACTTCTCTCCCCCAATCCACCCATCCCTCTCCCCCCCAGACACCCACTTCTCTCCCCCAATCCACCCATCCCTCTCCCCCCAGACACCCACCTCTCTCTCCCCCAATCCACCCATCCCTCTCCCCCCCAGACACCCACCTCTCTCCCCCAATCCACCCATCCCTCTCCCCCCAGACACCCACCTCTCTCTCCCCCAATCCACCCATCCCTCTCCCCCCCAGACACCCACTTCTCTCCCCCAATCCACCCATCCCTCTCCCCCCCAGACACCCACTTCTCTCCCCCAATCCACCCATCCCTCTCCCCCCCAGACACCCACCTCTCTCCCCCAATCCACCCATCCCTCTCCCCCCAGACACCCACCTCTCTCTCCCCCAATCCACCCATCCCTCTCCCCCCCAGACACCCACCTCTCTCCCCCAATCCACCCATCCCTCTCCCCCCAGACACCCACCTCTCTCTCCCCCAATCCACCCATCCCTCTCCCCCAGACACCCACCTCTCTCTCCCCCAATCCACCCATCCCTCTCCCCCCCAGACACCCACCTCTCTCCCCCAATCCACCCATCCCTCTCCCCCCAGACACCCACCTCTCTCCCCCAATCCACCCATCCCTCTCCCCCCAGACACCCACCTCTCTCTCCCCCAATTCACCCATCCCTCTCCCCCCCAGACACCCACCTCTCTCCCCCAATCCACCCATCCCTCTCCCCCCCAGACACCCACTTCTCTCCCCCAATTCACCCATCCCTCTCCCCCCCAGACACCCACCTCTCTCCCCCAATCCACCCATCCCTCTCCCCCCCAGACACCCACCTCTCTCCCCCAATCCACCCATCCCTCTCCCCCCAGACACCCACCTCTCTCCCCCAATCCACCCATCCCTCTCCCCCCAGACACCCACCTCTCTCCCCCAATCCACCCATCCCTCTCCCCCCAGACACCCACCTCTCTCCCCCAATCCACCCATCCCTCTCCCCCCAGACACCCACCTCTCTCTCCCCCAATTCACCCATCCCTCTCCCCCCCAGACACCCACCTCTCTCCCCCAATCCACCCATCCCTCTCCCCCCCAGACACCCACTTCTCTCCCCCAATTCACCCATCCCTCTCCCCCCCAGACACCCACCTCTCTCCCCCAATCCACCCATCCCTCTCCCCCCCAGACACCCACCTCTCTCCCCCAATCCACCCATCCCTCTCCCCCCAGACACCCACCTCTCTCCCCCAATCCACCCATCCCTCTCCCCCCAGACACCCACCTCTCTCCCCCAATCCACCCATCCCTCTCCCCCCAGACACCCACCTCTCTCCCCCAATCCACCCATCCCTCTCCCCCCAGACACCCACCTCTCTCTCCCCCAATTCACCCATCTCCCCCCCCGCCCCGCCTTGTGCGTGTTTCTCTCTCTCGCTCAGGTACCGCCGTTATTATTGTTACCATAGTATCTCAGTGCCTCATGCTCTGAGCCACATTGACCCTCCCCTGAGACATGGCAGAGCTAATCTGGTCACCCAGCTGGAGACACCTGACCATTGATTTCCCAAGCGGCAACCATGCTGGCCTCCCCCTCTGACATCAGTGGGCGCTGTGGATGCTTAGAGCCTCGGGAACACCGGGCCTGAGCTGGGGTCTGTGGCTGCGCATGCAGAATTCTTGGGCCTTTCTCAGACATTGGCCTCACTCTTCTGGCACTTCCGTTCTCCAGCTGTGCAATGGCCAGGGAGAAGCAGGGGGATCGTGTTAATAGAGCGGGTGCCGTGATGCATGTGCCCAAGGGGGCTTGTGACAGACCGGGCCGTGTCTGGGCACAGCTGAGGGCGTTCGCTCAGGGCGAATTGCTCAAATCCGGGGCTCCTTACAGCCCTCAGACTGGAGACCTCTCCAAACAGGCCACAAACCAGTCTCACAGAGCACTTTGGCAGCCTGCCTGAAGCCTCCCGAGCAAAATCCCTCCGACATCCCAGCAATATCCGTGCCCCAGATGGCCCCGGGCCTCATACACAGGTGAGGGGTCCTAGCACCCAATCCCACCTACCCCGAACAAGTCCTGTCCGGTTCCAAGAAACCAGCCACAGATCCCTGGTCAATTTACCCCCTGGACCTTACCCACAAATCATGCTGGGCCAATCCTTTAGCATCTAACAACGAAAGGTTTATTGCTACGAGAAAGAAAAGCATGAGAGTCAGGTTATTAAAGGAATAGAACGTTACATGCACCGAATCTCCCAGTCCTCGATGCAGGCTCTAGCAGGGTATGTCTACACTACCCCGCTAGTTCGAACTAGCGGGGTAATGTATGCATACCGCACTTGCTAATGAAGCCCGGGATTTGAATTTCCCGGGCTTCATTAGCATAAGCGGGGAGCCGCCATTTTTAAATCCCCGCTGCTTCGAACCCAATCCACCCATCCCGAGGAGTACCGGTAGTTCGGAATAGGCACCCTAGTCCGAACTACCTAGTTCGAGCCCCGTGTAGCCGCGCTACACGGGGTTCGAAGCAGCGGGGATTTAAAAATGGCGGCTCCCCGCTTATGCTAATGAAGCCCGGGAAATTCAAATCCCGGGCTTCATTAGCAAGTGCGGTATGCATACATTACCCCGCTAGTTCGAACTAGCGGGGTAGTGTAGACATACCCGCAGAGATGTTACAGCTGCTGGCTTAAAAGTCCTTGTTGCACATGCTAGGATCAGGCTGGGTCCACAGGTCTTTCCAGCCCTTCGATCCCTGCATTGCTGCCTCTGGGATGAAGTGCTGAGCTGAGTCCCAAGATGGAGTCCGCCACATGGCCTCTTTATCCCTCTTTCCTGGTCTCTTCTTGGCTGCACTAGGTCACCTGGCCAGCGGCCAATCCCTGTGTTCCCTGCTGGCAGCCCTCAGGTGTCAGCCCTCATTCTTTAGGTGTGTCCTTGGCCCATCGAGTGCCATTGTCCCACAGGGCCTCGCTAATTAGCATGTCCACAGGCTGGGCTCTGCCCACTGCTCAACCACATTCAGAGAAATATTCAGTATCCACACAGATTACAGATCCCTAACTACACACAGACATTATACAATCACATGACTAGCGTACATAGGATTAGCAGACAGTGAGCTTCTATTCAACACCCCACACGGCCCCTTTTATACCATTTTTGGGGCCAACACCCCCACCTATGGGTGCAGCAGCGACCTGGCTGCTCCCCTCAAATTCAGTAACGTGACAAGGCTGAATGGGCATCTCCTAACGGCGGAGTGCCTGCCTGCTACCTGCCCCCGGCGCTCTGCTCTGGCATGGGGCAGTCTGTGAGTTGCTCTGGGAGGCTGAGGGTGCAGGAGGCTACAGAACAGCCCAGTCTCATTACAGGTTTATAACTGTCCCGTTCTTTAAAAAATCTGCCACCAGCGGAGTTCCCTGCAATGACCCTGAAATCCAGCCGTGTCTGAGCGTCTCCCAGTGGCCTCGCTGTCCTGGCCATTCAGCACTTGTCCAGATGACAGAGCCTGAAACGTGAATGAACTCCCTGGGCCTGCACCCCAGAGACGTCTTTGACCTGAGTTGGCTTGGACTAAGGAAGGTTTTGCCTTCCTACAACCACCCTGCGTCTCCTCTTCAAACCTGTTAAACCAGACAGGACCAAGGGCCAGGAAATCTACTGCCAGGACCAAGGCTGCCTGGCTGAGAGAGGAATCCAAGAGACACGCCCTAACAGCTGTTTTCTGTCTTTGATATCTTGTTTGAATCCCCACCCCTCCGGTTCCCCTGGCAGGGGCTTTGAAGGCTCCATCTTGAAAGCACAGGTCCTTTGCATGGCCTCGGGGCTCTCAGAGGAGACCCCCTACCCACAGTGTCAGAGGGGTGGTCCTGTTAGTCTGTGCATGATGATCGGGTGGATGTGGCCTGTTCCCCACGGGCGGTGAGGGGGTGTGAATACCAAGAGAGGGCAGATGGGTTCTGTAGTGAGCCAGCCATTCTCAGGCCCTGTTCCACCCCAAATTAACAGTGTCAAGTTTGCAAATAAATTGCAACTCGGCCATTTCTCTCTGCGGGTCGCTCCCTTTGATTCAGGCGCTAGGGCCTAGGCTGTTCGTGCTGATCTGTGATTTCCACTCCATGCATTTGAGGAAGTGGGTTTTGCCCATGTTAATCTGCAAGGTGCCACAGGGCTGCTCCTCGTTCTCTTAAGCGTCGCGCCCTCAGAGGACTGTAGAGAGTGGCTGCTGTATTCTTTGACACTCTTCCCCAGCAAAAATCCTAAAGCAAAGGGAATTTGGCAAAACCAAATAAAAGGCAGCAAACGGTGAGGCCTCCTGGGCTGGGGCTGGCGGCCAGATTTCACACGGGAATATTTTGTCCTGAGAGAGAGAGCCCCTCACTGCCCCGTGTTCTGAGTCGTCCCGTTTCCTCCTGCAGGTGCAGGCGACCCACTCGGAGTGCTCCCTCCTGCTGCGTTTCCAGGAACAGCAGGCTGGGTGTCTGGAAGCAATCAGGAGTGAAAACCAAAGCAGTGAGTCCCCAGGGCCTTCCAGCTGGAAAGGTGAGCGAGGTTCCAGCATCACTAGGTGCCAGGGCCGCTGGCTGAGCCCCGCCCCCAACTTCCTGCCCCTCCCACATTCCAAACCCCTCGGCCCAAGACCAGAGCCTGCACCCCAACCCCTGCCCTGGCCTGGTGACAGTGAGGGGTGGGGCCTAGGAGGCAGGGCAAGGCTGTTTGGCTTTAGGTAGCTCCTGGATTGCAAAATGCAAAAAGGGACCTTGGCTTCCACAGGGTGGAGACCCTGCTGCACCCTCTGTGCTGTGAGCCCACTAATTCCCAGGGGGCGAGGGGCTGCATGGATGGGGAAGGAGCCGTAGGGCTCACATGCAGACTAGCTTGCTACAGGGCAGCTTCCCCGCACGCGGGCAGACGCCTCCCCGGCCCCGGCCGCGGCTTTCGCCTCGAGCGAGAGCAGCTGACGCAGCGACGGTTTTATTCCTCACCCTCAACCTCACTGAGGTTCGGGGGCAAAATGTCTCCTTTGCTGGCGCACAGAGAGTCAGCCCAGGCTGGGAGAAGGCAGCTGTGGCTGGGAGCAGCACTCGCTGGGGGTGACCTGCCTGGTCCTTGTCAGAGCAGGCTGCCGCTGTCCAGAGGGCACCTGACGGCTTGCCCTTCCCCCCTAATTAACGCTGCCCTTGGCTCTCCAGGCTGCCTGACCGAGTGGGACGGCATCAGCTGCTGGCCGGCAGCGTCCCCGGGCCAGTCCCGAGCTGTGCCCTGTCCGGAGTTCCTGCAGATGTTCAAGAGATCTGAAGGTGCAGTGCTGGGCCCCTGCAGCCTCCAGCCCAGGGGCCAGGCCCCGTGCAGCCCCTAGCCCAGGGGCCAGGCCCCGTGCAGCCCCTGCGCTCCATGAGCTGGTTCCCCACCCCAGCCCCTCGCTGGGGAATCGCTGTCAGCAAGGAGAACTGCTCAAAACACGTCAGGGGACTCTGAGCCAAATCGGGGCCGGGGGGGGGGGGGGGGGGGGGGGTAATTTTAAAAGCCAGAAAGTTTTGCCTGGGCTGCTGCTGTTTCCGATGGAATGAAACGTTCCATGCAGGCCCCAAGAAAATGGTTTTGCTTTTGCCCCAGAACGCACAGATCCCTGGTTTGCTCGTTTCTAGCCGAGCCGGCTCCTACGGCTCTTGGGGCGGGCGGGACTCCTCCAGCAATCACCCCCCTCAGCAGAGACACTCCCTGTGCCCTCCAGCATCCCTCGCCCCGCCCTCAGCTCTGGCTCCCTGAGTCTGCAGCAGCTGCACGGCGCTGTCTTTCACCCTGGTGCAGGCGTGGGATCTCTGTCCCGCTGGAAAGGGGCTGTCTGCCCTCCCGGAGGAGTCGCCGTCCCTGGGCAGTGCCTCTGCCTGCCTTCTGGGCAGCGTGCGAGACGGGAGACTGGGCACCGGGCTTGCAGCAGGGTCAGCAGAGGGGCTGTGTCTAGACTACATGGCTCTGTCGGCAGAGGCATGTAGATTAGACACATAGGCAAAGGCAAATGAAGCCGCGATTTAAATGATCGCAGCTTCATTTACATTTACATGTCTGCCGCGCTGAGCTGATCAGCTGTTTGTCCGCTCAGCGCGCTAGTCTGGACACTCCCCTGCCGACACCAAAGCCCTTTGTCGGCAGCCCCGTTATTCCTCGTGGGATGAGGTTTACCGGGGCTGCCGACAAAGGGCTTTGATGTCGACAGGGGGAACGTCCAGACTAGAGTGTGAGCCGACAAACAGCTCATCAGCTGTTTGTCGGCTCAGCGCGGCAGCCATGTAAATGTAAATGAAGCCGCGATCATTTAAATCGCGGCTTCATTTGCCTTTGCTGAACAAACAAATCGACATGGCTCCGTCGACAGAGGCATGTAGTTTAGACGTACCCAGGGTGTCCTGGGACGGAGTCCCCCGTGGAGGCAAGTCATGTGCACTCGGGTGCTGTGCACCATTGGGAGCTGGACACTGGCAGCGCCTGATGGAGAGGCTGCCAGCTGCGCCGGGCCCTCGCAGTGCCACCCAAACTCCCTGCACCTGTCTGGGCACCCCTCGCAATGCCACCCGCCTCATGAGGCAGGGCTGAAGGAGGCCACTCCCAGCACCTCCATCAGAGCCAGCTGGGGGCAAGCGGGTCAGATGTAAAGGCCGCCAGAGAGCAAAGCTCTTCCACACCCCCTCAGCCTGGTGCGGTGCCTGTGTCTCTGGCACAGTGTGGCTCTCCGGCTCTGGGCAACCGCACCGAGGGGCAGCAGTGCCCTGGGCAACCCCTTATGCCAGCTACGTGTAGACAGCAGTAAGGCCTAGTGGAGCGAACATTGGCCTGGGGCCCAGCAGGCCAGAGCTCTATTCCTGGCTCAGCTGCGGGGTGACCGTGAGGAGTCACTTTCCCAGCTCTGGCCTCAGCTGCCACCCCAGTGAAAGGAGGCTGATGTCTCTGGGACGTGCCGGAGATGCGTGGGCGGGGCGGAGGAGTGTTTCAAAGCTGCTTCCCGTAGGGGGCTCTGGCTGCAGCCAAGCCAGGCCACGGCGGTTGCCACGCACACAGGGGCAAGCGGTCACATGGGCAGAGCGCGGAACGAGGCCCAGGGGATCTGAGAACGTGGGCCTGGGGGCAGAGCATGGGCTGGGAAGATGCTGAGCTGGAGACGGGGTGAGACTCTTAGCAGCCTCTGGGGCCGAGACCACGTGGCCGGCAGGAGCTGCGCCTGCTGCCACATGTGCTGGGGCTAAGCCAGGCAGCGGCTGGGGAGAGCGCCAAGCTGCTGGACAGGGAGGCGAGTGACGATCTCCAGTCTAGTTCTTTCACTCGGGGGGTTCCCAATAGCTCTCACGTTGGCTCTGCTGCACCTGGTGCCATCAGCTGGAGCAGGGTTTGGCCAGCGCCGAGTGGTCTGGGGCCTCCTGTAGGCTGATGTCCTGCCCCATGGATCCAGGCCACTACCCCCCTTGCAATGGTGCCTTGCCCCATGGGCTCAGCTCCACGGATGCCCCTGGGGAAGGCAGCTCTGAACAGAGAATTGCCCATGGCAGGGCACCACTGGGCACGAGTGGCAGCAAGTCCCCTCCCGCCCACCACAGAGGGGCAGCCACTCCGGGCAGCATCAAGTCTCAGGGGCTGGTGGAGCAGCAGCAAGGGGCTCAGATGACACCACTGGAACCAGGGCAGGAGCTGGGGTGTTGGCCTGGAAACTGGGGGGAGGGAGGGTCAAGGCCTTAGTAAGAGTTTCACTTTGACGCTGCAGCTTTGATACACCGGAACTGCACGGAGTCCGGCTGGAGCAGACCCAGCCCCCCCTACAGCCAGGCCTGCGAGCTGGACGGCAGCAATAAGGACACCGAACCATCCAGCAATAAGGACACTGAAGCCAAGGCAAGTGTGGCCGGAGCGGGGGCTGGAATCCCCACTGGGGGCAGGGCTGCACTGGGGAGTGGGGCGGGGGCTGGTATCCCCACTGGGGGCAGGGGAGCACTGGGGAGAAGGACGGAGGCTGGTATCCCCACTGGGGGCAGGGGAGCACTGGGGAGCAGGACGGAGGCTGGTATCCCCACTACGGACAGGGGGGCACTGGGGAGTGGGATGGAGGCTGGTATCCCCACTGGGGGCAGGGGAGCACTGGGGAGAAGGACGGAGGCTGGTATCCCCACTGGGGGCAGGGCTGCACTGGGGAGCAGGACGGAGGCTGGTATCCCCACTGGGGGCAGGGCTGCACTGGGGAGCAGGACGGAGGCTGGTATCCCCACTGGGGGCAGGGCTGCACTGGGGAGCAGGACGGAGGCTGGTATCCCCACTGGGGGCAGGGCTGCACTGGGGAGCAGGACGGAGGCTGGTATCCCCACTGGGGGCAGGGCTGCACTGGGGAGCAGGACAGAGGCTGGTATCCCCACTGGGGGCAGGGCTGCACTGGGGAGCAGGACGGAGGCTGGTATCCCCACTGGGGGCAGGGCTGCACTGGGGAGCAGGACAGAGGCTGGTATCCCCACTGGGGGCAGGGGAGCACTGGGGAGAAGGATGGAGGCTGGTATCCCCACTGGGGGCAGGGCTCTGCTGGGGAGCAGGACGGAGGCTGGTATCCCCACTGGGGGCAGGGGAGCACTGGGGAGCAGGACGGAGGCTGGTATCCCCACTGGGGGCAGGGCTCTGCTGGGGAGTAGGGCGGGTGTTGGTATCCCCCTAGGGAGTTGGAGTGCAGGTTCCCGGCAGCACTTACTACAACTCCTAGGAAGTGGTCATCAGGTCCCTGCAGCGCCTAGGTTCATGGTTTGGCCAGGGAATCTCCAGGCATTGACCCCTGCAGCTCCCATTGGTTGCAATTCCCAGCCAATAGGAGCTGTGGGGCTGGCACTCTGTTGGACCAGTGTACAGAGCCTCCCAGTCTCTGGCTGAACCATGTGCCATGGGGCCGCAGGGCCATGGTGACTGCTTCTAGGAGCTGTGTGGAACCAGATAGGCGCCCTAGCCCCACTGCACCACCATCAGGACTCTTAATGGTAGGTCGGCAGTGCTGACTGGAGCCCCCAGGGTCCCTTTGTGACTGGGTGTTCTGGTGAAAACTGGTGCCTGGCAGCCCTAGGTAGGCCTGGCCCCTGGGGCTGGTGGGTGGGTTGCCGGAGGTTTTAGGGAGCTGGCTGGTCTCCTGGAGCCCTCCTGGATGATGGCAGGCGAGTGACAGGTCCCACAGTCTGCCAGCAGCATGTCCCAGCCCCAGGGGTCAGCGGTGCTCCCGGCTGTGCCCTACTGTGCACACCACTGCTGGCACCGCCACAGGGCCTGAACGCAGCTCTGCCTTTCTCCTCCAGGGGGCCTACTTTGCCACCGTCAAGGTGCTTTATACCTGTGGCTACTCCGCCTCCCTGGCTGCGCTGCTCCTGGCCATCAGCATCTTCTGCTGCTTCAGGTAGGCCTGGGCCCCCCACTCAGACCCAGCGGCTCAGCCTGTGGTGCCAGGATTTGCGGGGCACCACACTCCCATGGACCGTCCCTCGGTTCCGCTGGAAGGACTGGGGCTGTGAGCCAGCACCGCTGGGCCTGGGCAGAGCCTGGCTCAGAGCACTGAGGAGCAGAGACGGGCCTGGGAGGACTCAGCGCAAGTCTCCTCTCTGCTGGGGCCCGGGGCCAGGAGACACACAAGGTCTGCGGCTCCCGCTGGGCGCCTGCAGGGACCAGGCAGCGTCCCCTCCCCATCCCACATGCCACAGCCCACAGCTGCCCGGCTTCATGCAGCGTGGCTCAGCTGGCGACAGGACACCCGAGGGCTCTGCCAGAGCTCAGAGAATCCTCTGCCCAGAGGCCTGGGTCCTGCTCCGGGGCAAACTGCCCTGCTGCATCTGGGGTCAGAAGGACATTTCCCCGGGCAGAGTGGAGAAACGGGGGAGGGGTGCAGCCTGGGGGGACTGCCAGGTACATTCCCAGGGCTCTGCGGGGGCCGCACGGCTGCTCCGTGTTGAGGCCGGAAATGCTCTGGCCCAGCCGACGTCCTCAGGCGCAGTCCAGGGGCCTGGGGTGAAATGGAGCAGCCCGTGCAATGCAGGGGGCCTTCAAATCCACAAAGAAATGGCCCCTGTGCGTGTCCCTCTCGGTCGCTCCCCATGGTCCATTCGCACCTGGGGCTCCAGCAGGCGGGGCTGAATTTGGCCCTTAGGTTTGAAGGCCAGGGCAAGTCCAGACACCTGTTTGCCACAAAGAACGGGAGCCCCAGCCCCTTCCTGGCTTTGCCTCTTGGCCACAGGAAGCTTCACTGCACCCGGAATTCCATCCACACCCACTTCTTCGCCTCCTTCGTGTTGCGGGTGGCCGCCGTGTTCATCAAAGACTCCGTGTTCTTCGCGGACGCATCCATCGACCACTGCACCATGTCCACGGTAAGACCAAGGTCGGCATGGGGCTCCCGCATCGACCTGCTGGGGACAGGTGCCAAGGCGAGCTCCTTGGATCCTTTTCCATCCTTCCTCGCTAGGTGAATTGCAAAGCAGCCATGGCCTTCGTCCAGTACGCGGTGCTGGCCAACTTCTACTGGCTGCTTGTGGAGGGGATGTACCTGCAGACGCTGCTGCTGTTCACCTTCACCTCTGACAAGAGGTATTTCTGGTGGTACACGCTCATCGGCTGGGGTGAGTAGAGGGAATGCTGATGAAAGCCACGAAACCCAGGATGTCCGTAGCAAGGGCCACTAAAAAAAGGCCAGAGGTCCTAGATCAGGGTGGGCAAATACTGGTGTGCGGGCTGGATCCAGTCCACCAGGTTAGCCCCAGTGGGCCCCCACACACCGTATTTACTTGTGCCTCCACAGGTCTGGGATTGCAGCTTCTGTGGGCCATGGACCACTTCTCCCTAACTTCCCCTGTGAACTGCCGCTGTTCTAGAGATCGAGTGTGCACCATCCAGCCTGGCACTTCTTTTGCACAAACCTTTTCTCCAAGGGAAAAATGCCGATTTGGCAATGTGGACACGTCTCACGAACGAGTCCATTTTCTCCGTCTCTTTCGGCTCAAACAAAATAAAAGCCTGGGAAGAAATGAACCCTTGAATGTCACCCAAGCAAGGGTTTTAAATGTCCGATTTGCCAAAAAATTCAATTGCATTTTTGGATCAGCCTGACGTTTTCCCCCCAAGAGCTAAAATCTCTTGGCTGTTTCTCTCCCAACGGTGGCCCTGCCACTGAATGTGTCACTTGCCTTGTGAGACAGGCTCCACCAGAGGTAGCATAGCACGGGCTGATTCAGTGAGACTCCAGACAGCTGAGTTCAGTTCCTTGCATGGTCTCTGCAGTGTGTGGGTTCTTGGGCCTTTGTCCCCGACCTGTGCACATGGATAACAGTCATGCCTCACATGCCCTGTTGAGATGGTGTTAATGGGGAGACCATGCAATTAACAGGGAAGAGCTGGTGTCTCGTCACTGATTTCAATAGAGCCAAGATTTCACCTGGATCTTTGGGGCAAAGATGTTTGTGAACCATCTGGCAACTGCGGCAGCAAAGTCAGCCCTTTGGGAGCGGCTGACTGCTTGTTCTCATAGGGCTAGTTGAGGGTGGCCAGCCCCACTGACTGGAGCTGGTGGGGAAGAATGGGGAGGGAGAAAATGTCACAAGTATTTGAAATGCCAAAGTTAGTTTCACTGCTGGGAGTTTGAAATGGGGCCCACTTCTTGTCAATGCACAAATGGCACAAACGTCTTTGGTAGCAATTGTTGCTGAAATATTTCGTTAAAAATTGGGTCGTGGTGAATGAAAATGTCAATGATTTTAATAAAAGGTGTAGACAAAGCAGCTGGGATCAGAGGCAGGAGCTGCCTGCAGGGCCAGAGCTTGGCGCCTTGTGGAAGGACAGGCGCAGAGTGGTTCAGCAATGACAAGTCAACAGGACAACACTTCTCCCCCTAGTGCCAGCTTCCTGCTCTAACCACTGGACCATGCTGCCCTGTATGAGTCTTTTCATTCATCACGGCTTCTTTTAAATTGGTGGCCGCCTTTTCTGCCGGCTCCTCGCGGTCGGCACAGCCATCAGCAGGCGTGTATATCTCCATGTCGTCCCGCCTGCCAGGTCCCATCCTGCGCCCCCCCCAGCCAGAGGGCAAGCTCCCAGCAGGGTAGGGTCCCTCCCTGCAGCATCCGCCCCCTGGCAGCCATGGCAGTGGCTCCCCCAGGGCTGTGCTGAGCAGAGGGGCAGATGGAAGAGCTGCATGTTTCCCTGCCGGGCATGGCGGCTCCCGACTCAGTCATGGGAGAACAACAGGCCTCTCTGTTCGCAGGTGTCCCTGTGCTCGTCGTGAGCCTGTGGGTCTTCGCTCGGCTGCAGTATGACAACCATGGGTAAGACCAGCACATCCGCCCCCCTTGTAGGGGCAGTGTTAACCCCCTGCGTCCCAAGGCGCTCAGGTCCCGGCCTGGGATCAGCAACACAGCGGCTGCAGGTCTGGAGAGCGGCCGCTACACCCCACCCTGCATCCTGCTCCATCTGACGTCCGCTCTCAGGGAACATCCCCCAGAACTGACCAGCCATTCAGACACCACACAAAGGCTTCCAAGCGTGGCGCCTGAGCTCCTGGTCCGGCTGAGCTTGTCTGCACTGCGCTGGGAGTGAGCTGCCCAGCCCCAGGCCCCAGGCCCCAGGCCCCAATCCCATGCCGGTCCAAGCTCGTTAAAACCAGGCTGGGAGGCTGCTGCCAGCTGCTGTGCAGATGCACCAGGGAAGCCAACGTGGCTGCATTAGTTGGCCTCATTTCACCCTGGCTCCTGCCTCTCCAGAGCAAGCGGGTCCCCGGAGCTGTGCAGACTGGCTCCCAGCACGAAGTTATGTGCGGGGTTCTGTCTGGGTGGTGCCCATGGGCCCAGTCAGGAGCGCTGGACACACGCGCCCAGTGGGGCAGCCTCCCAGCTGGCAAGAGACGAGAGCCTTTGGGTCGAACGTGGGAACACGCTTCCGTTTGCTGTGTCAGGTTCTTACTTCGGCCCCTCGATGATGCACCAGCCGTGCGAGAAGGCCCGAAAGCGCCAGGGCAGCGTAAAGGGGCTTCCCTGTGTGGCCCTGTCCCTGCCTGTACAACTGGGCGCGCTGCCTGCCCCGCCGGCTGCTGCCGCACCAGTGGCTGCCCCACCCTCCGCGAGGGGTGCACAGCGAGGCTGGTCACGGTGCTGTCAGCCCTGCGCAGGACAGAGGGGTCTGGGCTCCCTTTTCACACATGAACCTCTGCTTCGACGGGACTCTCGCTGGCCACGCCCACCTCCCTGCCCATTGCTAGCAGTGGCCACGCCCACCCCACTGGCCCTCCCCCTGCTCATTTCAGGCCCCGCCTTCCCTCTCTCCCACCCATCTCAGCGTGTTTCGTTTTCTTGCCTCTCAGACATGGTTCTCCTGGGCCAGGTGGGGGGGCCTGCTCGCGTGTCGACAGCACCATCATGAGTGGGAGCCCCCCCCCGAAATCCTGAGATCAGCTCAAAAATGGGAGGCTTTTAGCAGACTCGCTTGGGTGCGTTGCTCTGTCCGAGTTTTGAACCCCCCCCCCGCCCGTGTGATGATCGCACTGACCCCACTCCCAAAGGCACTGTCAGTGGGGGGCAGTTGTGGTTCCCACTGCAGGAGCTCTCATTCCTGCTCCAGTGCACATCCCAGTGTGCAGGCACGATGCACATGTGCACACACATGTGCACACACATGTGCACCCTCCCCCCACACCCTGTGAGAGATGGGCCCTGCTTGGAGGCACTTACAGGTGCATGGAGAGCACGGTGCGCCAAGAGCAATAAGGCTGAGAGCTGTCAGACCCATGGTTGGATTTGGGCTGGTGACTGACAGGTGGCTCATTGGCAGCACCCCAAGGCATCTGGCCCTGCTGAGTACCAGTGCTCTGGGATGCTCCCGGGGTGCCCTGCTGTTGGGACCCCCGGCATGATGAGTTGCTTCCCTGTCTCCCCTAGGTGCTGGGACGACTATGCCAGTCTGTACTGGTGGCTGATTAAGGCTCCCATTCTCTTTGCCATCTTTGTGAGTATGCCGCAGGGGGTTGTACTGCCTCACCGAGGGGTCGCACGGTGGCGGCAGGGCGAGAGGGGCTGGCAGCCTCCCTGGGAGGGAGGCCAAGAGGCTGGCAGGGAGCTGGAGGCAGTGGGTCTGCAGGTTCGGGAATGTCATTGGGTGGGGGGTCCAGTCCCAGGCAGAGACAAACCTTCTCTTCTCTCTGCAAGACGAACTTCCTCATTTTCCTGAACGTGATCCGGATGCTGGTGCAGAAGATTCGATCCCCCGACGCTGGCAAGAGCTACAAGCAGCAATACATGTAAGCAGCGCTCGCGCCTTCCTGGCCGGAGAAGTAAACTTGGCACGGTGGCCATGGCAGTGGCCTGGGCCCAGGAGACGTGATTCCCATCCTGTACCAGCCACGGTCCTTCCCAAGGACGAGCGTGTCTCCAGTCCAGTGGCTGTTGCGCCTGGTGCCAGACGGGGTGGGACTGACATGGGAGCCGGGAGCCCTGCAGAGCTTTGCAAAGCTCACTGACCGACAGGCCCCCACCCTGTATCAGAACTGACTGAGGGGACCTGCTCCCGCCGTTCCTGCCACAGGCCCGGGCGGAGCAGAGGGCACCGCGTGGCGGTGACTCAGTACGGTGCCAACCAAAGGGGCTTGGTGGAGAGGTCTGTGCTCAGCAGCTCAGAGAACCAGGCTCTTCGGCGGGGCCCTCGTGGATCAGTCTCAGCAGAAACTTGAGCAACACAGTTTGAAAGCTGCCCTGAGCCACAGGGAGGTTCGACAGTTCACAGACTCCCAGGGCGGGCAGAGTCCAGCCCCAGCCCCAAGTAGGGCCAGCCCCATGCGATCAGCCCAGCGGGCTCTGGCATGTGAGGCTGGAAATGAGGAGCCTGGGCATGGGGGGAGGTTTGGGGGTGTCAGAAACCTCCAGGGATTCCACCCCCTCCCGAGGGAACACATCCCGGTTCCTCCCCACCCCCTAGGGAAAGAGGTTTTCCTAATCCCCAACCTAGACCCCCCACTGCAACGCGAGCCCCTTGCTCCTCGATCTGCCACCGGCCCCACTGAGAACGGCCTCCGTGGAACCCCCTTCAGGGAGCTGCAGGCTGCTCTCCAGTCCTCTCCCCCCACACCAACGTTCCCTCTCGGCTGAAGCAGCCCAGCGCCTTGGGATGAATCTGCTGCACCCGGTTAGTCGGTGCACGGAGCCCTGAGCGTCGGTCTGGACAGGGCTCATTAGTCACCTGGGGAGCTTAGCGGGAGCCCTGCCCCTCGCTCTTCGCTTCTGCAGACTGAACAACCCAAGTCCCTCAGCCCCTCCTCGTAAATCACGGGCTCCAGCCCCCTCATCATTTCGGTCGCCCTCCCCTGGCCCCTCTCCAATGCGTCCACGTCCTTCCTGCAGTGGGGGGCCCAGAACTGGACACAATACCCCAGATGTGGCCTCACCGGAGCTGAACAAAGGGGAATAATGACACCTCTGGATCTGCTGGCAATGCTCCTCCTAATGCCCCCTAATATGCCATTAGCCCTCTTGGCTACAAGGGCGCCCTGCTGACTCATCTCCAGCTTCTCCTCCACTGGAACCCCCAGGTCCCTTTCTGCAGAACTGCTACTTAGCCAGTCGGTCCCCAGCCTGTAGCAATGCTTGGGGTTCTTCCGTCCCAAGGGCAGGACTCTGCACTTGTCCTTGTTGAACCTCAGGCATGAAAGGCCCTGACGACTCTGTGGGTGCAACCGGACAATCCCCACCCCCTTGAACAAAGTCCCCCAGGAAAATGATCAAAGAGAAACATCCCGTCCCTGGCGGGTGGGCACGTCACACAAAGTACTGGCTCTGGGTTCCAGCCACTCAACCCTCCTCCCGAACGGAGCCCTGCCCAGCCCCTTGAAAAGGTGGCCCCGGGGCGTCCGTTCCTAACTCTGCTGGAGACGCAAAATCCTGGATTGGGCAG
Source organism: Pelodiscus sinensis (assembly GCF_049634645.1). Taxonomy (NCBI): domain Eukaryota; kingdom Metazoa; phylum Chordata; order Testudines; family Trionychidae; genus Pelodiscus; species Pelodiscus sinensis. Next base: position 2,098,840 of record NC_134739.1, on the reverse strand, counting down.
ACATTGGATTTGTGGCTTCTTGCAGCCATCTGTAACCCACGAACACCCACGGTTGTACCCGCCCCGTGACTGGAGAGGTGGTAACAGGCCACGTCAACGGTCCCATGAAATGTGTGGTACCTACTTGTGCTACACACCCTGCACTGACCCTGCCGAGGCTGACACACCTTGCTCGCTAATGTCCGGGACCAGCACCTGGCACGCTTCTCCTGGCCACGCCCCTGCAGCTGCCAGGGACACCTGTTGTGCAGCAGACCTGGTGTGCGGACAGGCCAGGGCACGATTCCGTTTTCATGCTTTCCTGGTAGCTCCGTCACCGGGCCTGGGGGAGGCGGGGGGGTGCAACTTTCAGTCCCTGACAATGCAAACCTGGCGACTCCTGCAGAACCCAAGCCTGACTGTCACGTTGATCCTTTCCAGGAGACTGGCGAAATCCACGCTGCTCCTCATCCCCCTCTTTGGGGTTCACTACTTGGTGTTCGCCCTCTTCCCCGAACATATTGGCGTCATGCCGAGGCTCTATTTCGAACTGGTTCTTGGCTCCTACCAGGTACCGGAGTGAGGGGGCGATGGAGGGTCAATAACAGAAGCCACAGCTGTCAACCTGGGCCTAGATTCACACTCCCTGTGTCACCCACGTGCAGGGCCTTGCACCCTGTGCCCTGCCCACACATCCACACAGGGTGGGGGGACTGACAGCCAAGCAGCGGGCTCCCATTTCTATATCCTTACAGAGAATAAGGGCGTGGGACACAGTCGGCCGTGGTGTCTGACTGTCCATGAGCATCACCTTTCGCTGCATGTCGCACTGACAACCAGGCTGTAACCAGTCAGTGTCAAAGATGCCCTCCGCAGGTCGTTACCCAGAGTCCCGCAGCCTCACCCCCATGTGGCCAAGGAACAGGATCTCTCCTTGCTGGGGCAGACAGAGAACTCCACGATGCTCCTATGAGCAGCTGGGCCCAAACCGCAGCAACAAGCTTCTTGGGCTAAACCTCCGCAGGGGTTTGTCAGCATCGACCAAACATCCAGACTGGGCGAGGCATCGGTGCGGCCAGACGGGGTCTGCCCAGCCCGGTGTCCTGTCGGCCGGCAGCGGCCAACGCCAGGTGCCCCAGAGGGAGGGGCCAGAACAGGCAATCCTCACGTGACCCCTCCCCCGTCGCCCATTCTCAGCTTTTGCCCAAACCCCCACACGTCCCCCTGAGATCTGAGCTCAGACTGCACGACTCAGCGTCCTGACCCTTCCACCAGGGGCCAGTGCATGGGCCTTGAGCCCGGCACCCGGAGGTTAAGGGTCTCGCGTCCATCGCCTGGCCGCAATGCTAGGGGTGCAGAATGCCTGGAGGCAGGGCTGGGTTCGGATGGAGCTGGCTTCTGGCCCGCGCAGGGGGTTGCAGACCAAGGCCAGGGGCATTATCCACAGGCAGGATTCCCAGGCCGATAAGACGCCCATCACAATGTGCTTAGAAGGGGCTCAGATGCGGTTGGGAGCCCACATGGCTGAGAGGAGCGGAGCCTGGGCCGGTGGGGCCCCACTTCCCCTTCTGGTCATTGATCTGCAAAGGGGGGTGGCCTGCAGGCTCGTGCCTCCCCGCCCTGGCTGAACTGCCGGAGGATTGCTGCCCCGTCCGGCCCTGCGTGCTGGGCACCTACGACAGAAAAGATGCGCGAGCGCCAGGCCGTGCTAGAGGTGGTCCCTGCGTTTCTCTGGCCTGTCGAGCTGGGACTCCCGCGCCCACCGGCCCCCAGCGCCACGCTTCCTGCCTGCGCTAAGCTCGGCATTCTCACACAACTCCATAAATGCTTTCCGGGTGACTCCGCACGCTGGCGCCAGGCACAGGGACGGGCCATTTATAAATTGGGGAGACGAAAGGGAGAGAGCCCCGCTGCTAAGCACGAGGCCCTGGCCCATGGCCTAGACCACAGGACAAAGGCCATAGCCCCTCTCCGGGCAGCCTTCTCTTCTGGGATCCAACGGGAAGACCTGCCAGGCGGCTGGCCCTTGGGACGCCCCAGAGGCTGCTGTGCGCCAGACACCCCTGTCTGCCAGCCCGGAGCTCCTTGCTCGCCCCTGCAATGACCATGTCCTGAGTCCAGTCCCCCGGCCATTCCCAAGGAAGGGGCATCGCTGATTGGCTCCCAGGGCAGGTCCGGGGCTCCGAGCGGGCCTACGTGGCCACAGACAACTCTCTTGGGGGGATTCTGGCCTGGGCTTTCCAGGAGGGTGTGGAAATGCAGCAACTTGCTTGTTTGTTGAAATGTCTTCCCCTCCCGTGGCATTTCAGGGGTTCCTGGTGGCTCTGCTGTACTGCTTCCTGAATGGGGAGGTGAGTGACTTCCCTCCTGCACTCGCCTGAGCACACCCGCCTCCACGTGCACAGAGACTCGTGCGGCGCACACTCATGGATGTGCACATGCGCTGCATTGTGTCAGGCTGTGATTTGCCTCCCCCGTGCAGTAGTGCAGGGATTGTGCCCTTGGACCCAGGCCCCTCCTGCCTTACAGCGATCGAGAGCTGTGACGGGGGCTGGGCTCTGGCTTGGGGATCGCGGATTGGACGTAAAAGCTGCCTCCCACTGGCCCGCAGACAAACGACCCCGGCGTCCCGCCCCGGGGGGTCTCCAAGCCCCGGGTGGAACCTGAATGAGTCCTTGAGCCAAGGGGGGTCTCGGGCCTCCACTTCCGGCGGGTTGCGGGGCTGCGAGTGGGGCAGGCCGCCGGTGACTGGGCCACTCTCGCTGGGCTGTCCTAGGTGCAGGCCGAGATCCAGAGGAACTGGGGCAAATGGCAGCTGTCCATGGAGAGCAACGTCTTCAACCTGGTGACCCAGGACTCCACGGCCTGAGGAGACTGTCTGGGGGTGAGGCCGGCAGCCACCACACCCGCAGCGGAGCCCAGCGCCCACTTTGCCACCCGGCTTCTTTCGGCTTCCTTGGCCCAACAGATGCAAGGAAATACCTTGGAGCTCCCTCCAGCCCCTGCCCTGCGCTCCGGCCCAAAGCTTCCTGCCCGTCCTCCGGGAGACGACCCCACGGACAAAGGTTTTGCCTTTGGGAGAAGTTTTCAGATGCTCAGGCTGGTTCTCCATTCACGGCCTTCCTCCTTGTTTCACGCCCGGCGCTGCCCTGGCCCCTCTCCTGCCCTGCCAATATTCTCCCGTCCCCCGCTCTCAGCTGTGGTGACGCGCGTATGCCCCAGGCTTCCAGGCAGCCCGTCTCCGTCGCAGGCGGGTTGCCCTTCTTGTAAATACACAGGGCCCTTCTCCGTCTCTCTGGCTCTGCCGTGCCGGGGGCACAGTGTCACAGCCCCCGACATGGCACGGCTGGGCCGTCTAGAGCAGCGTTTCTGAAACGTTTTAAGACCGAGGAACACCAAACGATGATTTTTTTAATGAGGAACACCAAGGATTTTTGTTGAGCCCCCTCCCCAAAAAAGGTTGCCGGGGGGGGGGAAGGGTCAGGGGGAAAGTTATTGAGAAAAAAGGCGGCCATTTTGAATCTGCTGTTCTCCGCGGCACACCTCCGACGGCTGGTGACGCACCGGTGCACCGCGGAACGGTTTGAGAAAACCCGATCTAGAGAAAGGCCATTGACTCGCCCCACGTCGTGCTGCCCGCCCAGCCTGCCCAGCTCTCGCTGCCCTCGCGTGCCTGTTCCCTGCACTCGCTCCCAGGTGTTTCGGCCTGTTCCGGGCACGTTTCCCTCCCCCCAGCGCTTTGTCTCCAGCGACTTTGCATGTTTCCAAACTCAGTCTTCCTGGGTTCCCCTGTTCCTCTGCCTGCACTCCCAGCACCCGGCCTCTGCAGCGTTCAGCAGGGGGCGGCTTTCTCCTGCCCCCCAGCCCAGCAATGGAGCTGTGGGGCAAGGTCAGTCCTAAGCCAAACCGTCTCCCCAGCTCCATGCGTTCGCCCTGGTCCCAGCCACAGGAGAGGTCCCTGAACCCCGCGACTGGCGTTCAGCTGGGGCCGTGCCCGTGCCTCTGCCGGGGCCTGTGTCCGTCCCACTGTGCGTGCGCCTTGGCTTCACGCAGCCCTGGCAGGATTTGGTGAGACAGAGCTGGGCTCTCCGCAGCGCTGAGCCCCGAGGGGGAGGGGGACACTGCTGAGCTCCTCACAAGTCTGGCCTGGGCCAAGTCGCCATCCTCATCACCTGTCTTCCCGCGGCGTCGGGCTGGAGCCATTCTGGCTAGTGGATTTTGGTGATGCTCCACTACGCTGGCCGGGTCCGGCTCTGCCAGCCACAGTCTGACAGGCAGCAGAATTCTCTGCTGGGTCGCACGGGAACGCCTGCAGCAGACACTCACACGCACGAGCTCTGTGTCTCCTATCCATTGTCTTTACGTCACCATCAGAGCGATGGATGACCCGGCACACACAGCCTAGACTGATCCACGCCCTGCTGGAGCTGCAGCCTGACTCACCCCTGCTGGGGGCGTTCGGGGCTGCTGGGTACTGAGCATCTGTAGAGCGATGGGCCCCAGTCTCCTGCTCTGGGCACCCCTGTGTATAATGTGACTCTGCCTAGGCTTCTTAGGAAAAGCTAGAGAATAAGGCAGAGAATAGTTTATTTCCTCTCTATAAATCCATGGCACACCCACATCTGGAATTCTGTGTGCCCATGTGGTCATCTCATCTCAAAAATATCTTGGCATTGGGAAAAATTCAGAAAAAGGCAACAAAAATGAGGAGGTGTTTGGAATGGCTGCCACACGAAGAGAGATTAATAAGACTGGGACTTTTCAGCTTAGACAAGAGGAGACTAAGAGGGCTATAAAATCATGACAGGTATGGAGGAAGTGAATAAAGAAGACTTATTTACTTCTTGTCATAACACAAAAACTAGGAGTCACCAAATGAAATGACTAGTTAGCAGTGTTAATCTGTGGAACTCCTTGCCAGAGGATTTTGTGAAGTCCAAGACTGTAACAGGGTTCAAAAAAGAGCGAGATAAATTCATGGTTAGGTCCATCAGTGGCTATTAGCTAGGATGGGCAGGGATGGCATCTATAGCCTCTGTGTGTCAGAGGCTGGGAATGGGTGACGTTAGGGGAGGGATCACTTGATGATTCCCTGTTGTGTTCCCTCCCTTTGGGGCACCTGGCCGTGGCCCCTGTGGGTGGACAAGACACTGGGCTGAATGGACATTGGTCTGACCCCGTGTGGCTGGTCGTGCCTATGTTCTTATGTTCCCTGAAGGTGTCAGCCCTTTTTTCTGTATTGGGCTGTTGTCTCCTAGAAACAGCAGGGACCCCAAATTCTACAGGTCACAGAGGGTCTCTTTTTTCTCATTAGCCTTGACACAACCTGAGTCCCGTGGCGAAGACACATGCAGGAGACGGATGGGCCTCTGCAGCATCTGCATGATTTAAAATGAATCTTTGGTCACAGTCTAGGCACTTGGTGCCTCTCTTCCCATAACCTTAGGGCACCAGGTCGCACTGTGGGCAGCATTTCTGAGCTCCAAGGTCTAAAATTGCGAAGTTAAAATCTTGCAGGTCTTAGCTTCCAAGCCTCGTGCTGCAGCCTTTCTTGCTTGGGTAGCTAATGCCCGATTCCTCTAGTACATCCAGGTTCCTGCAGCCTAACGCTGCTGAGCAAACCAGGCTTACGTTGAACCTGCCACCTTAATGAATCGTCACACTGCACCAGACATGGACAAAACACGCAAGTCACACGCTACACAGGACACCAGGCAGACGCTAAACCCAGCCACCCCTGTCCTGGGCCCGTTTCACATTCAGATGTAATAAAGCTGCTTTGGCCATTTCTGTGTTACAGCATGTGCCTCTGGGGCAGCCACTGGTGTTTCTCGCCCTCCGAGCGCCGAAGGAAAGCCCGGGTAGGTTCGCGGGCGGAGCTGCGGCAGAAGCCAGCAGGGAGCTATTGACAGAGCTGGCAGGGACCCAGGGCAGAACAGGGCCTGTAAGACATGCTCAGTTACTGTCACCGCTGGGTGCTGATGTGCTGGGCCACTGGCCAGCCCGTCACATTTGTCTGGCGAGACGTGGCCGTTGTGGGCGCCGCTGGCTTCCACAGCCTGGAGCCGTCTGCTTTCTTCTCTCCTGGCTTATGAAACTCACTGAGAGGAGCCCCCTCCGCCCGGGCTCAGAGCCGCTGTCCTCACGGGAGCGCAAAGCAACGGCCACGTCCGGCCTTCGTGTGACAGGGAAGTGGCCACCGAGTTGCCGTGTCTCCAGTTTTCCCCTTATGACGCCCAGGCTGAGATCCCTCCCCACCTCACGCCCACACACTCACGTTTGTCCGCAGTGCGGCTGGTTTGGCGCCTAGCACTCTGGGTCACTTCGAGCTGCCTGGGGACCCGGAGCCCCAACAGTTTTACTGAGGCCTGAACCTTCCCCGGGCCCCGCGGTTTGGCTGGGACAGGCCTGGGGTTGGTGGAAAAGGTTCCTGCCGTGGCTGTTTGTGATTCGTAGCATGACGCTCCCCCACAGCAGGGGTGCCTGATGCCTGCAGGGAGGAGGGGGCTCAGGGAGACCACCCAGAGAGCAGGGGTGCAACCTAGTTAGCAGGGGCACAGGAACTACCCTGCGTCACCTAATGCGCCCCAGCCTGCAGCGTGCGCCCCCCGTCCCAGTGGGAGCTCCCCTGCACACTTAGCTGTGCTCCTGGGAGGGTTGCTGATCTGTGCGTAGCCTGCATCCCCTCCTAGCCTGATGTGCAGATCCAGGGCTGGCTTGGGGGTCGCCTGAGCTTGCTGGCCCCCCATTCGTCGGCAGCTAGAGAGGGCTGGCCAGGAAAGCTTGTCCTGGAACGGTGCTGCTGTTGTACTTAAAAGAAGTACTCGGGATCTTTTTCAGAGGGATAAGGCAACACGCCACATTTATTGTTCACACATCGAATAATCAATACTTATCATATGCATATGAGATATGTATATGTGTCACTCACACACACACACACACACACACACACACACACACACACACACACACACACACACACAAGCACACTCCGTCTTGCTGTTGTTACCAACTAGTTGCTCCCCTTAACTTCACTGGCCAGGTGAGTTAGATGGGGGAGGGGTGGAGCCGGGCTTCTGCCGATCCGGATCGATGCTCCGATGGTGACAAGACGAAACCCGGGGTCCTCTGCAAGACGCCTCACTTTTATAGCAGCCCTCTCATATGCAAATGTACCCCAGATTCAAAATCTGGGTCTGTGTCCGTCGGTCCCTTTGTGATGCTTCTCTCTGGGTGTTGTCTGTTCAGCGAGGAGGTTTTCCAAAGAAGGTGCCTGCTTCTGCTTCTAATCCCCAAGGCCGTCAATATGTCTGTGTCTGCTCTTCTTTCTTCAGCCCACTTGACACTAGGGCTGTGTCTACATTGGCACCCCTTTCCGGAAAAGGGCTGCTAATGAGACACTTCGGAATTGCATTTACATGGCTGCTGCTTTTTTCCGGCTCAGGGCTTTTGCCGGAGAAAAGCGCCAGTGTAGACGCGATTCTCCGGAAAATAAGCCCTTTTCTGGAAGATCCCTTATTCCTACTTGAGCATGTGGCTCTGAGAGACAGGACAGGGCCTTTCAAGTGGGAATAAGAGATCCTCCGGAAAAGAGCTTATTTTCCAGAGGATCGTGTCCAGACTGGCGCTTTTCTCTGGCTTATCTACAAGCCGGAAAAAAGCGGCAGCCATGTTAATGCAAATGCCGCGGGAGATATTTAAATCCCCCGCGGATTTGCCTATTCCAAAGTGCTACATTAGCATCCCTATTACGGAATAGGGGCCAATGTAGACACAGCCATATACTACATAGATTTATCTACACTGCCGTTGGAGGGAGCTCGGCTTCCCAAACAAATGCTGGTGCTAGAGTTTGCTCTCTCCGGGAGCTGGGAGAAAAGCCAGGCGAGGACATTCCCCGAGGGCCCAGTGCATTAGCCAGACACAGAGGAGCATCAGTGTCAATTCCATGCTCCCCCCAGAATTCCTGCATGACCCGGTCAAGTCCCTCACTTCCTGGGGGTAACAGCCTTGTCCTGCCTCAAGGGGCAGGTACGTATAGAGCAATCCACCTCTGCCCCTTGTGGATTGGATGCCCCTAGACCAGCCCCCATCAAGCCTCTTTCCCTTAGTAGTCCTCAAAGTGCTTTCCCAACTGCCATTTTCCCCAGTGTATGGGCAGGGAAACTGAGGCACAGGAAGGGCAGTGAATTGCTCAAGGCCACCCAACAGGTTAGCAGCACAGCCAGGATCAGAACCCAGGTCTCCTCCCCCCAGCCCTGGGCTGGCCCCTTGGCCACATTCCCGTGCTCTGCAGGTCAGTGGCAGGCCAGGGATCAGAACCCTGGTCTCTGTGTTCCACTGGAGGGCTTGCTCTGCAAAGACACACGGGAACCACAGCCACAGCACAGGTGTGTGCGCACTCCTCCCCGGCCGTCCTTGTTTTGCACGTAGGCGTGACACTCAGGGTAGGGAATTCCGTGCCAAGCCGCCGTGGGTGCTGTGCTAGGACGGGGCCTCGAGGGCAGCGTGGCAGGGATGTCAGTCAGCGTCCCTGCAGCAGTGTTCACCTGGCCTAGCTGCACAGGGGCCGGCAGGTGTCCCTGCACTGGCGCCTGGCCACAGGGACGCAGAGAGGCCAGGTAGTAACTGCCCTGGCTCCTGGCACGGCCCCTGCCACGTGAGCTATGCCCCTGCAGCCCCAAGGACGCGGGCTCCCCGCCATCTGCACCCTGCACAGCAAGCCCAGGGAAGGGGCGGGGAAGCTGCCGGGAAGAGTCTCTGGCCTGCACCCTGCAGGAGCTCAGACTCTGACCACACGGCGTCCGCTTGGCCTGGCACAGGACTCAGAGCCGGGCGCGTCCTAGCGCCGTGGCCTGGGCCAGAGAGAGGACACGACACACGGGCAAGGGGGGGTGAGTCCCGCAGGGTAGCACAGTCCAAGGCCCCGTGTAGACGAGGCTCAGGTGGTACCAGCCTCGTGCTGCTGGCGGTGGGCGCATGGGGCTTGTTCTCCGTGCGGGGAGTGGCAGGGCTGTGCCGGGCGCCTGCGGGTGGCACTGTGAGCCTGCAGCAGGCCAGCGCTGACCCTGGACCCAGCAGCCCCGAGGGAGCTGCGCCCCCGGCGTGGAGCAGCAGGCGCCAGAGACAGCGTGAGCGGAAGTGGGGGGCCCTGCCTGGCTCGTGGGACTCCAGAGGCCTACGGAGGTGGGGGGGGGGGTGCTGCTCAGCAGGGCCTGGCACCCAGCCCCACACAGCACAGAGGGAGAGCCTGGGCAGCAGGGTTTCTCCGCTCGCCACCCCTGAGGCCTGGGCACCGGGGGCTCAATGAGCTGAGCGGGGTGGGCAACAGCCGAAAGTCCCACTCACAGGCCACCTTTTGTTTGAGCACAAAACTCCAGAGCGTTCCCTGCTGCTTCCCCTTGACTGAGCCTGGCCCGTCACCTGTCTGCTGACTGGTGACGTGCCACCTGCCTGGTTCAGTGGCCACAGGCCCATTTCAGTGGCCACCTGCCTGGTTCAGTGGCCACAGGCCCATTTCAGTGGCCACCTGCCCGTTTCAGTGGCCACAGGCCCAGCGGAACTCACGGCTGGGCCACAGGGAGCCAGCAAGTCTGTCCTGGGTGCCCAGCCAACTTACCACGGGATCCTGTGGGGCTAGTGCAGCTCAGCAGGGCTGGCTTCCTGTCGCCGCGCTCAGCAACGCAGGCAGGGTCCGGCAGCGCTTGGCGCCCAAAGGGGTCTCTTCCAAACAGCCTCTTCTCGACCTGCCCCCAGGTCTCATCAGCGGGCAGGCGGCGCAGCTGCTCCGACCTGCAGGCCGCGAATGGGCAGGGAACCCGGTCAGGTCTCCATTCCCACTTGGCCTCGCGCTCAGCAAGGCGAAGGTGAGGCCGCAGATTAGAGAATATCAGAATCGCGAGGCTGGAGGTCCCGAGCCAGGGTCCAGCCAGCCCAGCCATGGCCAGCACCAAGCCGCTTTCCTCCTGTCTTGGGCCTTCCCGCCCCTCTGGCAGGAGTCACAGGACCGGCAGTACCGCTGCACGGCCGCAAACATCCCCGGCCAGTAGAAGTGCTGGAGCAGCCTCAGCCGGGTGCTCCGGATCCCCCGGTGGCCCCCAACGGGGACATCGTGGGCCAAATACAGCAGCTTGAGGCGATGCTTTTGGGGGACGACAAGCTGCCGCTGGACCCCCCATGCCCTCACCTTCCTGGGGGGAAGCCATTCCCGGAACAGGAATCCACGCTCCCACAGGAATCTCTCCTGGCCACCTCCTCCCAGGGGCTGAGCTGCCCAGAGGCCAGCCCGGTCCCTCAGCCTCTGCAAGGAGGGGTCTGCCTGCACCTCAGCCTGGAATTCAGCTGCTGAGGCAGGGATCGGGACCTGTTCCCCACCTTTGCCTAGGTCCGGAGTCCCAGCCTGGCTGGACCCCGTGTCCACTGGGATGGGACCCTGAGGACTCTGCCGGGAGTCCTTCCCTGGACCCACGTTGTCAGCCCCCCGCTGGCTCTGGCTCCGGGTAGTGACTAGAGCCCACTGGGATTCATGGGGCCACTCCTCTAGGTCATTCCCCATCAGTACCTCGGTGGGCAAGTGCGGGTGCACCCCCACTTCCTTGAGACCTTCCTTGGCCCCCCATTTCAGATGCACCCTGGCTACAGGCACCTTAAACGGGGACCCGTCTATGCCCTTCAGGGTCAGCTGGGTGTGGGGTAGTATCCGCTCTGGGGCCACTATGTCGGATCGGGCCAGAGTCACCTCCGCCCCCGTGTCCCAGAAGCCCGTCACCTTCCTACCATCCACCTCCAGGGGTATGAGGCACTCGCTCCGCAGGGGCCGTCCTGCCCCCACCCGGTACACGGAGAAATCCGCCTCCCGAGGGTCAGACCTTCCGGGGGGGGATGCACTGAGCACCCTTCCCCTCTCTCTGAGCTGAGGTTTGCCTGCCAGCCCCTGCCTCTGGGGCAGCCTGCCCTTCCTCCCGCCCCAGCCAGTTAACCCTGGAAAGTCCCCGGTCCTGGGACCTGGTGCACTGAGCCCTCTTGTGGCCTTTTTGCCCACAGCGATGGCAAGTTAGGCTTTGGGCTGTCTCTCTCCAGGCCCTGGCTGGTTCTCTGGGGCACAGACGACCTGTTCCTTGGGCTTGCCTCGGAGTTGACTCCCTCCGTCGCTCAGCCGAGATCCGGTCTCTGCGAGATTCCCTTTCTCTCCGGGACTCCCGTTCACACCCGGACCGGCTCTCCGTGAACTCATCCGCCAGTCTCCCAGCCTCTGGGGGTTCTCTGGTCTCCGGTCCTTAAGCCACAGCCTCAGTTTGGGTGGGCACGCTTCATAGAACTGCTCCATCATGACCAGCTTGAGCAGCTCCTCTGCGGTCTGGGGGTATGTCTACACTAGAAAGTTAGTTCGAACTAACGGACGTTAGTTCGAACTAACTTTCCTATGCGCTACACTAGCGCTCCGCTAGTTCGAATTTGAATCGAACTAGCGGAGCGCTTAGTTCGAACTAGGAAAACCTCATTTTACGAGGACTAACGCCTAGTTCGAACTAGCTAGTTCGAACTAAGGGCTGTGTAGCCCTTTAGTTCGAACTAGTGGGAGGCTAGCCCTCCCCAGGTTTCCCTGGTGGCCACTCTGGCCAACACCAGGGAAACTCTATGCCCCCCTCCCGGCCCCGGACCCCTTAAAGGGGCACGGGCTGGCTACGGTGCCCGTGCCAGGTGCAAGCCTGCCAGCACCCAGCTAGCAGACCCTGCACCTGGCACGGCACAGAGCCACCCACCCGATGCCTCCCAGCCCACCCCCTCTTGCCGGGACCAGGCTGGCGGCTCCCGGGAGCTTGCCCTGGACCGCAAGAGGCGGGCACCTTCCTGGGCTAGTGCGGACATCGTGGACCTCGTCCACGATCTCCGCACTAGGCACAGGAAAGTGGCCGTCTAGGGCAGGAGAGCTGCCAGCCTGGCCACCCAGGAGCAGGTGTGCATGAAAATCAAGGGGGTCCACTGAGACCCCCGACCCTGAGCCCTGAGCTTACAATGGCCGTCCTGGGTCAGACCAAAGGTCCATCTAGCCCAGTAGCCTCTCTGCCAACAGCGGCCAACCCTAGGGACCCTGGAGGGGATGGACCGAAGACAATGACCAAGCCATTTGTCTCGTGCCATCCCTCTCCAGCCTTCCACAAACTTTGGGCAGGGACACCACTCCTACCCTCTGGCTAATAGGACTCCATGGACCCAACCTCCATCACTTGATCTCACTTCCCTTTAAACTCTGTTCTAGTTCTAGCCTTCACAGCCTCCTGCAGCAAGGAGTTCCACAGGTTAACTATTTGCTTTGGGAAGAAGAACAACTTTCTCTTACTAGTTTCAAGCCTGCTACCCATTCCTTTCCTTTGGTGTCCTCTAGTCCTTCTTTATGGGAACTCAGGAAGAACTTTTCTGAATGCACCCTCTCCACCCAACCCCTGCTTTTAGAGACCTCTATCCTGTCCCCCCTCCGTCTCCTCTTTTCTAAGCTGAACAGTCCCAGTCTCTGTAGCCTCTCTTCATCTGGGACCTGTTCCCAACCCCTGATCATGTTAGTTGCCCTCCCCTCTCCCAGCCTTTCTCTTCCCCTCTCCCACCTCCTTTTCCCAGTCTCCCCCAGTTTTTTTCAATAAAGACAGAGTCAATGTTGGAAGAAACATTAGCTTTATTTTGTACATCAATAAGAAGGGGGGCTAGGGAAGGGCAAGTGGAAGAAGGTGAGGGAGGAATGGGGCACGAGCCCCCGATGGGGAGGACTGGGCTGGCTCTGCGGGCTTCTGGGGGTGGAAGCTCTCCTGCAGCCCCCCAATTGCCCCCTCTCCCCAGATGCCAGCCTGCGGCAAGTGCAGACGGGCTGATGGCCGAGTGGTGTGATGTGCCCAGTGTGGGCACTCAGGGCACTCCAAGCCAGAACTTCTTTGCAAGCGGGGCACCCCTTAGAACTGTGTGTCCGGGGTGGGGGTCGGGACCCTTTAAGCGCAGCCCTCGGCTAGCCTGAGACAGTATCTCCACGCTCTAAGTCCTCCTTTTATGCCCTGCCGGCACTGCTTCCGGCCATCATTAAGCCCTGTTCAGAGTCCACTCAATGTGGACTTACTAGTTCGAACTAGCAAAACGCTAGTTCGAACTAGTTTTTAGTTCTAGATGCGTTAGTTCGAACTAGCTTAGTTCGAATTAACTAATTCGAACTAAGTTAGTTCGAACTAGCGCTGTAGTGTAGACGTACCCTGGGCTCCAACTCCAGACACCCACTTGCAGCAGTATTGCGACAGGCGGGAGGCCAGATCCACATAGGTCTCCCGTGGCCCTTTCTGTACCCCCCGGAACTTCTTCCTGTACATCTCGGGGGTCAGCCCGAACTTGTGCAGCAGGGCCTCCTTGACTCAGCTGTAATCCCCTGGCTGTAGGTCCTCCAGCTGACTGAGCACTCCGGCCGCCTCCTGGCTCAGTGCGGGGATGAGCTCCTGCAGCCAGTCAGCTGGGGGGACCCGTTGCAGCCCACAGGCCCTCTCAGAGGAGCTGAGGAACCCGTCTATGTCGCCCACGTCCTTCAATTGGGCCACCACGAGCCTCTCCAAGCGTCTGGCCGCCCTGGGACCTTGGGGCCAATCCGCACTAGGTGCAGCCGGGGCCCCTCCGGTTCTTCGCTCTGCCATGGCTACTCATGCTGTCACTGCTTCTCTCGATCCTCGCGGTCCCTCTCTCGATCTTGGCGCTCCTTCTCTTGGTCCTGGCGGACCCTCTCTTGGTCCTCTACTTCCAATTCCTTTATCCGCAGCTGGATCTCCAGCCGCTGCAGCTCCGCTGGGCTGGCCCCTGCCCTAGATGGGCTACGGCTTGCAGGCCTCCCGGGAGACGCTGTCTCATGTCTCCGGTGGGTTCCAGCGCTCCTCCCCCTCTCTGAGCCTGACACATTCTCAGGGGGGGTCTGGCTGCTCCCACTGGGGACAAGATCCTGGCCCTGTGGCTGGTCATTCTCTTCCAGCTGGGCAATCAGCTGGGCCTTGGTTGCTTTCTGCACAGGCAAGCCTCTCTCTCTGCACAGCTCCACCAGCTCTGCCTTCAAGAGTCGGGCGTGGGCCATCTGCCCGCTGGTCCCCTCGGTGCAGATTCACCTGGGACGAGGGAGCTGGAAGGGGAAGGAAGGGAGGAAGGGAAAGGAAAACTCAGGGGTGGGAGTCCGGCTGCCTCTCCCGTCTCGCCACACTGCGGGTCCGGAGGCGTTGGTGCGAAATGGTTGTGGAGGGGGGGGGGCAGGAGGGATGGGGGGTGTGGAGGAAGCAGGAGTGGGAGCAGGAGGGGGAGCTGGGGGAGCAGGAGGAGCAGGGGGAGCAGGGGGAGGAGGAAATGGGAAGCGGTCGAGCAGGCTCTGGAGGTGGCCTCGCAGGGCACGGCCCTGCTCCTCCAGGGCCTCCAAACTCCTCCGGTGCAGCCTCAGGTCCTCCTGGACCCAGTGGTCCTGGGTGCGGAGCTGGTGGTCCATGAACTGGAGGTGCCGCCTTTGGTAGTCCTCCTCATTCCTGGCTGTCCTGCTTGCCCGGGCGCGGGCGGCTGCTGCAGGCGGTGTGGTGCGCCCTGCAGGCCCAGGTGCTGCAGCTGTGGTGCAACAAGACCAGCGGTCAATTACCCCAGGGGCCCAGGTGTGTGAAACCCAGCTCCCCTCTGCAAGGCCAGGGCCCCTGCAGGATCCCCAGCTGCTGCTCCGTGGTGGGCAAGGCCCAGGCGCACGGTCCCAGGGCTCCCTCTCGCCCCAGCCCCCCGTACACATAAGGGGAACACGAGGGTACTCACAGGTGGACGCCTCCCCGGCCTCTGACGATGCAGGCGAGCGGGTCTGTGGCGTGCCTCGGGGGTCCCGGGTCCTGGGCAGGCTGGCGGCAGGCTCCTGGCTCTCAGAGCCCTCTTCCTCCTCCTCTGTGTCCAGGAGCGGTCCCTCTGCCCCGGGGTCAATCACGTCCTGGGGGGCAGGGACGGCATGAGGCCCCAGGATGCGGTCCAGGGCATGGAAGTGGGGGCAGGCCTCTGGGTCGGCCCCTGGCAGGCAGGCCCAGGAGTAGAACTGCCGCAAGTCCTTAATCTTGCAGCGCACCTGCTCCCGGCTGCGCTGGTGGCCCCTGGCGGCCAGGCTGGCAGCCATGCAGCCGTAGACAGCCGCGTTCCTGTGGCTAGTGCGGAGATCGTGGACATTGGAGGCTTCCCCCCAAACCTCGATGAGGTCCACGATCTCCGCACTTGACCAAGCGGGTGCCCGCCTCTTGCGGCCCCGGGCAGGCTCCTGGGAGCCGCCAGGCTGGTCCTGGGGAGCAGTGGAGGGCTGGGTGTCCTCGGGTAGCTGGCTCATGGTGTGGCAGGTGCAGGGTGTGCTGGCACGGGTGCTGGCAGCCTTGCAACTGGCACAAACTGTGTAGCCATCCCGTGGCCCTTTAAGGGCTCCGGGGCCGGGAGGGGGGCAATAGAGTTTCCCTGGTGTTGGCCAGAGTGGCCACAAGGGAAACCTGGGGAGGGCTAGCCTCCCACTAGTTCGAATTAAGGGGCTACACACCCCTTAATTAGAACTAGCTAGTTCGAACTAGCTTTAATCCTCGTAAAATGAGGTTTACCTAGTTCGAACTAAGTGCTCCGTTAGTTCGAATTAAGTTCGAACTAGCGGAGCGCTAGTGTAGCGCCTATGAAAGTTAGTTCGAACAAACATCCGTTAGTTCGAACTAACTTTGTAGTGTAGACATACCCTGAGAGACAGGACAGGGCCTGCCCTATCACAGGGCTCTCTGCCCCCGCCCAGGCCACCAATCACTGAAGGCCAGGAACAGGAGGGATGGGTGGGGGCAGAGTCTCACCCCACTAGTGATGTGTGGGCACCAGGGACGCTGTCAGGCACTGGGGGGAGGTGACCTCTGGCCTGTATTCATCCAGTCCGCTCAGGTCCATCGCGCTTCGTCCCCCAGGGATGCTCCAGCCCAGATTTCATGAGACTTCAATGAGAGCACATTTTGCAGCGGATCCTTGAGAACAGCCAGCCCGGTTCCCAGCAGCTGCAGTGTCCAGCTGGGGCCACTGCCACAGAAACCATCAGAGACCTGCAGGGCCGAGGGCGTCCATAGCTCCCGGCTGTGCTGTGAGCCAGCAGGTGGCTTGGCTCTGGGGCACGGAGTGGCCCGTTCTATCTGGTGAGCTCGCCTCTTCGTGCGTTAGCCTGGGGCGGCCAGGTGTGCGGGAGGAAGACCATTACCCTTCCCGAGCAGACGGGCCGGGCTGCTCACAGATGGAAAAGGTTCATTAAAGGATGGAAACATGCCCACCAGTGACAGACACCAGGCACCCAGATAGCTCCCCTGGGAGAAGAGGGGGCAGATGGCTCACCTGGGAGGGGAGGGGGTGGCAGGGGAGCTGCTTTATATCCACGGGTATCAGCTTCATACCCACGGGTATCAGCTTCCTACCCACGGGTATCTGCTTTATATCCACGGATATCGGCTTCATACCCACGGGTATCTGCTTTATAGTCATGGGTGTGGCGCAGTGGGGGGGGCTGTCTGCTCTGTGACCCGGGGCCCCCTGCGCTGGGAGGGGAGATTCTCACTGACTCTCCCAAATGTGGATTAACCCAGACGCCCAGGCTCAGCCTCCCAGGGAGAGACAAAGGGGGGAGGGGGGAGACCAGCACCTGGCTGGGGGGCAGGGCTGGAAGAGAGGTTTAGTTTCTGGCTGGTATCATGGAGGAAGCAGCCTAAGCAACAGGCTGGGATTTAGGGGCCCAGTCTCCCCCATCTCAAGGGGGGTTGAGGCATCCTAGGCCTGCCCTGTAACCAGATTACATCTGTGCTGGTCTGTATCCTGGAGGAGCAATAAACTCCCTCTGTTCTACTGGCTGGCGGAGTCTGTTCGTGCCACTACGGGGGTGCAGGAGGCAGGGGAACCCCGACGCGCCGCCACAACGGGTATCTGCTTTACACCCACCATTATCAGCTTTATATCCACGAGTATCTGAGGCTTGTTTTTGTGGATAAGGTTGCGGATACAAACATTATGTGTAGGTCCTCCAGCTGACTGAGCACTCCGGCCGCCTCCTGGCTCAGTGCAGGGACGAGCTCCTGCAGCCAGTCAGCTGGGGGGACCCGTTGCAGTCCACAGGCCCTCTCAAAGGAGCTGAGGAACCTGTCTGTGTCGCCCACGTCCTTCAATTGGGCCACCACGAGCCTCTCCAAGCGTCTGGCAGTCCCGGGACCCTGGGGCCCATCCACTCTTGGCACAGCCGGTGCCCCGCAGGTTCTCCGCTCTGCCATGGCCAGCTCATGCTGTCGCTGCCTCTCTCGGTCCTGGTGGTCCCTCTCTCGATCTTGGCGCTCCTTCTCTCGGTCCTGGCGGTCCCTCTCTCGGTCCTCTACTTCCAATTCCTTGATCTGCAGCTGGATCTCCAGGCGCCGCAGCTCCGCTGGGCTGGCCCCTGCCCTAGATGGGCTACGGCTTGCAGGCCTCCTGGGGGAAGCTGTTTCATCTCTCCGGTGGGTTCCAGCGCTCCTCCCCCTCTCTGAGCCTGACACACTCTCAGGGGGGGTCTGGCTGCTCCCCCTGGGGACAAGATCCTGGCCCTGTGGCTGGTCATTCTCTTCCAGCTGGGCAATCAGCTGGGCCTTGGTTGCTTTCTGCACAGGCAAGCCCCGTTCTCTGCACAGCCCCACCAGCTCTGCCTTCAAGAGTCGGGCGTAGGCCACCTGCCCGCTGGGCCCCTCGGTGCAGACTCACCAGTCTAGTGCTGCAGCGCCCCACGATTCCCAGGAACCGCTTCGCTCTGTCTCCAGCACGCCTGGCTCCAGGGCTCTTGCTTCTACTGCGCCTTGTCGCTCGCCGCTGGAAGCTCCATCCACGGGGTGCAGTGCATCCCACTCCTGACACCAGTGTGATGGCGCGTTGGGGTCCCCCGCCTCCTGCACCCCGAAATGGCACAAACAGACTCCACCAGCCGGGAGAACAGAGGGAGTTTATTGCCTCTCCAGAATACAGCACAGCACAGATGTCATCAGGTTACAGGGCAGGCCTAAGATGCCTCATCCCCCTTTGATATGGGGGGGGGTCTCGGCTTCTAAACCCCCAGCCTGTTGCTGAGGTTGCTTCCTCCATGCTCCCAGACAGAAAACTAACTAACTCTCTTCCAGCCCTGCCCCCCAGCCCGGGCGGCATTCACCTTCCTTTGTTCCTCTCCTTGGGGGGTAGCTGGTCGGACAGGTTGAGAGGGCCTCTTTGCATAATGTCTCACTCCCTGTCCTTCTGGGCCGTGGTACCAGCAGCAGCCAGTGGGGTTACCACAGAGCCAGCTTAGAAAGCAGCCCAATACCCCCACTACGTCACAATAGCTTCCCAATTATCACCCCTAATATCATTAGCTCTCAGACATCTACCTCCCTCCCCCTCCCCCCCCGCAACCCCCTTCTGTTCTGAAATGTGATTTGTCCTTTTCATATGTGTTCATTTTTTTTAATTGTATCCTTTGGTATATATGGTTGTGACTACTTTCTTCCACTATTTGATCTGAGGAAGTGGGTCTGGCCCACGAAAGCTCATCATCTAATAAACCATCTTGTTAGTCTGTAAAGTGCTACATTGTCCTGTATTTTGATTCCTGGAGGCTCCTCAGGCACATCATTAAGGCTGTGTCTAGCCTACATGGCTCTGTTGCCAGGGGCATGTAGATTAGACACATAGGCAAAGGCAAATGAAGCCGTGATTTAAATGATCGCGGCTTCATTTACATTTACATGGCTGCCGCGCTGAGCCGACAAACAGCTGATCAGCTGTTTGTCGGCTCAGTGCGGCAGCCATGTAAATGTAAATGAAGCCGCGATCATTTAAATCATGGCTTCATTTGCCTTTGCCAAAACAACAAATCTACATGGCTCCGTCGACAGAGCCATGTAGTCTAGACGTACCCTAAGTGTGTACAGGGCCAGCCAGGTGGAGGCACCGCCACTGTATATTCCTTTTGAAGCAAGTGGGGGTGGAGAGGGGATCCCCAGCTATCCAACACCACCTGTAGGGTCCTCAGGCTCCCCTTTCATGTTAAAACCATCAGGTGCCCAGGCACACAAGTGAGCGTGGCCTGCTCCCGAGTAACCCAGGGTATGTCTACACTACCCCGCTAGTTCGAACTAGGAGGGTAATGGAGGCATACCGCACTTGCAAATGAAGCCCGGGATTTGAATTTCCCGGGCTTCATTTGCATAAGCGGGGAGCCGCCATTTTTAAATCCCCGCTGCTTCGAACCCCGTGTAGCGCGGCTACACGGGGCTCGAACTAGGTAGTTCGGACTAGGGTGCCTATTCCGAACTACCGGTACACCTCATTTCACGAGGAGTAACGGTAGTTCGGAATAGGAACCTAGTCCGAACTACCTAGTTCGAGTCCCGTGTAGCCGCGCTGCATGGGGTTCCAACTAGCCGGGATTTAAAAATGGCGGCTCCCCGCTTATGCAAATGAAGCCCGGGAAATTCAAATCCTGGGCTTCATTTGCAAGTGCGGTATGCCTACATTACCCCGCTAGTTCGAACTAGCGGGGTAGTGTAGACATACCCCCAGGGAGGAAGGGGTTACAGTTCAAAGCACTAGTTCAATAGCTCGGGGATGGATGAACTTGCCCCATGCCTTCTAGCAGGGTTATTAATTCTGAAATCTAAAGGTGAGGATTTAAATACCCGCACGGGTTGAACCTCTCTACCCGGCACCCTGGGGACCTGGCCGGTGCCAAACCAGAGAATTTGCCGAACCACAGGAGGTCACTATTGGCCAGCAGCATGACCAACACTGCCACTGCTGGGTGGGCCCTTAGAAGGGGTAAATTAGAGCTAAATAGCAGCACAGGACCCAGAGCCAGGACTGGGGCTGGAAACAAACCTCATGGGACTGCAGGAGGCATCCGGCTCACTCAAATCATGCTGACCCAGCGATGCTGCCAGATACCTGCAGGCCTCACGAGGAGCTCCGGGTGGGGGGGACAGTGCCCCATCTGCCACCATCCCCTGATCCTACCCACTTCCCCACTCTCCTGTCAGTTCCTCCCAGTCACCCCAAGTAACCCAGCAACCCACTAATGGAGCCTCCGGTCAGTGCCCTGCGGGTCCCGTGCCATTGCCACCAGGCTCCTCCGTAACTGCCCCAAATGGCTCGGTCGTTGCTCTTTCTGGTATTTCATGTTTGTGTGGCAGGAGAGCCTAGGGCCACGCTGTGCTAGGAGCTGTACAGACCATCGCCCCCGTGCCCTGCCTGCACCGTTAAGGTCCATGCTCATCTTTAGAGCCCCTCCCAAAGTCCCAGCCCCCTTTGGTCAATTGCACAGTCATAGGCACTCGTTGACCCCGGCATTGCAGGGTGCTGTAGCTGTAGGGATCCTGGCCCAAAGAGGAGTTGGGGGTGGCTGCAAGGTTGTTATTGGAGGGTGGGCAGGTTGTGGTACCTCTGCACCGTTGCAGGTGGCAGCGCTGCCTGCAGGGCTGTGATTGAAATCCCACTGGGCTTGGTGGGGGAGGCGCCACAGGGAGGGCAAAGGGGGCAGTTGTTCTGCAGCCTGGCAATTTGCAGAGCGGCAGCAGCCATAGCCCTGGGCCCTTTAAATCCCCGTCGGGCGGGAGCGGGGGGCTAGGCTGCCGCAGGGGGCGTGTGCCCAGACCTCTCTGCTCTGCAGTCAGCTGGGTTGGATTTTCCCAGCTTCGCAGTTTTAGCAGGAGTCCGAGTGTGTGAGGCAGGAGTCTTCTGGGGCTTCTCTTCAGAGCAATGTGGCCTAGTGGATACAGCACTGGCCTGAGACTCAGCAAACCTGGGTTCTCTCCCTGCGGGGTGGCTTGGGGTCGGTCATGCTGCTGCTCTGTGCCTCGGTTCCCCACCTCTGAAATGGGGCTAATGAGGCTCACCTCCTCAGGAATGTGCTTTGAGGTCACGGGATGGCAAGCTCCTAAGCCCGACCCTCCAGCCATCAGTGTGTATTTCTCTGGAGGCAGCATCTAGACCCGATGGTCCAGCCCATTGCTGGGCCAGGTGCTGTCCCAGCCCAGAGAGCTGACAATCAACTGGGGAGCCTGGGTCAGCAGGAAGGACGGTGGTCTCAGAAAGCCCCCAACCTAGCCGTTGTCTCCTCTTACTTCCCTGCCTGTTTGCCCGTCATGCTGGAGGGGCGTGAGGGCCTTGCTTTGCTCCACCCCAGCTGGGAGCAATTTGTGGGGTTCCCCAGGTGCTGTGCTGAGTGGGGGGGAAGCTTGGCCACATTTCCTGGGGGAAATGCCTCGTTAGGTCACTGAACGAGTTTGCAGATTTATAACAAGCTCACTTCTTTTGTCTTGGCAAACAAGTAACAGTCAAATGAGACGTTTCATCTGGAACTGCTTTCTGCTTCAAAAGCTGACTTCCACTTTCTGATTTTTTAAAAGTCCAAAATTCAAGCCCCGAAGCGACCGTTGGGCTGGAGTGAATTGTGTTGTTGCATTTCACTGGGAAATGAAAAGAAAATTCCGCGGTGGTGCAGCCGGAACAGGGTTTATTTTCATGGGGTTGATGCGGCTCCTGCACCCAAAATACCAGCTGCTGCCCAGCTCTCGATCCTGCTCCTCGTTCTACCCGGAGCCCAGGGGCTGCCTGCCTGGATCGGCCTTTCGCTGTGACGCAGTCTGTGAGCTGCTCCCAGTGGATTGCTCCGGAGCCGCTGGGCCCAGGGACCTCCCTTGTGTGTATGTCCCAGGGAGCCTGATCCCTCTGCCCAGTGCCCTGCAATGGGGCTGTGGGGCCAGGGGAACTGCCTCCCACTTGATTGGCCACCCGGAGGACGAATGCCCAAGCCGCAAGAGGGCCATGCTACCTGAAGAACCCTCAGGTCCTCAGGTTTCACTCGTGACCATCTGACAGCAGCAGCAGCTGTCCAGCCAGCACGCCCCAGCCGAGCCAAAGTCTCTCACTCCCGGAGTCGAAGGAGAGTGAAAATCTGACCCCAAAGCTCTTTCCTTGGGACCCTGCTTCTTCCATCTAAAAGTAAGTAGCTGACTCCGACAGTGTCCCGGAGCTCGTCCTCCTAGCGTAGCACAGCTCGGGGCTTGCTGCAAACTCACAAGCCCCCGCTCCCCCATGCTCTGCCAAGTGACAGCGCAGCCTGAGAGCTCTCACTGCCCTGCTCTTGGGAGCACCGCGCTGCCAGGTCCCCGGGGACGCCTGAGCAGCCGGCAGCGTCTGGAGAGAGACGGCTTGGTGGTGCGTTCTCTGCCGGCAGGTGACCCTCGTGCCAGGCTTGTCAGGGAGACGGGCAGGGTCTGGGAGCAGGTCCCCACAGAGGGTGGCAGACAGGGAATCCCGAGTTCCCTGCGCGAAGCAGACTCCAGGGAAAGCAAACTGGCTGCTGGAACCAACGGCTCTGCCTTTGGGAGGGCTTTGGGGCTGGGGGCAGAAATTCCACTTCTCTCCCAGCTCCCTTGTGCTGAAGCAGACAGCTCAAAACACGGCTTTACGGTCAGAAACCCCCTGGCTCCTGCCTTCCCCGCCTCGGGTGCTAAATATAAACGTTGGCCAGGCCAAGCCGGAGGTTGCATGAAAGGTCTCCAGGCAGGAGCGCTTGCTGTGTCTCCTTTTGTGGAAGAGATCCCTGGCCCCTCTTCTGCGCTGCAGTTGCCCCCCTGGGAACGTGCAAGGAGGAGCCCCATGCGGGGAGGGCAGCCGGGGATACGATTTCTGCCTTTTGTGAAATGGCACAAGTGATGTGCCAGGAAAAGACGCCATTGGCAGCCATAGTGAACCCGCCTCTGCGCCCCAGCCGAAGAGGCTGCAGTGTGCAGAGCTCCCCGGGGCCGGGCTCTGGTGCAGGGATAACGTGGGGAGGACAGAGGATAGCCGGGGCGGAGCTGCGGGAGGGGAGGAAGGGACTGGAGTGAGGAGGGGGAGAGAACAGAGAGGATGACTGAGGAAGACGAGGGGCGGGAAGAGGGGAGGGGACGTGGAGCACACACAGAAGGGGCAGCGCCCAGAGACCGCTCATGCCTAATGACAAGGTTCATGTGCCGGCGGTGCACAAGGGGTTGGGCAGCTCCTGAGTACGCAGGAGGCAACGCGCACGCCAGGAGCCCACCTCAGACGCAGGGGCTGAGGCACCTGGTGTCTCCACGAGAGGCCCGACCCCTGCTGTGTGCAACGCGCTGGGCACCTGTTTTGCGCAGGAGGGTCAGGCACCTGCTATGTGGGCAGGGGGTGAGGCACCAGCTCTGTGCACCAGGGGCCAGGCACCTGCTGCGTGTGCAGGGGGTGAGGCACCAGCTCTGTGCGCCAGGGGCCAGGCACCTGCTACGTGTGCAGGGGGTGAGGCACCAGCTCTGTGCACCAGGGGCCAGGCACCTGCTACGTGTGCAGGGGGTGAGGCACCAGCTCTGTGCACCAGGGGCCAGGCACCTGCTGCGTGTGCAGGGGGTGAGGCACCAGCTCTGTGCGCCAGGGGCCAGGCACCTGCTGCGTGTGCAGGGGGTGAGGCACCAGCTCTGTGCACCAGGGGCCAGGCACCTGCTGCGTGTGCAGGGGGTGAGGCACCAGCTCTGTGCACCAGGGGCCAGGCACCTGCTGCGTGTGCAGGGGGTGAGGCACCAGCTCTGTGCACCAGGGGCCAGGCACCTGCTGCGTGTGCAGGGGGTGAGGCACCAGCTCTGTGCGCCAGGGGCCAGGCACCTGCTGCGTGTGCAGGGGGTGAGGCACCAGCTCTGTGCGCCAGGGGCCAGTCACCTGCTACGTGTGCAGGGGGTGAGGCACCAGCTCTGTGCGCCAGGGGCCAGTCACCTGCTACGTGTGCAGGGGGTGAGGCACCAGCTCTGTGCACCAGGGGCCAGGCACCTGCTGCGTGTGCAGGGGGTGAGGCACCAGCTCTGTGCACCAGGGGTCAGGCACCTGCTGCGTGTGCAGGGGGTGAGGCACCAGCTCTGTGCACCAGGGGCCAGGCACCTGCTGCGTGTGCAGGGGGTGAGGCACCAGCTCTGTGCACCAGGGGCCAGGCACCTGCTGCGTGTGCAGGGGGTGAGGCACCAGCTCTGTGCACCAGGGGTCAGGCACCTGCTGCGTGTGCAGGGGGTGAGGCACCAGCTCTGTGCGCCAGGGGCCAGGCACCTGCTGCGTATACTGGGGGTGAGGCACCAGCTCTGTGCACCAGGGGTCAGGCACCTGCTGCGTGTGCAGGGGGTGAGGCACCAGCTCTGTGCACCAGGGGCCAGGCACCTGCTATGTGGGCAGGGGGTGAGGCACCAGCTCTGTGCACCAGGGGCCAGGCACCTGCTACGTGTGCAGGGGGTGAGGCACCAGCTCTGTGCGCCAGGGGCCAGGCACCTGCTATGTGGGCAGGGGGTGAGGCACCAGCTCTGTGCACCAGGGGCCAGGCACCTGCTACGTGTGCAGGGGGTGAGGCACCAGCTCTGTGCACCAGGGGCCAGTCACCTGCTGCGTGTGCAGGGGGTGAGGCACCAGCTCTGTGCGCCAGGGGCCAGGCACCTGCTGCGTGTACAGGGGGTGAGGCACCAGCTCTGTGCGCCAGGGGCCAGGCACCTGCTACGTGTGCAGGGGGTGAGGCACCAGCTCTGTGCGCCAGGGGCCAGGCACCTGCTGCGTGTACAGGGGGTGAGGCACCAGCTCTGTGCGCCAGGGGCCAGGCACCTGCTACGTGTGCAGGGGGTGAGGCACCAGCTCTGTGCGCCAGGGGCCAGGCACCTGCTGCGTGTACAGGGGGTGAGGCACCAGCTCTGTGCGCCAGGGGCCAGGCACCTGCTGCGTGTACAGGGGGTGAGGCACCAGCTCTGTGCGCCAGGGGCCAGGCACCTGCTGCATGTGCAGGGGGTGAGGCACCAGCTCTGTGCACCAGGGGCCAGTCACCTGCTACGTGTGCAGGGGGTGAGGCACCAGCTCTGTGCGCCAGGGGCCAGGCACCTGCTGCGTGTGCAGGGGGTGAGGCACCAGCTCTGTGCACCAGGGGCCAGGCACCTGCTGCGTGTGCAGGGGGTGAGGCACCAGCTCTGTGCGCCAGGGGCCAGGCACCTGCTACGTGTACAGGGGGTGAGGCACCAGCTCTGTGCACCAGGGGCCAGGCACCTGCTGCGTGTGCAGGGGGTGAGGCACCAGCTCTGTGCACCAGGGGCCAGGCACCTGCTACGTGTGCAGGGGGTGAGGCACCAGCTCTGTGCACCAGGGGCCAGGCACCTGCTGCGTGTACAGGGGGTGAGGCACCAGCTCTGTGCACCAGGGGCCAGGCACCTGCTGCGTGTGCAGGGGGTGAGGCACCAGCTCTGTGCACCAGGGGCCAGGCACCTGCTGCGTGTACAGGGGGTGAGGCACCAGCTCTGTGCGCCAGGGGCCAGGCACCTGCTACGTGTGCAGGGGGTGAGGCACCAGCTCTGTGCACCAGGGGCCAGGCACCTGCTGCGTGTGCAGGGGGTGAGGCACCAGCTCTGTGCACCAGGGGCCAGGCACCTGCTACGTGTGCAGGGGGTGAGGCACCAGCTCTGTGCACCAGGGGCCAGGCACCTGCTGCGTGTGCAGGGGGTGAGGCACCAGCTCTGTGCGCCAGGGGCCAGTCACCTGCTACGTGTGCAGGGGGTGAGGCACCAGCTCTGTGCGCCAGGGGCCAGTCACCTGCTACGTGTGCAGGGGGTGAGGCACCAGCTCTGTGCACCAGGGGCCAGGCACCTGCTGCGTGTGCAGGGGGTGAGGCACCAGCTCTGTGCACCAGGGGCCAGTCACCTGCTACGTGTGCAGGGGGTGAGGCACCAGCTCTGTGCACCAGGGGCCAGGCACCTGCTGGTAAGCAGGGGCCAGGAGCTGGCTGCATCCTCCCAGCTGTGGCCTGTTCCATCAGCCCTTTGAGGCAGCTTGTGACTCCCGTTGGGCCGGTTCCCCAGGGACAGTCGGTGCGACTCCCGCTGCCAGCGAATGCGCTGAGCACACGGACGAAGCGCTGGCCTGGCTGCAGGCCCGAATGCCCTGCTGGAGACGGTGTCCGGGCGGGACCAGAGAAGTTTCAAACCCCTGGCGGGGGCAGCCATACACTGGCAGCACACACGGGACCGTCCCTCCATCCGCTTGTCCTGCAGAGAGGAGGGAGCAATGAAAGCAGAGGACTGGGCACCATGTGGGCCTGGGCCTGGGGGCCCAATGGAAACCCCCCGGATGTGACAGACATGCCCTGGAACTGCCCCCGGAGCTGGGTGTGCTGCAGATGTGGCTAAGGGCAGGGGGCCGGTATCTCAGGCCAGGGCAGGCCAAGTCTCCCGACTCAGGCAGTAGCCCTGCCCATGTCACACTCCGAGGCCCCTCCCCCACTACCTGGGGGCACAGCTCCAGCCCGCTGTCCTGAGCTCGGGCCTGTCAGTGGGGCAGGGACGGGCCTGGCACTGGGGAGAGGGGGCAGCTGAGGCAGGTGGACTGGGGCTTCTCTGGCTCTGTGCATGGGGTGGCCCTCGGGGCTCCAGCGGCTGGGAGAGGTGACTTGGGGTGCAAGGAAGAAAAGCCGGAGCACTTCCTGCCCTGGCAGCTGGGCTCTCATGCAGCCCCTGTGGGGCAGCTGCAGTACCTCAGAGCAGCCGGGGTTGCTGTGCCTCAGACCAGGGGCTGCACTGCAGCTGGAACAGCTGGGAACAGCAGGTGATTTGCTGTGGGAGGGACCTGCCTGCTCTTGCTCTTTGGTGCTGGCTCACGCAGAGCAGGTCTCAGGCCCTCCAGTGGGAGGGGAGCAGGCCAGGAGCCAGGTATGGTCTAGCCAGGGGCCGGGGCAGCCTGGTGCATGGGCCGGACTCAGGGTATGTCTACACTACCCTCCTAGTTCGAACTAGGAGGGTAACGTATGCATACCGCACTTGCTAATGAAGCCCGGGATTTGAATTTCCCGGGCTTCATTAACATAAGCGGGGAGCCGCCATTTTTAAATCCCCGCTGCTTCGAACCCCGTGTAGCGCGGATTGGAGGGGGCTGTCGGGGCTGTTCAGGTGCCTGGGGGGTTTGGAGGGGGCTGTCGGGGCTGTTCAGGTGCCTGGGGGGATTGAAGGGGGCTGTCAGGGCTGTTCAGGTGCCTGGGGGGATTGGAGGGGGCTTTCAGGGCTGTTCAGGTGCCTGGGGGGTTTCGAGGGGGCTGTCGGGGCTGTTCAGGTGCCTGGGGGGATTGGAGGGGGCTGTCGAGGCTGTTCAGGTGCCTGGGGGGATTGGAGGGGGCTGTCGGGGCTGTTCATGTGCCTGGGGGGATTGGAGGGGGCTTTCGGGGCTGTTCAGGTGCCTGGGGGGATTGGAGGGGGCTGTCGGGGCTGTTCAGGTGCCTGGGGGTATTGGAGGGGGATGTCGAGGCTGTTCAGGTGCCTGGGGGGATTGGAGGGGGCTGTCGGGGCTGTTCAGGTGCCTGGGGGGTTTGGAGGGGGCTGTCGGGGCTGTTCAGGTGCCTGGGGGGATTGGAGGGGGCTGTCAGGGCTGTTCAGGTGCCTGGGGGGATTGGAGGGGGCTGTCGGGGCTCTTCAGGTGCCTGGGGGGTTTCGAGGGGGCTGTCGGGGCTGTTCAGGTGCCTGGGGGGATTGGAGGGGGCTGTCGAGGCTGTTCAGGTGCCTGGGGGGATTGGAGGGGGCTGTCGAGGCTGTTCAGGTGCCTGGGGGGATTGGAGGGGGCTGTCGGGGCTGTTCAGGTGCCTGGGGGGATTGGAGGGGGCTGTCGGGACTGTTCAGGTGCCTGGGGGGGGATTGGAGGGGGCTGTCGGGACTGTTCAGGTGCCTGGGGGGATTGGAGGGGGCTGTCGGGACTGTTCAGGTGCCTGGGGGGTTTGGAGGGGGCTGTCGGGGCTGTTCAGGTGCCTGGGGGGATTGGAGGGGGCTGTCGGGGCTGTTCAGGTGCCTGGGGGGATTGGAGGGGGCTGTCGGGGCTGTTCAGGTGCCTGGGGGGATTGGAGGGGGCTGTCGGGGCTGTTCAGGTGCCTGGGGGGATTGGAGGGGGCTGTCGGGGTGTTCAGGTGCCTGGGGGGATTGGAGGGGGCTGTCGAGGCTGTTCAGGTGCCTGGGGGGATTGGAGGGGGCTGTCGGGGCTGTTCAGGTGCCTGGGGGGATTGGAGGGGGCTGTCGGGGCTGTTCAGGTGCCTGGGGGGTTTGGAGGGGGCTGTCGGGGCTGTTCAGGTGCCTGGGGGGATTGGAGGGGGCTGTCGGGGCTGTTCAGGTGCCTGGGGGGTTTGGAGGGGGCTGTCGGGGCTGTTCAGGTGCCTGGGGGGATTGAAGGGGGCTGTCGGGGCTGTTCAGGTGCCTGGGGGGATTGGAGGGGGCTGTCGGGGCTGTTCAGGTGCCTGGGGGGATTGGAGGGGGCTGTCGGGGCTGTTCAGGTGCCTGGGGGGTTTGGAGGGGGCTGTCGGGGCTGTTCAGGTGCCTGGGGGGATTGGAGGGGGCTGTCGGGGCTGTTCAGGTGCCTGGGGGGATTGGAGGGGGCTGTCGGGGCTGTTCAGGTGCCTGGGGGGATTGGAGGGGGCTGTCGGGGCTGTTCAGGTGCCTGGGGGGATTGGAGGGGGCTGTCGGGGCTGTTCAGGTGCCTGGGGGGATTGGAGGGGGCTGTCGGGGCTGTTCAGGTGCCTGGGGGGATTGGAGGGGGCTGTCGAGGCTGTTCAGGTGCCTGGGGGGATTGGAGGGGGCTGTCGGGGCTGTTCAGGTGCCTGGGGGGATTGGAGGGGGCTGTCGGGGCTGTTCAGGTGCCTGGGGGGATTGGAGGGGGCTGTCGGGGCTGTTCAGGTGCCTGGGGGGATTGGAGGGGGCTGTCGAGGCTGTTCAGATGCCTGGGGGGATTGGAGGGGGCTGTCGAGGCTGTTCAGGTGCCTGGGGGGATTGGAGGGGGCTGTCAGGGCTGTTCAGGTGCCTGGGGCGATTGGAGGGGGCTTTCGGGGCTGTTCAGGTGCCTGGGGTGATTGGAGGGGGCTGTCGGGGCTGTTCAGGTGCCTGGGGGGTTTGGAGGGGGCTGTCGGGGCTGTTCAGGTGCCTGGGGGGGGATTGGAGGGGGCTGTCGGGGCTGTTCAGGTGCCTGGGGGGATTGGAGGGGGCTGTCGGGGCTGTTCAGGTGCCTGGGGGGGGGATTGGAGGGGGCTGTCAGGGCTGTTCAGGTGCCTGGGGGGATTGGAGGGGGCTGTCAGGGCTGTTCAGGTGCCTGGGGGGGATTGGAGGGGGCTGTCGGGGCTGTTCAGGTGCCTGGGGGGGGGGGATTGGAGGGGGCTGTCAGGGCTGTTCAGGTGCCTGGGGGGATTGGAGGGGGCTGTCAGGGCTGTTCAGGTGCCTGGGGGGTTTGGAGGGGGCTGTCGGGGCTGTTCAGGTGCCTGGGGGGATTGGAGGGGGCTGTCGGGGCTGTTCAGGTGCCTGGGGGGATTGGAGGGGGCTGTCAGGGCTGTTCAGGTGCCTGGGGGGGATTGGAGGGGGCTGTCGGGGCTGTTCAGGTGCCTGGGGGGGGGGATTGGAGGGGGCTGTCGGGGCTGTTCAGGTGCCTGGGGAGATTGGAGGGGGCTGTCAGGGCTGTTCAGGTGCCTGGGGAGATTGGAGGGGGCTGTCAGGGCTGTTCAGGTGCCTGGGGGGATTGGAGGGGGCTGTTGGGGCTGTTCGGGTGCCTGGGGGGATTGGAGGGGGCTGTCAGGGCTGTTCAGGTGCCTGGGGGGGGATTGGAGGGGGCTGTCGAGGCTGTTCAGGTGCCTGGGGGGGGATTGGAGGGGGCTGTCGGGGCTGTTCAGGTGCCTGGGGGGATTGGAGGGGGCTGTCGGGGCTGTTCATGTGCCTGGGGGGGATTGGAGGGGGCTGTCGGGACTGTTCAGGTGCCTGGGGGGATTGGAGGGGGCTGTCAGGGCTGTTCAGGTGCCTGGGGGGATTGGAGGGGACTGTCGAGGCTGTTCAGGAGCCTGGGGGGATTGGAGGGGGCTGTCGGGGCTGTTCAGGTGCCTGGGGGGATTAGAGGGGGCTGTCGGGGCTGTTCAGGAGCCTGGGGGGATTGGAGGGGGCTGTCGGGGCTGTTCAGGTGCCTGGGGGGATTGGAGGGGGCTGTCAGGGCTGTTCAGGTGCCTGGGGGGATTGGAGGGGGCTGTCAGGGCTGTTCAGGTGCCTGGGGGGGATTGGAGGGGGCTGTCGGGGCTGTTCAGGTGCCTGGGGGGATTGGAGGGGGCTGTCGGGGCTGTTCAGGTGCCTGGGGGGATTGGAGGGGGCTGTCGGGGCTGTTCAGGTGCCTGGGGGGATTGGAGGGGGCTGTCGGGGCTGTTCAGGTGCCTGGGGGGGATTGGAGGGGGCTGTCAGGGCTGTTCAGGTGCCTGGGGTGATTGGAGGGGGCTGTCAGGGCTGTTCAGGTGCCTGGGGGGATTGGAGGGGGCTGTCGGGGCTGTTCAGGTGCCTGGGGGGATTGGAGGGGTCTGTCGGGGCTGTTCAGGTGCCTGGGGGGGGATTGGAGGGGGCTGTCGGGGCTGTTCAGGTGCCTGGGGGGGGATTGGAGGGGGCTGTCGGGGCTGTTCAGGTGCCTGGGGGGGGATTGGAGGGGCTGTCAGGGCTGTTCAGGTGCCTGGGGGGGGGGATTGGAGGGGGCTGTCGGGGCTGTTCAGGTGCCTGGGGAGATTGGAGGGGGCTGTCAGGGCTGTTCAGGTGCCTGGGGGGATTGGAGGGGGCTGTCGAGGCTGTTCAGGTGCCTGGGGGGATTGGAGGGGGCTGTCGGGGCTGTTCAGGTGCCTGGGGGGATTGGAGGGGGCTGTCGGGGCTGTTCAGGTGCCTGGGGGGATTGGAGGAGGTTGTCGGGGCTGTTCAGGTGCCTGGGGGATTGGAGGGGGCTGTCGGGGCTGTTCAGGTGCCTGGGGGGATTGGAGGGGGCTGTCAGGGCTGTTCAGGTGCCTGGGGGGGGATTGGAGGGGGCTGTCGGGGCTGTTCAGGAGCCTGGGGAGATTGGAGGGGGCTGTCGGGGCTGTTCAGGAGCCTGGGGGGGATTGGAGGGGGCTGTCGGGGCTGTTCAGGAGCCTGGGGGGGGATTGGAGGGGGCTGTCGGGGCTGTTCAGGAGCCTGGGGGGGATTGGAGGGGGCTGTCGGGGCTGTTCAGGAGCCTGGGGGGATTGGAGGGGGCTGTCGGGGCTGTTCAGGAGCCTGGGGGGATTGGAGGGGGCTGTCGGGGCTGTTCAGGAGCCTGGGGGGGATTGGAGGGGGCTGTCGGGGCTGTTCAGGAGCCTGGGGGGATTGGAGGGGGCCAGCTCTGGCAAAGAGCAATGGGGGGGCTTGCTCCATCCTAGCAGCAGAGGGCAAAGCTTGTGGAGGTTGGTGGTCATTGGGGTGCGTTGGGGGCGTCCCTCCGTCTCCTGGGGGCCGGGGGATGAAAGCAGCAAAGCTGACCCAGCGGTAGGTGTGCTGCCTTCGTTGGGCGAGGATTTGGAGCCATCCCACCCGGCAGCCTCATAAGCAAGCCAGGGAGCTGTGAGCTAGCGCAGTGTTTCTTAAACGGAGAGAACAACAGTTCAAAATGGCCACCCTTCAAGGGGCAGGTGAGCTTTTTTTTACTCAGTAATTCCCCCCTCCTCCTCTGACCTTTTTTTTCTTTTCAACAAAAAATCCTTGGTGTTCCTCATTTAAAAAACATTTTTTTTGGTGTTCTTCCTTCTTAAAAAGTTTAAGAAACACTGATCTAGACGGAGTTTCTGTAAGCTGGGTGCCCATCCAGTGGAGCGAGTCATTATCAGCTGTCAGACTGGGAGGGCGTATCTGGAGAGGCCATGCTGGGCTCAGTCTGCACGGATCAGTATTTCCGTAATAACTGGGGGATGGAGCGAAGGAAACGGAGAGCAGGGCCAGCGTCAGGAGGGCTGTGACATCTGGTCTGACATCAACAAGCGCACAGTGGCACTCGGAAGTAGGACGGGCTCGGGGCTGTCCTGCTGAACAGAGCCCGGCCGGAGTGGCTGGCAGAGCGGGTGAATCGTGGTGCGATGCACTTGTCCGAAGGCTGGTGTCATTCGGGGCTGTATTGACAGGCATGGAAGAACCGGGCTGTAACTGTCCTCAGCAGTGCATTGCGCCCAGCTCTGGGCACACTGGAGAGAGCCGGGAGAAGAGCCGCAGAAATGGCGAAAGGGTTGGCGAGCCTGCCCGGGGAGGAGAATGTCCGGTCTTGAGCCAAGGGTGCTGACAGCAGCCCTCAGCTACGGGCTGTTACGAAGACGCCCTTGAGTGTTGCTCGCCATCTTGGCTGAAGGGAGGAGGAGGAATCTGCAGCAAGGACACTTAGGACAAACCTAGTCACTGGAGGCAGACGGGGGTGTGCAAGCCCTGTCCCCAGAGGCGTTTAAGAGCAGGTTGGATAAGTCCCAGTCAGGGCTGGGCTGGGTTTACTCGGCCCTGCCTCTGCGCAGGGGCCTGGGCCCAATGGCCCCCCGAGACCCCTTCCAGCCCCACTCTTCTGCGCTTCTGTGAGTCTGTAGAAATCAGCAAGTGCCTGCAAGCCCAGCTCCAAATACCCCCAAGCTGGTTTCTAATCGCGGTGCTCAGCACGGGGCTGCCAAGCCAAACAAACAGCAGCTCTGAGAGCGTAACCCAACCCTGACGGGCAGCAAAATGGCCACCCACCCTCCGTCCGTTGCCTGCGCTCCCTGTCAGCCCCTGGCCAATGTGAAGGCAGGTTAACAGAGGGCACCTCACTCCCCACTCCCAGCTTCCCGCCGGGGCGGGGGAAGGCCTGTGGCGCTGCAGTAGAGATTGGCCCAGAGGGGACACTGAGGCGCAGAGGGAGTTTGCTGCCCGGAGGAGGCTGGCCCTGGCACACAGAGGAGCAGCTCGAAGGGAGCCCTGCAGTCCTGGGGGGGCAGGAAGGTAGCTGCCTGGTCCCTGCAGCCTGCCAGTGAGTGACCCAGGAGTGGCCCAGTAGCCACGTGCTTAAGATGCAGCCGGGAAATGGAGGTTTGACCTCTGGGACTCGTGGGTAGCCCCATGGAAATGG
The DNA here is from genome assembly GCF_049634645.1 of Pelodiscus sinensis. Taxonomy (NCBI): domain Eukaryota; kingdom Metazoa; phylum Chordata; order Testudines; family Trionychidae; genus Pelodiscus; species Pelodiscus sinensis. The sequence continues at coordinate 2,065,921 of NC_134739.1, read as the reverse complement.
AAGAAGGAAAAGCCCCGTGCGGTGGCTGGATCGGCGTGGTTCCGAGGGCATCGTGTGGTCAGATTTCAGTGCCCATGTCCTGGGGCTCACACAACCCGCCCTTTGGACCTGGAGAAGGGATGTGCCCAGAGCCGTGCCCCAGGTAGGCGCTGCTGGGCATAGACGCCCACTTCCCCTCTGGCCTGGGCCTGCTCGACTGCTCCCCTGCCCCGGCCCTGCCCCCACCCCATGCCATCCCCTAAGCGCCCACCCTGCCTCTTCCCCAGTCCCTTACTTTGCACTTATCAACACTGAATTCCTTCTGCTCTCGTGTCACCCAGTGTTGTGAGATCCCTTTGCAGCCAGCTTCGGACTGGCCCCTGCCCACCCCTTTTCAAGAACGTTTCCACGTGTAAGAGCCGGTTTTGGTTCGTCTCTAACCTGGACACTCATTGCTTTCTTAACAGCAGTGATTCAAATACAAATCCCAGCGGCACAACACTCATTCCCATTCCTTTTGACTCCTCTCTTTTAAGCAGAGTCCCAGGCAATGTTTTCCTGATGGTCTAATGATCATTCAATTGCCGGAGTGCCCAGCCTTTGTTATTCTTAATCACCCGCCTCCCTCTTTTTATATCAAACTCCCTGCCCCAGAGGCAGAGCTGCAAGCAGCTCAAACTCTGTTGCATTTAAGAGCTGCCTCTGGAGCCAGGCCATGCAGCTTTAAGCAGCCCTCCAGTATGAAATACAGGGGGTTCAAACTCAGGAGGGGTGGCTACTGCCCCTCAGCCCCATAAATGGCATGCTTGGGGGGAGGTGCTGGGAGGAAGGGGGAGGAGTTGGTCATAGGAGCCATTGGTGGGATGCAGGGGCTCAGGGGAAGGGTGGCAGAGTGGCCAATAGTGAGCAATGCCAGGTGCCCTAGAGAGAATGAACAGAACAGGGAATCATCCAGTGATCCATCCCCCATCATTCCTACCCCTTCTGGCAAACTGAGGCCAGGACAGCATTCCTGCCCATCCTGGCTAATAGCCATTGATGGACCCAACCTCCATGGATTTATCCAGCTCTTTTAGGTATGTCTGCACTACAGCGTTATTTCAAAATATCTAATTTCAAAATAGTTAATTTGAAATAGCTTATTTCGAAATAGCGCGTCTACACACAAAATGCTTTTCAAAACAGCGTTTTGCTATTTCGAAATAGCGCGTCCACACTGATTGGACACTGAATCACATTTAAGGGCGGCTGAAACTGGTTCCAACAGGGCATCAGGTCAGGAGTTACTTTGTGTGGCTTCTGCCTGAGGCTATCTGAGGCTTGTGCTTAAAGGGACCCCCCCGGACAGCTGGTTCTCAGCTTTCCCTGCTTGCTTGCCTACCTCGCTGAGGGCCAGCAAAGCATTTTATCTCTGTGTGCTCTGGTTGCCCTCACTCGGGACACCACAGCACTCGGCGCCATGGAGCCAGAGCTGCCCCTGGGTACTCTGGTGCTTCTCTTGGATGCATTGCTCTGAGCCTGGCTGCACTGTCTGCAGGCTGCCATCCGGGAGGTCCATTGGGGGGCTGTCAGTATCCAGGAGGCCCTGCGGGAGAGCTTCCATCCTGAGGAGCCCTCAGAGCCTCTCTGGTCTGCCCCACTGGGGGCTTGTGCCTCATTCCTCCCTCACGTCCTTCCACTTACCCCTCCCTAACCCCCCTTCCTTATATCAAATAAAATACATGTATTTTCATGAACACAAACTATCTTTATGTAACAAAACTGGGGGGAGGGGATGAAACTCTGCTGAGACTGGGGAAAGGAGGCAGGAGAGGGGAGAAGAGAGGGGGGGAGAGGGGAGGGGGAAACCTGGGAGGAGGGAGCTGGAATGGGGAAGCAAAGGGAAGAAGGGGGGGGAAGCTCAGGGTTGTGGGTCTCGCCGAACCAACTTGATTTTCATGCAAACCTGCTCCTGGGTTCGCATGTGGCCTTTGGTGGCCAGGCTGGCAGCTATCCTGCCATAGACGGCCACGTTCCTCCATCTAGTGCGGAGATCATGGACATTGGGGGCATCCCCCCCAAACCTGAATAAGGTCCATGATCTCCACCCTGGACCAGGAAGGCGCCTGCCTTCTCCAGGCCGTGGCAGATTCCTGGGAGCTGGCTGACTGCTTCTGGGGAGCGGTGGAGGGCTGGCTGCCAGTGGCTTGCAGGCTCATGTTTTGGGGCCACTAGGTCAGGAGCACTGACTGCTGGCTCTGGGCTGGCAGGCTTGGAGCTGGCACAGGCACTGTGGCCAGAGTCAACCCCTTTAAGGGCTCCGGGGAGGGGGGAGGGAGAGGAGTGTTCTTGGTTGAGGATGCAGTGGACACCAGGGCACCCTGGGAAGGCTGGAGGCCCCCTATTTCAAAATAAATGTCTACACAGCACTTATTTCGAAATACCTATTTTGAATTTGGCGTTATTCCTTGTGGAATGAGGTTTACCAAATTCGAAATAAGCGCTCTGCTATTTCGAATTCATTTCAGAATAGTGGTTTGGCTATGTAGACACTAGTACAGTTATTTCAAAATAAGGGCTGTTATTCTGAAATAACTTTGCTGTGTAGATATACCCTTATAAACTGTGTTAAAGTCCTGGGGTACGTCTACACTACAGCGCTAATTCGAACTAACTTAGTTCGAATTAGTTAATTCGAACTAAGCTATTTCGAACTAACGGATCCAGACTAAAAAACTAGTTTGAATTAGCATTTTGCTAATTCGAACTAGCATGTCCACATTAAGTGGACCCTGAACCGGGGTTAAGGATGGCCGGAAGCAGTGCCGGCAGGGCATCAGAGGAGGACGTAGAGCGTGGAGCTGCTGTCTCAGGCTAGCCGAGGGCTGTGCTTAAACGGTCCCGACCCCCACCCCGGACAGACAGTTCTCAGGGGTGCCCCACTTGCAAAGCAGTCCTGGCTTGGAGTGCCCTGAGTGCCCACACTGGGCACATCACAGCACTCGGCCATCAGACCAGCTGCACTTGCCGCAGGCTGCCATCTGGGGAGAGGGGGCAATTGGGGGGCTGCAGGAGAGCTTCCACCCCCAGAAGCCCGCAGAGCCAGCCCAGTCCTCCCCATCGGGGGCTCGTACCCTATTCCTCCCTCACCTCCTTCCACTTACCCCTCCCTAGCCCCCCTTCCTGATGTACAAAATAAAGAAAATGTGTGGGCAAAAATAGAATCTCTCTTTAATGAACAAAACTCGGGGAGACTGGGCAAAGGAGGTGGGAGAGGGGAAGAGAGAGGGTGGGAGAGGGGAGGGCAACTACAATGATCAGAGGTTTGGAACAAGTCCCATATGAAGAGAGGCTAAAGAGACTGGGACTTTTCAGTTTAGAAAAGAGGAGACTGAGGGGGGATAGGATAGAGGTCTATAAAAGCATGAGTGGGGTGGAGAGGGTGCATTAAGAAAATTTCTTCATTAGTTGCCATAATAGAAGGACTAGAGGACACCAAAGGAAAGGAATGGGTAGCAGGCTTCAAACTAGTAACAGAAAGTTGTTCTTCACAAAGCAAAGAGTCAACCTGTGGAACTCCTTGCTGCAGGAGGCTGTGAAGGCTAGAACTAGAACAGAGTTTAAAGAGAAGTGAGATCAAGTCATGGAGGTTGGGTCCATGGAGTGGTATTAGCCAGGGGGTAGGAGTGGTGTCCCTGCCCAAAGTTTGTGGAAGGCTGGAGAGGGATGGCACTGTCACTGTCTTCGGTCCATCCCCTCCAGGGTCCCTAGGGTTGGCCGCTGTCGACAGACAGGCTACTGGGCTAGATGGACCTTTGGTCTTACCCAGTACGGCCATTGTAAGCTCAGGGCTCAGGGTTGGGGGTCTCAGTGGACCACCTTGATTTTCATGCACACCTGCTCCTGGGTGGCCAGGCTGGCAGATCTCCTGCCCTAGACGGCCACTTTCCTGTGCCTAGTGTGGAGGTCATGGACGAGGTCCACGATGTCCGCACTAGCCCAGGCGGGTGCCCGCCTCTTGCAGTCCCGGGCAAGCTCCCGGGAGCTGCCAGCCTGGTCCCGGAAAGAGGGGGAGGGCTGGGGGGCATCGGGTGGCTGGCTCGATCCGTGCCAGGTTCAGGGTCTGCTAGCTGGGTGCTGGCAGGCTTGCACCTGGCACGGGCACCGTAGCCAGCCCGTGCCCCTTTAAGGGGTCTGGGGCCAGGAGGGGGGCAATAGAGTTTCCCTGGTGTTGGCCAGAGTGGCCACCAGGGAAAGCTGGGGAGGGCTAGCCTCCCACTAGTTCGAATTAAGGGGCTACACACCCCTTAATTCGAACTAGTAAGTTCGAACTAGGCTTTGTCCTCGTACAATGAGGTTTACTTAGTTTGAACTAAGTGCTCCGCTAGTTCAAATTAAGTTCGAACTAGCGGAGCGCTAGTGTAGCACCTATCAAAGTTAATTCGAACTAACATCCGTTAGTTTGAATTAACTTTGTAGTGTAGACATACCCCTGGTCTTCACAACATCCTCTGGCAAGGAGTTCCACAGGTTAACTGTATGTTGTGAAGATAAATTCTTCCTTTTGTTTGTTTTAAACCTGCTGCTTATTCATTTCCTTTGGTCCTGCAGCCCAAGCTGCTGGCTCCTGGGAATGCTTTCCTGCTGTTCCTTGAGTTATGACAAAAAGAAAATAACACTTCCATATTCGCTTTCCCCACACCAGGCCTGGTTCTACAGACCTTGCTCACTCCCTCCTCAGTTGTCTCTTTTCCAAGCTGAAAAGTCCCCGTCTTAGTAAGCTGTCCTCACACACAAGCTGTTCCATGCCCCTAATCATTTCAGTTCCTCTTCTCTGAAACATTTCTAATTCCAAGAGATCTCTTTTGAGAAGGGGTGACCATGTCTGCATGCAGTGTAAAGATGTGGCTGTGCCCTGGGTTTATATAGAGGCAATAAGATACTTTCTGTCTTCTAATCAATCCCTGTCCGATTTAGTCCAATCTTCTGTTCCCTTTCTTGGCTGCCGCTGCACAGAGGGTGTCTAATTTAGTCGCTGTTGTTTTATCTGGTAGTTGGGATTATGTTTTGCCATCGGCATTATTTTGCATTTATCAGCACTGAATTTCATCTGTCCTTGTGTTGCTCAGCAACCTAGTTTGGTGAGCTCCCTTCGTAGCTCTCTCCCGTCTGCGTTGGATTTAACTGTCTTGCGGAGTTGCCAGAAAAACAATTTAACCTGCTGGGCTGTTTCTCATGGGTCTAAAGTAAAGCCTTGCATTGTTGTCACACGGAGACCGCACCGGGCTAGCTGTGCTCAAAGTCTCTCTGGCTTCTAAAGAAGTGTTCCCACTTCCTCGGCTCAAGCGAGGGCCGAACGAAACCCTTGAACTACAACATCTGTCCGCCCAGTGACACAGCGCGCCAGGCCCGGGTGCAGGGGCCTGACTCTCGCGGGAGTGAGGGTGATGTTCTCGGTCTATGTGTGATCTCTAGACGCTGCCAGCGGCTGCCGGGCGGGGGAAGAGCATTTCAAAGGAGCAACGTTAGGTAGGGGCTGTAGCCAGCTGCAGAGTGGCCCCGTGGGAATGGGCACAGCTGGGCGTCAGGCCTGTGATAGTGGCGAGGCCTGTGGCCCCTTATAGACTAACCGAAGTGTTGGAGCATAAGCTTGCGTGGGCAAAGACCCACTTCATCAGATGCATGTAGTGGAAATTTCCAGAGGCAGGTATAAATTTGCAGGCCAGGATCAGGCTGGAGATGACAAGGTGGATCCAATCAGGGAGGATGAGGCCCACTTCTAGCAGCTGATCTGGAGGTGTGAATTCCAAGAGAGCAGAAGCTGCTTTTGTAGTTAGCAAGCCATTCACAGTCTTTGTTTAATCCAGAGTTGATTGTGTCAAACTTGAAGATGAACTGTAGCTCAGCAGTTTCTCTTTGAAGTCTGGTCCTGAAGTTTTTTTGCTGCAGGATGGCTACCTTGAGATCTGCAATTGTGTGTCCAGGGAGACTGAAGTGTTCCCCTACAGGTTTTTGTATGTTGCCATTCCTAATATCTGATTTGTGTCCATTGATTCTTTTACGCAGGGACTGTCCAGTTTGGCCGATGTATATAGCAGTGGGGCATAGTTGGCACATGATGGCGTATATTACGTTAGTAGATGTGCAGGAGAACGTACCAGTGACAGTATGGCTGATCTGGTTAGGTCCTGTGATGGTGTTGCTGGTGTATATATGTGGGCAGAGTTGGCACCGAGGTTTGTTGCATGGATTGGTTCCTGAGTTAGAGTTATTATGGTTCGGTGTGTAGTTGCTGGTGAGAATATGCTTCAGGTTGGCGGGTTGTCTGTGGGCAAGGACCGGCCTACCTCCCAAGGCCTGTGAGAGCGAGGGATCATTGTCCAGGATGGGCTGAAGATCACTAATGATGCGTTGGAGAGGTTTTAGCTGGGGACTGTAGGTGATGGCCAGTGGTGTTCTGTTGGTGTCTTTCTTGGGCTTGTCCCGTAGCAGGAGGCTTCTGGGTACACGTCTGGCTCTGTCAATCTGTCTCCTCACTTCCTCGTGTGGGTATCGTAGTTTACAGAATGCTTGTTGAAGATCTTGTATGTGTAGGTCTCTGTCTGAGGGGTTGGAGCATATGCGGTTGTACCTCAGTGCTTGGCTGTAAACAATGGATCGTGTGGTGTGTCCGGGATGGAAGCTGGAGGCATGCAGGTAAGTATAGCGGTCGGTAGGTTTTCGGTATAGGGTGGTATTGATGTGACCGTCACTTATTTGCACCGTGGTGTTCACGAAATGGACCTCCCGTGTAGACTGGTCCATGCTGAGGTTGATGGTGGGGTGGAAGCTGTTGAAATCGTGGTGAAATTCTTCCAGAGTCTCCTTCCCATGGGTCCGGATAATGAAGATGTCACCGATGTAGCGTAGGTAGAGGAGGGGCGTAAGCGGACCAGAGCTGAGGAAGCATTGAGGAAGCGTTGTTCCAGGTCAGCCATACAAATGTTGGCATATTGTGGGGCCATGCGGGTGCCCATAGCAGAGCCACAGGACTCCTCGTCGCTTTCGCAGATTCAGACTAACACGGCTACCCCTCTGATACTTGGGGCCTGTGATGTCCTTCTAACAGCGAGGGGCCGGCTCCCTCCGGGCAGTCAGCTCTTCTCAAAGTCTGAGCCGATCAGCCAGCTGGGCGGCCTTGCTGCTCAGCCCCCGCCCAGCCACATGGCTCCGTGCTGATCTTCCGTCAGCAGACGGTGCATTTCTGAGTCCAGGACACGCTGTCTGCTCCCGTTGTGCTCGAGGCGAAGTGCGGGGCCTCTGGGGCCCAGGCTGCTCACACGTGCTGGAGAACGCAGCAAGAAACCTGGGGCCCGTGAGGGTTGTGCTTTGAGCCCCTCGGAAGGGGAAATGCTGACGAGCACGTGTGCTCAGTCCAGTCTTTGCCAGGGCCTAGGGCAGGTCCACTTTCTCTTCCCTTTTCATGTGGCGTGATGGGTCCTGGGCGCTATGGCAACCCGAACACCTAGCACTATTAGCTTCATTTAAGCAGCTAACCCAGGCCTCGGCCCAGACCCCGAGGGACTGGTGATCCTGAATCCACCATCACGACTCCCCTTGGCTGGCAGCCACAGCAGGGAGACCAAGGCTAGCGTGCAGCACGTGTGTGTGTGTGCACACGCACGTGCAGGGTTTGCACCCTGCTGACAGAGTGACCAGCTCAGACGGTCACGGTGGGAGTGGGTGACCTTGCGGCAGAAGTGGGGCCGGCTTAACTGGCTCTCAGCGACTTTTCCGGACAGGAGCACTGCAGGCGCGAAGGGAATGCAGAGGGCAGTCAGGAAATTCAGAGTTGCGTGCCCCATAGCAAGCAGAGCTCTGCCCCTATGTGCACTACCAATGGGGCTTTCTTGCCATGCTCCGCTGCATGGCAGACAGAGACCTCGGCAAATGGCCCACGTCGTGCAAAGGGCTGCGCAGTTTTCTGAGCACGACCAAGCACTTACGTGTAACGTGACGTGTGCGCGTCAGTGTCTCCCTGCCGCCGGGCCATGGAGCCTGGTGTAATGGGCAGCGTCCAGCCGTGGGCCAGGCTGCCCCCTACTGGACTGACCCTGGGTAGTCTGGATTCCCTCCCACAGCAGAATGACGCCTGACGAGCATAAAGCCCACGAATCAGGAGACTGGCTTGGGAAGAATAAGAGCGAAGGGGGAGTTCTTTGCCTTGTGGCCTCTGAGCCGTGGGCTGGACGGGGGTCGCAACTTCCAATGTCCCCTTTCCTCACTTAAAAAAGGCTGAGTCCCAGGACTCCAGGCGCTGGGGCTTTCCGCAAGCCCAGCATCACAAGGCGAACGCTAAGCCCCTGGCTGTGGGGATGCTGCGCTGCCGTTTCACCCTGGCCCGTGTTCATCCCGATCCAGCCCCTTTCGGTTGTTCCAATGAGCCTGACGGCTGGAGCCGGGGCCTCTCTGGACTTGCGGGGCAGTTTCGGACTGTGCTGGTGATGGTGCAGCGACAGCCCCCGGAGCCAGCCCAGGCTGCTGGAGGTTCAGGAGCTCCTGCTCGGAAGGGTGAGGTGGCAGCGGACATCTCCAGAGGAAGGACGCGCACACAGACTCAGACACCAATAAAAGCACAAGTCATTGCCCTGGGTGACTGAAGTCCAGTCGCTTTGATGCTGGGTGTTCTTCTGCCAGCCTGCTGCCCCCAGAGCTATGTGCTGCTTTTGTTCGACCAGCATGAAGCATGGGCACCGATTAGCCCACGTGCTCTTTCGCTCGGTCTGCTGATGGGCAGGCCCTCTCGACATGTCTTAGCAGGTTTTATGTCCCTCTGGGGTCTCGGACTTTAATTTTTTATATGTATTTATATTGTGTTTTTAAAAATGTGGTAAGCCTCCTCGACTATTGTAAATAGAGAGGCGGGCTACAAATATCTCAAATAAATTAGGCACCAAATTTCCAGTCCCTTTTTCTATCTCCTAGGATAAAATTCCCAGCAGCCAGCAAATAAAGTCATCTCCCTCCTCAGCCCCTGGTAAGCCTAGGACTCAGGCTTTGTCTGCACTAGGCAGCCTGCAGGGACAGGGCTGTAGTGACAGTCATGGACTAAAAGTCAGGTAGTGGGGCTGCTCTTTGGCTGCTCTTTGGCTGACAAAATTCTCCCTCCCTCCAGGAGCGGTCGGCATCGCCCACTTGCTGCGGCAAAACTTTTGTCTTTCGGGTTTTTCAGCCCCTCTGAATGACAAAGGTCAGGTGCCAGGGTGGACGCAGCCTTGGTTCTCAGAACGGATTTCAGGACAGGAAGTGAAGGAGATCACCTACCCAACTGAAACAGCCGGGGTGGGAGGGCGCGTGTCCTCACCCAGGTGGAATGTGGCCAGAGTTATGGGGCCAGTTTAAGCCCTGGTGCAAGCAACAGCAACGCCGCTGATGTTTTAGTTACGCCCAGGGCATGTTGGCCCAGGGAGAGCCGGCCAGAGGCCGCTGGGAGCCGTGTTCCAGGAAGCTCTGCACAGCACCGACATCAGAGCGAGCTCCACATTGCACAAGCACTTGTCAAATGGGAAACGCGGGCCCGGCCCGGCGCGTCTGCTGGCTGCCCAGAGTCTCTATAAATAGCGACGTGAGGGGGCAGCAGGAAGAGGAGTTTAACATAACCCAGGTCCAAGTACTAACCATCCCTGAAACAGAATCCGCCCGGCCCCCCCGCCGTGAATCGCGTGTTTACGCCAGCGGCTTCCTTGAGATGAAAGGCCTTGAGAAGGAGCCGACTCCGTGTGTTAGGAAGGGGAGCTGCCCGAGCTGCATGGCCTGGGCTTGTGCACAGGGATAGCGTGTCACAATATTGCACACACCGGGTTCGAGATGCAGGGCCCCAGCCGCTGGGCTAGGGTGCCAACAGACCCGGGGGCCTGGTCCGGCCAGGCGGGAACGCTGCCCTCTAGCCAAGGGCAAAAGCGGCAGGAAAAGAATCGCGAATGAAGCACCGAGGCCACAGGGCAGGGGTGCTCCCAGAGCCCCTTATTTCTGGCAAAGCAGCCAGCGCCACCCTCCCCCCACCTCTTCCTGCTTTGCCCTACCCCTCCCCAGACCCCACCCCTGCTCTGCCCCCTCCCCCGAGCAGGGGAGTTGACTGGCGCGCTGGGCCCCGGGAAAAGGGAGGGGCCAGCCGGCCGGCCTCGGGGCTGTGGAGCACACAGCACAGTGCTCTGGCGGCGATTTAAAGGGCCAGCGGCTCCAGGCACTGCTGCTGCTTTGGAATCAGCAGGCTCCGGGGCAGGTTCCCCCTTTGCCCCATTCGGCAGGCCTGCACCCCTGTGGCAGGGCCAGGCCCACCCCCTGCACCCCCATGGGCGGCGGGAATCAGAGCGAAGTGGCTGGGAGCCAGGGGAGGGGTCTGGGGGAAGGAGAGGAGCTTCCCACGCTAGTGACTGTGGGGCAGACCCACCCTTCCCCCAAGCCCCCTCTGCAACCCCAGCTTCCCCCCAGGCCCCAATGGCTCCCATGGGGCCCCCAAAGTGCAGGCCCCAAGGCAATAGCCCCAAACTGCCCTGTGTCTGGGACAGCTCCACAAACAGCTCTCGGGGCGTAGCAGCCAGAGGGCTAGGCTAGTGCACAGGGACATGGGCGCTGATCCAGCCTCTGACCTTCCAGACCTTGCTCCTCTCTGCTTGTGCTCTGTGGGGCAGCCGCTATTTCTTGTGTTGGCCCTGCTCTCTGCTGTGGCTACATCTCCAGGCAGCACCCCCAAATACCCCCTCCCAGGATACACCCCCCAAAATCCCCTTCCTGCTACATCCCCCCCAATTCCCCTCCCGGTACACACACCCCTCTAGCACCCCCCAAATCCCCCCTCCTGGTACACCCCCCCAATTCCCCTCCCAGGACACACACCCCTCTAGCACCCCCCATATCCCCCCTTCTGGTACACCCCCCCCAATTCCCCTCCCGGTACACACACCCCTCTAGCACCCCAGAAAACCCCTTTCCTGCTACATCCCCCCTAATTCCCCTCCTGGTACACACACCCCTCTAGCACCCCCCAAATCCCCGTTCCTGGTATACCCCCCCAATTCCATTCCCAGTACACACACCCCTCTAGCACCGCCCAAATCCCCCTTCCTGGTACACCCCCCACAATTCCATTCTCAGTACACACACCCCTCTAGCACCCCCAAATCTCCCCTCCTGGTACATCCCCCCAATTCCTCTCCCGGTACACACACCCCTCTAGCACCCCAGAAAACCCCCTTCCTGCTACATCCCCCCCAATTTCCCTCCCAGTACACACACCCCTCTAGCACCCCCCAAATCCCCCTTCCTGGTACACCCTCCCAATTCCTCTCCCAGTACACCTCCCCAATTCCATTCCTAGTACACACACCCCTCTAGCACCCCCCAAATCTCCCCTCCTGGTACACCCCCCAATTCCTCTCCCTGTACACACACCCCTCTAGCACCTCAGAAAACCCCCTTCCTGCTACATCCCCCCCAATTTCCCTCCCGGTACACACACCCCTCTAGCACCCCCCAAATCTCCCCTCCTGGTACACCCCCCCAATTCCATTCCCAGTACACACACCCTTCTAGCACCTCCAAATCTCCCCTCCTGGTACACCCCCCCAATTTCCCTCCCAGAACACACATCCCTCTAGCACCCCAGAAAACCCCCTTCCTGGTACACCCCCCCCAATTCCCCTCCCAGGACACACACCCCTCTAGTACCCCAGAAAACCCCCTTCCTGCTACATCACTCCCAATTTCCCTCCCGGTACACACACCCCTCTAGCACTCCCCAAATCCCTCTTCCTGGTACACACCCCAATTTCATTCCCAGTACACACACCCCTCTATCACCCCCCAAATCCCCCTTCCTGGTACACACCCCAATTCCTCTCCCGGTACACACACCCCTCTAGCACCCCCCAAATCCCCCTTCCTGGTACACACCCCAATTCCTCTCCCGGTACACACACCCCTCTATCACCCCCCAAATCCCCCTTCCTGGTACACACCCCAATTCCTCTCCCGGTACACACACCCCTCTAGCACCCCCCAAATCCCCCTTCCTGGTACACACCCCAATTCCTCTCCCGGTACACACACCCCTCTAGCACCCCCCAATTCCCCCTTCCTGGTACACACCCCAATTCCTCTCCCGGTACACACACCCCTCTAGCACCCCCCAATTCCCCCCTCCTGGTACACACCCCAATTCCTCTCCCGGTACACACACCCCTCTAGCACTCCCCAAATCCCTCTTCCTGGTACACACCCCAATTCCTCTCCCGGTACACACACCCCTCTAGCACCCCCCAAATCCCCCTTCCTGGTACACACCCCAATTCCTCTCCCGGTACACACACCCCTCTAGCACCCCCCAAATCCCCCTTCCTGGTACACACCCCAATTCCTCTCCCGGTACACACACCCCTCTAGCACCCCCCAATTCCCCCTTCCTGGTACACACCCCAATTCCTCTCCCGGTACACACACCCCTCTAGCACCCCCCAATTCCCCCCTCCTGGTACACACCCCAATTCCTCTCCCGGTACACACACCCCTCTAGCACCCCCCAAATCCCCCCTCCTGGTACACACCCCACTCATCTCCCGGTACACACACCCCTCTAGCACCCCCCAATTCCCCCTTCCTGGTACACACCCCAATTCCTCTCCCGGTACACACACCCCTCTAGCACCCCCCAATTCCCCCCTCCTGGTACACACCCCAATTCCTCTCCCGGTACACACACCCCTCTAGCACTCCCCAAATCCCTCTTCCTGGTACACACCCCAATTTCATTCCCAGTACACACACCCCTCTATCACCCCCCAAATCCCCCTTCCTGGTACACACCCCAATTCCTCTCCCGGTACACACACCCCTCTAGCACCCCCCAAATCCCCCTTCCTGGTACACACCCCAATTCCTCTCCCGGTACACACACCCCTCTAGCACCCCCCAATTCCCCCTTCCTGGTACACACCCCAATTCCTCTCCCGGTACACACACCCCTCTAGCACCCCCCAATTCCCCCCTCCTGGTACACACCCCAATTCCTCTCCCGGTACACACACCCCTCTAGCACCCCCCAAATCCCCCCTCCTGGTACACACCCCAATTCCTCTCCCGGTACACACACCCCTCTAGCACCCCCCAAATCCCCCCTCCTGGTACACACCCCAATTCCTCTCCCGGTACACACACCCCTCTAGCACCCCCCAATTCCCCCTCCTGGTACACACCCCAATTCCTCTCCCGGTACACACACCCCTCTAGCACCCCCCAAATCCCCGCTCCTGGTACACACCCCACTCATCTCCCCCGGGGCAGTATCTTCTATTTGGGAATTTGACCTCTGGTAACCCTCAGTGGAGCCTGTAACAACTGTCCAAGTTGGGAATAGTTCCCAGCCTGGCTCAGCTCCTCAGCTCCAGCCTGGCCTGGGGGCCAGGTCCTGCCTTCCCTTCCCTCCCCTTAGCTGCTGGCCACAGGAGCTGATCCCAGCCGGTGGCTCCTGACGGGCGCATTAGTGAGCAGAGCACGGGGCTGTTCTGGGGGCTCCACCCGCCACCAGGGCCCTGTGCTTTGAATGCACCTGATTTACCAGCCAGTGCCGGGGCCGGCTCCCTCACTGCATCAGCCAGTGGAGAGCAGCCAGGGAGCCACCGAAGGGCCTCGGAGCTCAGAGCTGGAGGGAGAGAGAGGGGCTCTGGGGCCCGGGAGCCTGAACCAGTCCTGATGGTGTGTGTGCGCACGAGTGTGTGTCTGTCTGTGCGTGTGTGTGCGTGTGCGTGTGCACGTCTGTGTGCGTCTGTCTGTTCGTGTGCACGTGTCTGTGCGTCTGTCTGTGGTGGGCAAGGGGCGTGTATCATAGAGAAGGGCCTTCATTTTCTGTTCTTATTTCATTTTATTTCATTTTTCTCAGGAATTTATCAGTGTTTATGATTACAACAATAAAAACAGATGATAATTGGTAGAAAAAAATATTCATACTTTTTCTGGGTAAATATTTGGGTTTATTTTGATGGACAGTAGGATGGGTGGGGGGGATATTGAGTAAATTAATGCTTTGCTGAATGGAATTCATTGTGGTTTTCTGCAGAACTAAAACAGAATTCAAAACACAATGCCACTTCTGAGCTTGAGGAAACAATGCAGCTCTAATCCCCAAGAAAAACTTTCCATGTGAAGAAAGAGATTACTCTTGTAGACTTCTAACTATTAGCCTATAAATATTTATACTTATTACTCAGATCCTCAACTCAGTGAAGGTTTTTTGTGTTTTTGAAATAAAAGGAAAATGTACATGCTTTATTTAAATGATTGTATTTTAGGACGTTAATTTTTAATTTGGATTTCTTTAAAAAAGGGATTGTTAAAATTTATTTACATTTTTAGTAAATTTTTAAAAATGAGAATTGCATCACGTGTATTTTTTCTGTATCCCTATAAACTATAAATTATAACTTTTGCTATTTTAAGCAACAAAAAAGGGGGTGAGGCTATAGTCAGTTTGATTTCCAATAGCATTGTCTTCTAGTTTTCAAACCTTAAGCATTGATTTAGCTGTGCCAAAACAGAGCACTACTCCACATTTCTCCATTTTATCTATTTTCTGTAAAGTTTATTGAGAAGCAATTCTAGTCCAGGTTCATCCTATTTTTCTGAAACAGGTTGGTTCGGTCTCTTTTCAACATTCGCTCAATTATGTCAGTTTTGAGACCTGTAATTGCTTTGCTGTTTCTGTCTCATTTCTGTTTGGTTTTATGACAAGCAATCCCATTCCCAGCACATCCCATTTTCCTGGCACAACCAATGCCTTATGTTAATTTAAATTACGAGGTATTCTGAATTTGGTGGTCCTACCTCTTACCGCTAGAGTTAGTTCTTGAACGGACAGACAAACTCTTTAAAATATATAGTAGAAAATTTAGCCATACTATTCGGGATGCATACAATCAACATCAGCCTTTTCTCCTGGGTTTTTTAAAGCTTTTGAATACTCCCTTGTTTCTGAAACTTATTCTGATACAGATTTTTGTTTTTTTCCCCATTTTGGTGTATCAGACTTTAAATTGATGTCTGCTAACAGCTTGTAATGTATTCGTGGTGGTTGTGAAATACATCCGTACACTCAGATGCAAACTCACTTCAGAGCTTGCATGAATGCCTAAGAACATAAAAACAGCCAGACCTGATCAGACCAAAGGTTCATCTGGTCCAGTGTCCTGTCCACCCACAGTGGCCAATGCCAGGTGCCCCAGAGGGAATGAAGAGAATAGGGAATCATGAAATGATGCATCCCCTGTTGCCGATTCTCAGCTTCTGACAAACAAAGGCTAGGGACACTATCTCTGCCCATCCTGGCTAATAGCCACTGACGAACCTATTCTCCACGAATTTAACTAGCTCTTTTTTGAACCCTGGTATAGTTTTGGCCTTCACAGCATCCTTTGGCAAGGAGTTCCAGAGGTTGACTGTGCGCTGCATGAAAAAAAACACTTTTTGTTTGTTTTAAACCTGCTACTCATTAATTCCGCTTAGTGATCCCTAGTTCTTGTGTTCTGGGAAGGAATAAATAACTCTTCTTTATTCACTTTCTCCACACCAGCCATGATTTTATAGACTTCTGTCATATCCTCCCTTCGTTGTCTCTTTTCCAAGCTGAAAAGTCTCATTCTTATTCATTTTTCTTCATACGGCAGCCATTCCATGCCCCCTCATCATTTTTGTTGTCCTTTTCTGAACTTTTTTCGATGCCAAGATATCTCTTTTGAGATGAAGCGACCACGTGTGGGGCATGAAGTATTCACAATGTGGGCGTACCGTGGATTTATATAGAGGTGATACGATTTTCCTAATGCTTCCCTACATTCTGCTTGCTTTTTAGACTGCCGCTGTACAGAGAACTATCCACAGTGCCTCCAAGATCTCTCTCTGGAGCGATACCAGCTAGGTTAGGCCCATCACTCTATGTGTGTAATTGGGTTTCTGGTTTCCGACATGTGTTACTTTGTATTTATCCATATTGAGAGTCATCAGCTGTTTTGTGGCCCCGTCACCCAGCTTTGAGAGCCCCTTTGGAGAGCCCGTCGCACTCTGCTGGGACTTAACCAGCTTGAGTCATTTTGTGTCTTATGAGAATTTTGCTGCCTCAGTGTTTGTCCCTGGCCGGAGGCTGCTGGTCAGCATACCTGTGCATGCCCCTTTGGTGTGTGGGGTGCTGGTGGAGCGGTAGCACCACACCTGTCTTTTTCAGGTGGTCAGGCTGCCTTGGTCCGCACGCCACGCTCAGCTCGTACAGTCCCTTGTAGCCACTTGGACACGGTGGCAGGTGCACCCCGGTTCCTGACCTTGGCTGATCAGCTGAACACCATGTGGGCAGCCAGCCAGAGATTCTTTGGCTGGTGAGGGGAACGTCCTTCCCCATCCTTGTGTCAAGCGGCCAATGGCAGATCCCTTGTGGGATGGCGGATGAGCTGCCACCCAGACAGCCAATGGCTTTGGGCGGATGAGCTGCTGGGACCTGTGCCTCATGACATGGCCCCCCACTCGCCTTGGACCTGCTTGCCATTGGTTCCAGGCTGTGCCTTGGTCAAGCACTGTGTAGCTGCTGCCGTGCAAGGGCGTCCCCGTGTAAAACACTCCCGTGCACAGGCTCTCCCTTGGATAACTGCACGGAGGCGGCAGCTGCAAGAGGGTCGTCGTGCACTTGGCTGAGACAGAAGTGGGCTCCGGCAGCTGTGGCTGTGACTGAGCAGCCCTAGTGGGATCCACTCTGCTCACCCCGATGGGAAGGGGCTAGAAAAAATGCCCTAAAAATAGCCTGTCTCAACCCAACCTGCCTGGTAAGTGCGGCCGGGAGGCCACCTTTCAATTTGCAGGGACAACAATTGTTAGAGAAGAAACAGGCGACCCAGGAGCGGACGGGGTAAACGGAACTGCCTTATTCACCACCCACATTAACCTCAGACCCCCAACACATCCTCTTGAGTGGCAAGAACTTGGCACCAATTGCACCTTCTATCTACGTTAGCGTGTTAATTCACACGTCTGTCACCACTTCCCCTACAACCTTCTTTCGTAATGTTAACTTCCATACAACGGCTATTCACGAGCCAGCCATGAATACAATTCTACCCGCCCCTGATTGTTGTTTACTGGTTTTAAATTGCATCAGCTTTACAGACTGTCTTGAGCAGCAGCTCACGGGGCGGGGGAAGCGCTTCGACCCTGAACATATTTTTACCGAACAAGTGAGAAGACAAAACAAGACACTGTTCAGTGCAACCATCTTCCAGGGCTGCCAGGACAAAGGGGAAAACCATGTTCAAAGGGCAGTACCTGCTGTGGCTGACCGCGTACTACCCCAGACCCCAATTCATTTTTATATATCCCAGCAACAATGAGAGGAGAAGAACATTTGCACTTGGATTTGGAACCGGGAATGTCAGGACACTGATGGGCAGGGACAAGCCTGACCGGCCTGAGCACTGAACAGCTCTCATTGCCCGAGAGCTGAGGAGGTTCAACATTGACATCACTGCTTTGAGCAAGACCCGGCGAGCCGAGGAGGCATGGTGTCGGCTTCGCTATTAAGAACAGCCTTATGTGTAGCCTCAGGGAACACCCTGCCGGAGTCAGCCAACGTCTCATGACGCTACGCCTTAGGCTGGCTAACAACCAGTTCGTGACAGTAGTCAGCGCTTCCGCTCCCATCCTACAAGCTGCTGAAGATACCAAGGAATGCTCCTACGCACCCCTCAATAGCATCCTCAGAGATGCCCCCTTCTATTTCTTGGGGATTTCAAGGCCAGAGTGGGTACTGACTACCACCTGTGGAATGGTGTCATTGGGAGGAAAGGGAAAATGAACTCTCCAATGGTCACTTTCTTCTTACACTCTGTGCTGACCAGGGTCTTGTTATAACAAACACCCCTGTTCTGGCAGAAGATCCTTTTCAAATCCTCCTGGCGACAGCCACAATTGGGACACTGGCACCTGTTTGATTATGTCATCATCCGGTCTCGGGACCATGCTAATGTCCAGGTTACTCGAGCTATGATCAATGCTGATGACTGCTGGACCAACCACCAACTAATACGTTCCATTATGTCACTCAAACTAGCACCACTGCATGTTCTCACCCCAAAAAACCACTGCAAGAAGATCACAAGGCTTATCTTCCAACAGAGCCTTACCAGCAAGCTATGTAGCCAAGATCCACCAGAGGACATGGCATGGTCCTTTCTGAAAACCGCTGTCCTGGAAACCGGAGCTGAAAGCCTTGGCTTCACCAAGCGAAGGAAGCAGAATTGATTTGATACCAACAATAAGGAGATCCAGAACCCAACTAATATTAAACTCAGAGCATTCCAAGCCTGGCATAGCAAGTCCTCATCTCTGCAGAAGAAACGTGATTATAAGCTTGCCAAGGCCAAAGAACAATGAAGAATTAGAGTCCTTAGAAACAAGTGGTGGACAGACAGAGCAAAGGAAATACAGGCCTATGCTGACTCCGACAATAGCCATTAGTTCTTCAATGCTGTTAGGGTGATTTATGGAGCATCAAAACAGGGTGTCACTCCCCAGCAATCAGCAGATCGGACATAGCTTCTTAAGGCCAAAGATGGCAGCCGGTGGAAGGAACACTTCAGCCACCTGTTCAACAGAGACGCAACCGTCGATGACAGCATTTTCGATGTGGTCACTAGCCGACCTGCCCATGTCGATATGGATCACGAACCTGATTGGCAAGATCCAATCAGCCACACAAAAAGAAAAAAAGGAAGAAAGACAATGAGACCACAGCACTGACGGAATACCCGTGAGATATTCAAGCAGGAAGGACCATCCCTGCTGTCATGCCCTTACTCGCTCATTCTGATGAGCTGGTGAGAAGCAACCATATCCAGTGAGTTCAGAGATGCCTCTTTGAAAGGGTGAGAGGGCGGATGGTGGAACCACCGAAGGATCTCCTCACTCTCAACTGCAGGTAAAATTCTCTCCCAAGTCCTTCTGAACCATCTTCTTCCACTGGCTGAAGAAGTCCTTCTGACCAGGGTGAGGAATGATTGATATGATCTTTTCTGCCCACCTAAGAAGTGTCGGGAGCAATGACAGCCTCTGTATATGCCATTCTTCGATTTGACTAAGGCATTTGACTCCATCAACCACGAGGCTCCCTGGAAGATCCTTCACCACTTTGGTTGTCCACCAAAACCCGTCAATATTACACATCTCTTACACAACAACGTGCAGGCTGTGATACTCAACAATGGCGACGCAACTGAACCAATTGACGTAAGGACTGGATTCAAACAAGGATGTGAGATAGCCCTACACTATTTAATATCTTTTTGGCAGCCATGCGCCAGATTATTGGAGATGACCTCCCAGGTGGAGCTAAAATAACCTGCAGGATGGGTGGTAGCCTCTTCAATCAGGGCCGCTTCTTGGTCTTGGCTCTAATCACAATATCATCATGGTAGAACTCCAGTACACTGACTATGCTCAGGACAGTGCCACTTCAGAAGATGGTCTCCAAGCAATCGTTGACATTGTCGTCATGGCCTACCACAGGTTGGGACTGACTCTCGATGCACCAAAGAACAAAACACCCACCAAACCGTTATCTGAACCAACCATCACAGCGGACGATCAAGTGCTGGAGAATGTCAACAGCTTGCCTTATCTCTGAAGCTATCTGTCCAGCAAGGCTGACATCAATGATGAAATCCGCCAGCTTATGGACATTTACAGAGTCGAGTCTTCGATGACCGTGACATCAAGGCATAGACCAAGATTGACGTCTACCGTGCCCTATAGATGATATATTAAAGATCTGGAGAAATTCCACCAAAGGTACCTGAGGAGGATATTGGGCATCATGTGGCAGGACAGATGGACCAACATTAGTATTCTCGCAGAGGCTGACTCTCGCAGCATTGAGTCACCCACAGGCAGCTGTGATGGTCCGGTTGTGTGGTAAGGGTGCCTGACACACACTTGCCTAAACAGATCTTCTATGCTCAGCTGAGGACTGGGACGAGGTCTCATGGCGAGCAGAGGAAGCGCTACAGGGATGTTCTTAAGAACTCCTTGGTAAGTGTGGCATTGACGTTGACACCTGGGAGAGGCAGGGGAAGGGTCGGGTAACCTGGAGGACCATCACCAAGAACGGTGCCCAACACTTTGAAGTCAAGCGATGTCTCCATGAAGAAGATCAAAGAGCCCGATGTAAGGAGTGAGCCCGGGCTCGTATTGGCGCCGCTGGAGATAGAGACCTTACGCGCACCCACTGCCAGAGTGTTCCTTGCCAGAATTGGCCTAGTTCTTATATTTTGGGAACAAGTAAATAACTTTTCCTTATTCACTTTTTCCACATCAGCCACGATTTTATAGACCTCTATCCTATCCCCCTTAGTCTCCTCTTTTCTAAACTGAAAAGTCTCAGTCTCTTTAATCTGTCTTCATATGGGACACGTTCCAAACCCTTCATTATTTTTGTTGCCCTTTTCTGAACCTTTTCCAATGCCAACAGATCTTTTCTGAGATGAGGTGACCACATCTGTCCCCAGTATTCCAGATGTGGGTGTGTCACGTTGCTGAATTTGGAGGGAAGCAGCCAGATCGCTGCTGCACCCCTAGGTGGGGGTGTTGGCCCCAGAAATTGGTGTGGGGGGAGCCATGTGGGGTATTGAATGGGAGATTATTGTTTGTTGATCCTGTGTACACTGTTTATGTGAGTATATAATGTCTGTGTGTGTAGATCTGTAATCTGTGTAGAAACTGAAGATTTCCCTGCATGTGGTTAAGCATTGGGCAGGGCTGAGCCTGTGGAGCCTGTGGACATGCTAACTACCTGTGGAACAATGGTTCTCAATGGGCCAAAGACACACCCAAAGAATGGGGGCTGTCCTGAGAGCAGCCAGCAGGGAAGACAGAGAGGCTGAAGACCAGGTGACCTGCTACATACTAGAAGAGGCCAGGAAGGAGTATAAAGAGGCCATGTGGTCGATGCCATTTTGTTCTCAGCTCAGCACTTCATCCCAGAGGCAGCACTGCAGGGATTGAAGAGCCCGGAAGACCTGTGAACCCATCCTGATCGTAGGATGTGCAATAAGGACTTTTAACCAGCAGCTGCAACATCTCTGCTAGAGCCTGCATCGAGGACTGGGAGATTCGGTGCATGTAACGTACTGTACTTTAATAACCTTACTCTCAGGCTTTTCTTTCTTGTAATAATAAACCTTTAGATATAGATTCTAAAGGATTGGCCCAGCGTGATTTGTGGGTAAGGTCCAGAGGGTAAATTGACCAGGGATCTGTGGCTGGTTTCTTGGAACCGGACAGAACTTGTTCGGGGTAGGTGGGATTGGGTGCTAGGACCCCCCACCCGTGTATGAGGCCCGGGGCCATCTGGGGCACGGATATTGCTGGGGTGTCGGAGGGGTTTTGCTCGGGAGGCTTCAGGCAGGCTGCTGAAGCGCTCTGTGAGACTGGTTTGTGGCCTGTGTGGAGAGGTCGCCAGTCGGGGGCTGTAAGGAACCCCGGATTTGAGCAATTCGCCCTGAGCGGACGCCCTAAGCTGTGCCTAGATACGGCCCGGTCTGTCACAGTGGCGTAGTCGGCAGGATCCACAGATCTTGGTTAATTGAGCTTTGGGATCAGGACCCCACGCTGTCTAAATTTGATTTTTGGTGTTGAGAGTTTGGTTGATTAAAGAGCCGCTGCGATGAACCCGGA
Source organism: Pelodiscus sinensis (assembly GCF_049634645.1). Classification (NCBI taxonomy): domain Eukaryota; kingdom Metazoa; phylum Chordata; order Testudines; family Trionychidae; genus Pelodiscus; species Pelodiscus sinensis. Next base: position 2,044,228 of record NC_134739.1, on the reverse strand, counting down.
ATTATATGAGAGTCTGAGCAAAAGTGCTCTGAAGGATTTGTGCTTGGGGAGAGGCATTGCCTTTAGGAAAAGGGCCTCTAAACTAGATCTGGTAGTGCTGTTATTAACCAGAGATGTGGATGAAAAGGAGCAGAAGCAAGCCAAGGAGGCTGCTGAAAGAAGGCGGAAGGCAGATGAAGAAATTGCTAAGAGAAAGCAGGAGATGGATCGGGAACTTGAGATGAGAAAAGCAGAACATGCAGAGAGAATGGCAGAGTATGCAGAGAGAAGGGCAGAGCATGCAAAGAAGATGGCCCTAGCCAGGGAGGAAAATGCTAGACTTGACCTCCAGCTTAAGAGACTAAAAGAACAAGAGAGACTGTATCCTCCTGAAGGTTCAATGTATAACTCTGTGGGTATGGGGTATGCTTATGATATGGCAGACGTATTTTACCCAGCTGATGTGAAAACCCAACCCCAAAGCATGTGTAAATGCAAACCTTTTGTGTTACCTGTAGCTAACAGGGAGGTTTGGGAAGGGGGTGCATGTGGGTATGAAAAGTTTCCTGGAGCTGGTCAGTCTCCCTGTAACCAAGGGGAAAGTGTCTCTACATGTGAGCCTGTGGGTAAGGGCCCGTCTGATGCCTCAGAGGTGAGGCTGGAATCAGAACCAGGGCAAGAAGAGCCCAGAAATCAGGGAAGTGTTTCTCTGAGGCAGCCTGGAGTGGCTGGCCAGAGTGAAGTTTTAGTTGAGGAGTTGGTGGCTGGTGAGGTTTGTGGAATTGAACCTGCACAAGCTGAAGTTGATTTGTGTGAAGAAGCACAGTGTGTGCAAGCTGGCAATTTGGCTGGTGGAAGTAGCAAGGGGGCAGTAAAGGAAGCTGTCCCAGTGGCTAGCTGTATGCCTGAGATTAGCCAGGGGTGTTGGGACAAGGGAGAAGCTGTCTCTGGTGGTCTGGCTGTGTGTGGGGAAGAGTTTCTTCCTTTGTCTGAGGAAAGTGCCCCACAGCCTGTGAAGGCTGAGAGCAGTGTTGTTGTCCCAGAGTTGGGTCTGGATATGGCTAAGGCCCAGGAAGGGGGTGGCCCAAGGTTTGTGTCTGCTGGGGAGAGGGATGAGGTGACTCAGGTAGAGTCAGTCAGTGTTTTACCAGAACCCCAGAGACCAGACAGTGGTGACCCTGATATTGTGCCTGATGCTGCTGTGTTGCTGGCAGAGGGGGGAGCGACTCTGTGGGAGCAGGGAGACCCCTTAGCCCGGGCACAAGGAGAGAATGAGGGTGTGTTAACTCTGGTGCCTAATGATGGTGTGGACGTTTACAGCCATCTAGAGAGTTGCACAGGGAGTGAAGGTGCTTCTGACCCTGTCTCTTGTGGGTCTGTCTGTGTGCCTGAGAGGGGATTGTCTATGAATCCACCAGAGGGGCCAGAGATGACTCAGGGAGTAAGGGAATTGCAGGAGGAGTTGGTTGTGGCTCAGCAGGGCAAGGCTGCTGCAGAGCCAGAGACGGGTGAACTGCTGCTTAAGGAAGCTCATAGGGAGGAGAGTCCTGGCAGTGCTTGTAGCAAGCAGTTTGCAGTGACTGAGGGAGGTGACAGGACCTTGCTTGGAAAAGGCATTCAGGAGAAAGCTCTGCCTGTAAACGGCAGCAGCTTCTTGTGTGAGGCACTTGTTTTGGTGCCTGACAGACAGAATTTGTCTGTTAGCAGTGACTCCACTGACTTGGGTTTAGGGAAACCCAGGGTGGATGGTGTTGGAGAAGTCTCAGAGGGACTGAGGGTTGTTCCAGATGAGGCAGGAACAGCCAGAGAATTGGAACAGGATTCTTCCCAGGTGAATGAGGAGAGTGGGAAGTTAGTGTCTCAGATTCAGGAGAAGGACTGTGTAGCCAAGTATGCAGAGCAGAACAGCTGTGTGGTCACTCTCCCTAGGATGCAGGAGATGGCAGTTATGCTCCCATCTCTAGACACTGTGGACACTCATAATCAATCAGGGAGATGGATATCTGGTTCCATGTGGAAACAGAGGTTGGAGGTGGACAGAGGAGAGACTTGGGAGTCTACAGCTTACTGCTGTTACCCCACTGAGTGGGGGAAGGGGGAGAATTCCAGGGCCATTGTGAGCCAGGGAGTCACACCCAGCCAGCCCTTTGTCTTGCTCAGGCCAGAGGCTTCAGGCCTGGAGCCCAGAGGACAAGGGGGAGGGGTAGGACTTGCTTTGGCCAAGAAGATTTGCAGTTTAAACCTGAAGGGCCAAAACTGCAATGGGGTGGGGCCAGAGAAGGGGCCTGACGGAGAATTTCAGTATACACCTGATGTAGGATTGTTCTTGTTACTGATGTTAATTCCTGTAACCAATGTATTATTGTTGCAGAGAATTGTAACGGTATACCGTGTGCATGAGCTTATGAAAATACCATGTAATCTGTCTGGAGATGTACCAAACGACAGACGGTATATAAGGGGACATTGTGATGTTGCTATTTCGTGGTTAACACTTGTAACTGGGCTTGGAACTTCTTACAGGACAAAAAGGGTTCCAGCCAGAAGGTCCCATGTAAGAAGGGAAACTGAGGCACACCACCATTTTGACGGGGGAGGCCTGTGATGCCCTCAGTGATGTTACTGGCATCACTTCCTGCATCAATTTTGCGTTGGGGGTGTCACGTTGCTGAATTGGAGGGAAGCAGCCAGATCGCTGCTGCACCCCTAGGTGGGGGTGTTGGCCCCAGAAATTGGTGTGGGGGGAGCCATGTGGGGTATTGAATGGGAGATTATTGTTTGTTGATCCTGTGTATACTGTTTATGTGAGTATATAATGTCTGTGTGTGTAGATCTGTAATCTGTGTAGAAACTGAAGATTTCCCTGCATGTGGTTAAGCATTGGGCAGGGCTGAGCCTGTGGAGCCTGTGGACATGCTAACTACCTGTGGAACAATGGTTCTCAATGGGCCAAAGACACACCCAAAGAATGGGGGCTGTCCTGAGAGCAGCCAGCAGGGAAGACAGAGAGGCTGAAGACCAGGTGACCTGCTACATACTAGAAGAGGCCAGGAAGGAGTATAAAGAGGCCATGTGGTCGATGCCATTTTGTTCTCAGCTCAGCACTTCATCCCAGAGGCAGCACTGCAGGGATTGAAGAGCCCGGAAGACCTGTGAACCCATCCTGATCGTAGGATGTGCAATAAGGACTTTTAACCAGCAGCTGCAACATCTCTGCTAGAGCCTGCATCGAGGACTGGGAGATTCGGTGCATGTAACGTACTGTACTTTAATAACCTTACTCTCAGGCTTTTCTTTCTTGTAATAATAAACCTTTAGATACAGATTCTAAAGGATTGGCCCAGCGTGATTTGTGGGTAAGGTCCAGAGGGTAAATTGACCAGGGATCTGTGGCTGGTTTCTTGGAACCGGACAGAACTTGTTCGGGGTAGGTGGGATTGGGTGCTAGGACCCCCCACCCGTGTATGAGGCCCGGGGCCATCTGGGGCACGGATATTGCTGGGGTGTCGGAGGGGTTTTGCTCGGGAGGCTTCAGGCAGGCTGCTGAAGCGCTCTGTGAGACTGGTTTGTGGCCTGTGTGGAGAGGTCGCCAGTCGGGGGCTGTAAGGAACCCCGGATTTGAGCAATTCGCCCTGAGCGGACGCCCTAAGCTGTGCCCAGATACGGCCCGGTCTGTCACAGGGTGTACCATAGTTTTATATAGCGGCAATAAGATATTTTCTGTCTTATTCGCTATCCCTTTTTAAATGACTCCGAACATTCTGTTTGCTTGTTTGACTACCACTGCACTCTGCATGGATGTTTTCAGAAAACTATCCACAATGACTCCAAGATCTCTCTCTTGGATAGTTCTTGTTAAATGAGTTGCCATCATATTGTATATATAGTTGGGATTATTTTTTCCAGTGTACATTACTTTATATTTATCAACATTAAATGTCATTTGCCATTTTGTTGCCCAATCACTTAGTTTGATGAAATCTTTCTGAAGCTCTTCACAGTCTGCTTTTGTCTTAAGTATCTTGAGCACTTTGGGATCATCTGCAAACTTTGCCACCTCACTGTTTACCCCTTTCTCTAGACCATTTATAAATAAGTTGAATAGAATGGATCCCAGGACAGACCCTTGGGGGACACCACTAGTTACCTCTCTCTACTAGGAAAATTTACCATTTATTCCTACCCTTTGCTTCCTGTCTTTTAACCAGTTCTCAGTCTCTGAAAGGACCTTCCCTCTTATCCCATGACAACATACTTTACTTAGAGCCTTTGGTGAGGGACCTTGTCAAGAGCTTTCTGGAAATCTAAGTACACTGCATCCACTGGATCCCCCTTCTCCACGTTTGTTGACCCCCTCAAAGAACTGTAGCAGATTAGTAAGGCAGGATTTCCCTTTACAGAAACTATGTTGACTTTCCCCCAACAAATTCTATTCATCCATGTGTCTGACAATTTTATTCTTTACTATTGTTTCAACTAATTTGCCCGGTACAGACGTTAGACTTACCGGTCTGTAATTGCCAGGATCACCTCTAGAGCCCTTTTTAAATATTGGTGTCATGTTAGCTATCTTCCAGTCATTAGGTACAGAAGATGATTTAAAGGATAGGTTACAAACCACAGTTAATAGATCTGCCATTTCCCACTAGAATTCTTTGAGAACTCTTGGGTGAATGTCATCTGGCCCCGGTGACTTGTTACTGTTCAGTGTATCAATTTGTTCCAAAACTCCTCTAATTCCTCAGATTTGGCACCTAAAAAGAACGGTTCAGGTTCGGGAACATCCCCAGTATCCTCAGCGTAAAGACTGAAGCAAAGAATTCATTTAGCTTTTCCACTATGACTTCATCATCTTTGAGGGCTCCCTTAGCATCTCCATCATCCAAGGGCCCCCCTGGTTGGTTAGCCGGCTTCCTGCTTCTGATGGACTTAAACATTTTACTGTTACTTTTTGGCTGTGTCTACACTGGCCACTTATTCCGGAAAATCAGTCGCTTTTCCGGAATAACTTGCCAGCTGTCTACACTGGCCCCTTGCTTTTCCGGAAAAGCAATGACTATCTACTGTAAAATTGTCAGTGTTTTTCCGGAAAAACTATGCTGCTCCCGTTCGGGCAAAAGTCCTTTTCCAGAAAAACTGTTCTGGAAAAGGGCCAATGTAGACAGCACCGTAGTCTTTTCCGCACAAAAGCCCCGATCGCGAAAATGACGATCGGGGCTTTTTTCCGGAAAAGCGTCCGTGGCCAATGTAGACGCGCTTTTCTGGAAATACTTATAACAGAAAACTGTTCCGTTTTAAGCATTTCCGGAAAAGGGTGCCAGTGTAGACGTAGCCGTAGAGTTTTGGGCTGTTCTTCAAATTCCTTTTGGCTTTTCCTATTATATTTGTACACTTAATTTGACAGAGTTTATGCTCCTTGCCTGGAAGCAGCCAGCTCTGGGCACATCTCCGCCTACCGCTGGTGGTGGTGGGGAAGTGGAGCTACAGAGACCCCCCACCATTCCCCACAAGGAGCAGGCAGAGACATGCCAGCAGCAGCCAGCTGCTGTTGAGAGCAATGTGGGGCCAGGACTGGCCTATAGTGAACACTTCCCGGCCAGAGCCTGCACCCCAGCCTCTGCCCCAGCCCAGAGCCCCCGCCAGCTCTCAAATCCTGCACCCCCTCCTTTAACATAGCAGAAATGGGCACCACTTGGCCACTCACCAACATCTCTGGAGTGACACCCCTGTTCTAGACAAATACATAGTCTGACTTCACTTCAGTAAGTGTGTGTATTGTGGAGCAGCCCGGTGTGCGTGCGAGGCGGTGCAGTAAGTGTGTGTATTGTGGAGCAGCCAAGCGGGTATGCAAGGCTGCAGTAAGTGTGTGTATGGTACAGCAGCTCGGTGGGTGTGTGAGGCGGTGCAGTAAGTGTGTGGTAGAGCAGCCTGGCAGGTGTGCAAGGAGGTGCAGAAAGCCCAGCAAGTGTGCAAGGAGGTGCAGTAAGCCTGGAAGGTGTGCAAGGAGGTGCAGTAAGTGTGTGTATGGTAGAACAGCCTGGCAGGTGTGCGAGGAGGTGCAGTAAGCCCGGAAGGCGTGCGAGGAGATGCAGTAAGTGTGTGTATGGTAGAACAGCCTGGCAGGTGTGCGAGGAGGTGCAGTAAGCCCGGAAGGTGTGCGAGGAGGTGCAGTAAGTGTGTGTATGGTAGAACAGCCTGGCAGGTGTGCGAGGAGGTGCAGTAAGCCTGGAAGGTGTGCAAGGAGGTGCAGTAAGTGTGTGTATGGTAGAACAGCCTGGCAGGTGTGCGAGGAGGTGCAGTAAGCCCGGAAGGTGTGCGAGGAGGTGCAGTAAGTGTGTGTATGGTAGAACAGCCTGGCAGGTGTGCGAGGAGGTGCAGTAAGCCTGAAAGGTGTGCAAGGAGGTGCAGTAAGTGTGTGTATGGTAGAACAGCCTGGCAGGTGTGCGAGGAGGTGCAGTAAGCCCGGAAGGTGTGCAAGGAAGTGCAGTAAGTGTGTGTATGGTAGAACAGCCTGGCAGGTGTGCGAGGAGGTGCAGTAAGCCCGGAAGGCGTGCGAGGAGATGCAGTAAGTGTGTGCCTTGCAGGGGCGCATGGTGGGGGCGTAAGGAGCGCACAGCAAGCGTGTGTGTTGTCCTAGTGCGTTGAGAGGATGCGCGGGGAGGCTGCAGAATGTGCGTCTGAGAACAGGGTTTCTGTTTCCTGTACAGTTGGCTTTTGTTGACCTTTCTCCAGCTGCTGCCAGGTCTCCCGCCTTCGGGCACCTGGCCTTGCAAATTAGCCTCTGATTATATCCCCAGCAGCGCTAATTCCCCCGAGGAGTATCCGGCAGCCGCTCTGCAGTAAGTGAGGCTGAGACAATGTGCAGGGAATGCAACACATTTAGCTTCATTGGGCTGTTGTTTCCTCCAGCCTGGCCTGAGCTCACCCCAGCCCCGGGCTGTGGCTCTCCAAGGAGTAGGGAACAGCCTAGGCCATGTGTGCTGGGAACTGCACCTCCCTGCCTGGCTCTCATTGGCCGACACCCACAATTAACTGCAGCCCTATTGCAAGGGGCTCGCTTTGCTTAGAATCCCAGGACTGGCAGGGACTTCGAGAGGCCACAAGTCCAGTCCCCGGCCCTCATGGCAGGACCCAGCACCGGCGAGACCACCCCTGACAGGTGTGTGTCTAAGCTGCTCTTACATATCTCCAGAGGTGGAGAGTCCACAACCTCCCCGGGTGATTCATTCGAGTGTTTCACCAGCCTGACTGGCAGGAAGTTTCTCCTGATGTCCAACCTCAACCTCCCTCGTGTCATTTAAGCTTCTTGTCCTACGTTCAGAGGTTAAAGAGAAGGATTTTTCTCCCTCCGCCTTGTGCACTCGTTTAGGTATTTAAAATCTGTGACACGTCCCCTCTCAGTCTTCGCTTGTCCAGGCTAAGCAAAGCCAGCGCTTTCCCTGGTCCCTCGCAGGTCACAGCAAATCATGTTGCTGTTGCAGTTAGTACAAAAGTATTTAGGTAAAAAGCAGCCGAAGGGCAAGATTCTGATTACTGCAGGCTTTGCACCACTGTATGGGGGGGAGCAGACGGTGCTTTCATTTCCTCTGGCAGGAGCTCACCATGCAGTCACTGCTGCACCTAAACTCAGATACTTAGCTGTGTTCTCATCTGGCATAAATTGGCCCAGCCACATGGACTTCAGCCGAGCTCTGCTGATTTACACCTGCTCCACCTTGTCATTTCCCCTCCGCCTTGTCTGTCCCTGCAGGTGTCAGGCCACTAGGAAAGGTTCCTGTTTGGCTTTGTAAGTAGAACTATGCAAGGACTGACTTTGTTGGATTGGTTTTCTTTGGTGGCCTTTCTGAAAAATGAGAACACAATTTCCTTGTGCGGAGACCTGAAATGAACATTTTTCAGCAAACCAAAAAGTTGAAAAAAAAATTTGTTTGGAGTTGAACTAAATGTTTAAGTTTCAAAGTCTTTTAAATGCATTTTTAAACTAAGTCTGAAGTAAATTTCCAAAGAGGTGTTTTGAACTGAAAAATCAAAACATTTCAGAAGAGTTGCAATGAAAACTCCGATTTTTTTCCAGAATTTTTTCTTTAAGTTTTTCTTCCTATCCAAACAATTGGGTGAATTCAGCCCAAGTTCACAAAATGGTTTGGTTGATTCAAATCTGAATTTTTCAGCCACAAAATTCCACCCAGCTCCGCTGATGGGGAGAGGTTTCTTGTTGGCTTGGGGAGACTCAGGGATCCCCAGGGCAGGTCTGGGAGTACCAAGATGTTATTTTTTGCAATTACCGGCGAGGAGTCCTGTGGCACCTAAGGGTATGTCTACACTACAAAGTTAATTCGAACTAACAGTCATTAGTTCGAATTAACTTTGATAGGTGCTACACTAGCAAACTGCTAGTTCGAACTTAATTCGAACTAGCGGAGCGCTTAATTCGAACTAGGTAAACCTCATTCCATGAGGACTAACGCCTAGTTCGAATTAAGTAGTTCAAATTAAGGGCTGTGTAGCCCCTTAATTCGAACTAGTGGGAGGCTAGCCCTCCCCAGCTTGCCCTGGTGGCCACTCTGGGCACCACCAGGGAAACTCTTTTGCCCCCCTCCCGGCCCCAGACCCCTTAAAGGGGCATGGGCTGGCTATAGTGCCCGTGCCAGGTGCAAGCCTGCCAGCACCAGCCAGCAGACCCTGCACCTGGCACGGCTTGAGCCAGCCACCCGCTGCCCCCCAGCCCTTCGCCTCTTCCCAGGACCAGGCTGGCGGCTCCCGGGAGCCTGCCCAGGTCCACAAGAGGCGGGCGCCCACCTGGTCTAGTGCGGAGATCGTGGACCTCATCTACGACCTCCGCACTAGGCACAGGAAAGTGGCCGTCTAGGGCAGGAGAGCTGCCAGCCTGGCCACCCAGGAGCAGGTTTGCATGAAAATCAAGGTGGTCCACTGAGACCCCCGACCCTGAGCCCTGAGCTTAGAATGTCCGTACTGGGTCAGACCAAAGGTCTATCTAGCCCAGTAGCCTGTCTGCCGACAGCGGCCAAACCAGCTACCCCGGAGGGGATGGACCAAAGACAATGACCAAGCCATTTGTCTCGTGCCATCCACCTCCAGCCTTCCACAAACAGAGGCAAGGGACACCATTTCTACCCCCTGGCTAATACCACTCCATGGACCCAACCTCCATCACTTTATCTCACTTCTCTTTAAACTCTGTTCTAGTTCTAGCCTTCACAGCCTCCTGCAGCAAGGAGTTCCACAGATTGACGATTTGCTTTGTGAAGAAGAACTTTCTGTTATTAGTTTGAAGCCTGCTACCCACTCATTTCATTTGGTGTCCTCTAGTCCTTCTATTATGGGAACTAATGAAGACATTTTCTTTATGCACCCTCTCTACACCACTCACGCTTTTATAGACCTCTATCATATCCCCCCTCAGTCTCCTCTTTTCTAAGGTGAGAAGTCCCAGTCTCTTTAGCCTCTTTTCATATGGGACCTGTTCCAAACCTCTGATCATTTTAGTTGCCCTCCCCACTCCCACCCTCTCTCTTCCCCTCTCCCACCTCCTTTGCCCAGTCTCCCCGAGTTTTGTTCAATAAAGAGAGTTTCTATTTTTGAACACACCTGTCCTCTATTTTGTACATCAGGAAGGGGGGCTAGGGAGGGGTAAGTGGAAGGAGGTGAGGGAGGAATGGGGTACGAGCCCCCGATCGGGAGGACTGGGGTGGTTCTGTGGACTCCTCGGGGTGGAAGCTCTCCTGCAGCCCCCCGATTGGTCCCCCTCCCTGGATGGCAGCCTGCGGCAAGTGCAGCCGGGCTGATGGCCGAGTGCTGTGATGTGCCGAGATGTGCTCTCATCGAGTTAGAAAAGTGCGCAGGGAACCCCTAAGAACTGTCTGTCCGGGGTGGGGGTCGGGTCCCTTTAAGCACAGCCCTCGGCTAGCCTGAGACAGCATCTCCACGCTCTAAGTCCTAATCTGATGCCCTGCCGGCACTGCTTCCAGCCATCCTTAACCTCGGTTCAGGGTCCACTCAATGTGGACATACTAGTTCGAATTAGCAAAAAGCTAATTCGAACTAGTTTTTAGGTCTAGATGCACTAGTTCGAATTAGCTTAGTTCGAATTACCTAATTCAAATTAAATTAGTTCGAATTAGTGCTGTAGTGTAGACATACCCTTACAGACTAACAGATGTGTTGGAGCATAAGCTTTCGTGGGCAAAGACCCACTTCGTCAGAAAGCGTATGCTCCAATACATCTGTTAGTCTAGAAGGTGCCACAGGACTCCGTGTCGCTTTTGCAGATCCAGACTAACACGGCTCCCCCTCTGAGACTTTTTGCAATTAGCTTTTCAGGGCACTTTACCTGCTCCTGCTGCAAGTCTCCAAACACTGGTCTCCAACTTGTCAGAATTATCTCCCTCACTGCCCCCATGTCATTCAAACACCAGCAAAGCAGTCACCCCCTTCCCCCGATTCACTAGCATCCACGTATCGCAGCTGGAGGAGGCTGGGAATGATTTTCTGGCACATGAGGCAGCTTCCACAAAATCAAATACTGAAAAATTGTCCATTTTCTGTTGGGAAAACAAACCCCAGTATTCATTTGGCATCTATTCCATCCAGCTGCATTTCCTTCCGTGCCTCGTGGGCTGGGCCGCATTGCCCAGATGAGTGGACCTGCTTTAAGGATGGTGCTGTTGGGCCAACCATTGGGAATTGTTGGGCTGGGCATCATGTGTTGTTGGGCCATCGGGCACAATTGGGCATCGTTGGGCCATTGGGTGCTGTTGGGCCATCAGGCATCGTTAATATGCTGTGCATCGATGGGCCATCGGGCATTGTTGGGCCAGCTGTTGAGCATCATTGGGCCATTGGGCGCTTTTGGGCTGGCAGGTGGCCATCGCACGTCACTGGGCCATCAGGCATTGTTGGGCCTTTGGGCACCATTGGGCCATTGAGTGTCATTTGGCCATCGGGCATTGTTGGGCCATTGGGTGTCCTTGGGCCGTCGGACACTGTTGGGTCATTGGGCGCCATTCGGCCATTGGGTGCTGTGGGGATGTTGGATGTCGTAGGGCACCATTAGGCACTTTTGGGTCGTTGGGCATTATTGGGCTGTTAGGCGTCATTGGGCCATTGGTACATCGGGCATCATTGGGCCGTTGGGTGCCATTGGGCGCTGTTGGGCATTGGTGGGCCAGCCCTTGGGCACTTTTGGATCATTGAGCACTGTTGGGCTGTTGGGTGCCGTTGGGCCATTGGGCTCTGTTGGGCCATTGGTCATCATTGGGCCGGCCGTTGGGCACCACTGGGTCATTGTTGGGCCGCTGGGCATCGTTGGGCTGTTAGGTGACATTGGGCCATTGGGTGCCGTTGGGCCATTGGCCACCGTTGGGCCATCAAGTGCCATTGGGCATCATTGAGCCATTGGGCACCATTGGGCCACTGGGTGCTCTTGTGCTGGCCATCTTGTGCTGTTGGGCCATCAGGCATCTTTGGGCTGGCTGTCGGGCGCTTTTGGGCCAGCTGTTGGTGTCCCTCACTGCGTAGCGCAGGCCAGGAACACAGTGGTCCTCAGGCACTGACCGGTCTCGCTCTGTGAGGCTGTGTGGCTCAGCACCCTGCAGACGGCTTGCTGCTTGTCAGGGCATGGGCTGGCCTCCTCAGGGTGTGTAGAACAATACAGGCCCGGCTGAGCTCTCTGCTGGGTAAGGTGGCTCAGGCCATGTTAGAATCATACAGCGCCCAAAGCCACGGGTATCTGCCGAGCCGCCTTGTCCATTAGACGGCTCAGCGCATCCGCCCCAGGCCCTGTGCTTTGGGGGCCCTGCAGCAGCCACCTCCTCGGTCCTATGCACGGGTCCCAGGGCAGCCTGGGAATTACCTGGGGGCCTGGCGTGGGGTGGCAGCAGGGACTGTGTCCCCACACACTGTGTGAGCCGGATGCCTGCTCTGCTCTTCCCTGCCCCTCTGCCCTCGCCCGGCCCGCTGTGCTCAGCCTCCCAGCGGCAGCAGGCAGCGGAACGCTCCCCAGGCCACTGCAGAGATGCGGGGTGCAGCAGGCTGGGAGAGGGTGGCCGGGTGGAGTGGAGCAGGCTGCTGAGGGAGGGAAGGATGGGGGCCAACTCAAACCCAGCCCCTGCCCTCCTGTGCTTGCGAGTCCAAACTAGATCCAAACTGGGTGTATCTCGTGGCTGCAGGGTTCCCTGGGACCTCGTCAAATTTCCATCCTTGGAGACCAGAATCTAAAAGCATCCCAGAGCTCTGCACTGTGGACAGCTAACCTCCAGCCCGCTCTGAGCCAGAGACCAGCACAGGCCAGACCAAGGGGTCCCCATGGCGTGGCCAGGGATCCGCGGCCCAGCCTGGGGTGGCACGATGCTGGAGCAGGGCAGGGCTCCTGGGGCACCGGGAGCAGCTGACGAGGGCACATGTGTGACTCCCACTGCACCTGTTGCTGCACCTGCTCTCACCTACCCCAGATCAAACCCTCTGCGCCGGGCCTATTTATAGGGGATGGCGTCAGGCTGGGATGTGCCGGGAGAGCTGGAGGCGTCTGCTTTGAGCTCGTAGTAGGGGCCAGAGGCTGTTTGTCAGTTTCTGCTGGCCTGGCAGCCCTGCGGGTCTGTGGAGAGCTGGGTCAGTTTCCTGTTTGGAGACAGCACAGCGCAGGGGAGACGGGCCACGGGCTACGCCACGAGGTGAGGGGGTTGGGCAGGGGCTGCAATTCCTCCCCGTCAGAGACGCTGGCCTTGGCGCTGAGCTGCTCCCCGGCCGAGCAAGGGCGCTGGGAGCCTGTTGGAATCGGCCATCAAAGCATCCGGGAGATTTGAACAGGCTGCTGAGAGTTCAGCTGGTGGCAAAGTGGGGCTGAGGCCGGCTCCCTTCCTGCCCTGCCTCCACCCAGCTCCCAGAAGGTCTGGTGTGTAGGCACAGCGGGAGCCAAGGGTCTACTGCCCAAGCCCCGAGCACCAACTCAGCAGTTCCCATTGACTGGGAACTGCAGCCAATGGGAGCTGCGGGGCCAGTGGATGCAGGCAGGGGCAGCCCCCTGAGCCACCAGGGTATGTTTCACCTGGGGGCAGCAGGAACATGCCATCTGGCTGGAGCCCACACTCTGCTCCCCCTCTTACATCCAACCCCCCTCCCAGAGCCTGAATCCCCTCCCACCCCTCAATTCCCTTCCACAGCCTTGAGCCACTTCCTGCACCCCAAATCCCTCAGCCCCACCCGCTCAGCTGGAGCCCTAACCCCCCTGCACGCCAACCCCCTGGTCCCAGCCTGAGCCCCCTCCCAGAGCTGTCCCATCCATAGGACGGTTCGGGAGGCTGCCCATATGGACGGGACCCAGAGGGTTATGTAGGGGCCTGGCAGGGGTTGCTCCCCTCCCACACTCACTGCAGCCTGCTCTGCTCCAAAGTCTCCCCCGACCCCTGGGTGCTCCACTTCCCGCCCCAGCGCAGCGGGCTGGGCGCAATGGAGAGGCTGCCAGGCCCCCACCTAATCCCCAGGCTCGTGTTGCTCGGGGGAGGGAGAGCGGACGGAGCAGGGGCGGGGCCTGTGGTCGGGGCAGTGCCCTGGGTCCCACACCTGGGGCATTGGGGAGAGTTGCCCCAGCCCTGCCCCCTCCCACACCCTGCCCCCCTCTTTCCCTGCCTGCACCTCAGCCAGAGCCCTCACCCCATCCGGCCCCAAGCCCCCTGCCCCAGCCTGGTGATCAGAGTGAGGGGGCAGGGGAGGGTGTTGGGCTTTGTGGGGTTACCAAGCTGGCAGCCCTAGAGGAGTGTGAGGCCTGGCCAGGGAAGGTGGGCAGGGACCCAGCTGTGCAGAGGCAGCTCCCCAGCCCTCCTCTCCAGGTGATGAAGGGTCCGTCCGCTCCCACTTGGCGGATCCCAGCTCCAGCAGCTCTGGGCTCTGCGGCTTGCAGACCAGCAAGCTCCTGGGCAGGGACAGAGCCCAGTTAGGGGCCTGATTCTGCCTTGGCTCCCAGTGTTGCTCTTCCCCCCATGCCAGCAGAGCTACCCTGGGGAGTGAGGACCAGAGCCAGGCCTGAGAACAAAGCTCCCCTCCCCCAGCTGCCTTCTTGGGACACTGTACAGGGTGGTGGGCCCTCCCTGTCCAGAGCTCCCTCCTGTCCCCCCAGTTGCTTTCTTGGGACGCTGTGCCCGGATTTCCGACCAAGATCCGTCAGCCACAGCACTGGGCCTCCAATTCTGAGGGGCTCTAAGTAACGCCGTTTGTAGATGCCCCTATGGATCGGGAGATTCCCCTATGGGCTGGTAGATTTATGGACCGGTAGATTCCCTATAGACCAGGAGATGCCCCTATGGGCCGGGAGATGCCCCTATGGGCTGAGAGATGCCCCTATGGGCTGGGAGGTGCCCCTATGGGCTGGGAGATGCCCCTATGGGCCGGGAGATGCCCCTATGGGCCGGCCTAGGTGCATCAGGACACTCTAGTATCGATGTGGATCGTCCGTTCTCCGGGACCAGTTCCCATCTCTGGAACGCGCTGGGCCCGCTTGGACTCGACGTAGCTCAGGGCCTCGGGTTGTGTTCATCCGGCCCGCCCCACTCGTAAGGGGCCGTGCTATGGGGCGGCCCCAGGGCTCGAAGCCCAGCCCCCGGCCCGGCCCGGCAGCCTGGGGAGCCGCAGGCGTGGCACCGGGCGGCGGGGGGCGAGGGGCGCGGGCTGGTTTCCGATGTCGGGGAAGCGATGGGTTGGCAGCTAATCCGGCCGGGCGCAGCGAGCAGCGAGCGGAAGCGCTGGCCAGGCAGGGAGGGGGCGTCTCTGGGCGGAGAGGCCCCCGGGGGGAGGCGCCTCGCCCCCCTCCCCGCCTCTCGCTCCCGCCCCCGGGAAGGAATGAGCCGAGTCATCACGCTGCCGAAACCCGACTCCCGCAGTGATCCCTGGCGGCAGCTGGAGGGGCGGGGGGCGAGAGCCTGGAGCGGGTCCGAGCCGCTCTCTACGGTCACAGCCCTACCAGGAGTCACAGCTGGGCTGCGCCGGGCAGGGCACAGCCACGGTGCCTGGGGGGCCGCTCCCACCGGCCAGCCCTTGGGAGGAAGGAGCCGAGCGGGGCAGCAGCCCAAGGAGCTGGGGAGAGGGAGATAGCAGGCAGCTTGTCTCCAAGGGAGCCCTTCCCGTGCCTGCCAGCCCAGGGCCAGGCAGGGAGTGGCAGCCTCGGCCAGCCACAGAAGCCAGTAACCATCCGGTGGGGTGCGATTCCCAGGGAAGCCATCCCCCTGCTGCGCCAGGAGTGGGGCCAGCTGGGAAGAGGCCCACAGAGGGACCAAGGAAGGAGGAGCAGGAACAGAGTCTCCCAGGGCGGGAGAGGTGAGGGGCAGGCATCCGAACCCGGCAGACCCATGCTCCTCCTGACACATGGACCTGAGCTAAGGCCTAGCCCAGGCCAGCCTGGGGACAGAGCGCTAGGAGCTGCTGGAACTGCCAGAACCCCATCGGGCTCCGCTCTCCGACTCTCCTCGGAGGGTGACTGCCACGGGCTGGCAGCCAGGGCTGCCTTCGGAGGAGCCAGGGCCCGAGCGAGGGAGCTCTGATGGCTGCTAGTTACTGGGCTCAGGCATGGACTTTGCCTGGGGCAGATACCCCCATGGCTCCCTCGGTCCGTGGTCTGGGCCCGCTGTGCAGTCCCCGTGTGCCCGCGGGAATGCTGGAGCCCTCTCTGGGCAGAGCTTCCCTTGGGACATGCGCCTCGCCCACCTCCCAGGGGGGTGTGCTTTGGGACAGAGTCTTGTTCTGTGACTCCATCGCTTCCTGCCCCGTCTCATTCCCTGCTGCTGCCCGGACCAGTCCTGATGCAGCCTGAAGAAACCGACCCTTCCCCTGTGCACTAAGCTGGGGGGGGAGGTAGATATGCTGGAGGGCAGAGATAGGGTCCAGAGTGACTTAGACAAATTGGAGGATTGGGCCACAAGAAATCTGATGAGGTTCAACAAAGACAAGTGCAGAGTCCTGCCCTTGGGACGGAAGAACCCCAAGCATAGTTACAGGCTGGGGACCAACCGGTTAAGTAGTAGTTCTGCAGAAAAGGACCTGGGGGTTACAGTGGATGAGAAGCTGGATATGAGTCAACAGGGTGCCCTTGTAGCCAAGAAGGCTCATGGCATATTAGGTTGCATTAAGAGGAGCATTGCCAGCAGATCTAGAGATGTCATTATTCCCCTTTATTCAGCTCTGGTGAGGCCACATCTGGAGTATTGTGTCCAGTTCTGGGCCCCCAATTACAGGAAGGATGTGGACGCATTGGAGAGGGTCCAGTGGAGGGCAACCAAAATGATTAGGGGGCTGGAGCATATGACTTATGAGGAGAGGCTGAGGGACTTGGGTCTGTTTAGTCTGCAGAAGCGAAGAGTGAGGGGGGATTTGATAGCAGCCTTCAACTTCCTGAAGGGAGGTTCCAAGGAGGCTGGAGAGAGGCTGTTCTCAGTAGTGACAGATGGCAGAACAAGGAGCAATGGTCTCAAGTTGTGGTGGGAGAGGTCCAGGTTGGATATTAGGAAAAACTATTTCACTAGGCGGATGGTGAAGCACTGGGCTGGGTTCCCAAGGGAAGCAGTGGAGTCTCCATCCCTAGAGGGGTTTAAGTCTCGGCTTGACAAAGCCCTGGCCGGGTTGATCTAGTTGGGATTGGTCCTGCCTAGAGCAGGGGGCTGGTCTTGATGGGCTCCCGCGGTCTCTTCCAGCTCTGTGGTTCTATGATTCTATGACCTGCCCTTTCCTCCACCTGCTGCCTGCCGCCCTCTTGAGGGCGCTCTCCGCTCTGTGCCCATGCGTTGAGCACACGCGTGGGCAGGGCATGTTGTGCCTGCATCTCAGACTGTAATCTTCCCACTACAGCTGTCCTACTCTGGACGGCTGTGGGAACGGCCCTCTAGCATTGTCTGATCTGGGGCTGCAGCCCTGCAGCCCTGCTGCCTTCTGCCCCCTCTGCCCAGGCCCAGGGCAGGCTCCAAGCAAGGACTCTGCCAGGTCTTTCATCCCACGCCCCAGGCAGAGCAGAGCAGAACAGCCCGGTGGGGTGATTCCAAAGGAGAATGGGTTGGGGACCAGGTCTGGAGGGGAGGGCAAGAGATGCAGCAGGGGCAAAGCAGGGGAGGTGCAGGGGGTGCAGATCAGGGTCCCTCTAGCATTTTCCATCCAGGAGCGGAAGGAGTTTGTCTTGTGCAGCAATATTGAGGTGACATGCACTTGTGCGGATGTTCCACTGTAGCACCCACCAGTTGCTAACATATCACACACACACACTGACACTGATTTACACACACGCTTGCTCTGATTTCCAGTCTATTGTTCTACCCACTAAACCGTACTCTCTCCACTTCTCCTTGACGCAGTGTCCGGTAGGGATGGTACAAAGGCCAGTCTCTCTATGCTGCTTTTAGCTGTCTTGAGTAATAAACAGGCTTGGTCCTGTTCTGACTGTAAAACTTTGCTGTTTGTAAAAATGCCAGTCTCATTAAAACCAAGCCCCAGCGAAGCAGGTCTGTGACCTAAACCTGAGCGCGGGATTTCTTTCATTTCACATCAGTAATATTCATGAGGGGAAGTTCCCTGTGAGCCCCTGGCCCAGCGGGCCGGCGCCCGCCCCCCTGCCCCACTCCCCACCCCTCCCCTGAGTGCAGCCTATCCCGCTACGGCTGTCCGAGCGCCTCACCTGGAGCTGGCTGGGGCCGCCATCCGACACGTGGCTCGCTCCAGCACCCTGACCCGGAACACCCCTGCTTTGCCACGTGGCTCCCCCCCGGAGCAGCCCCGCTCCACCATGCGGCCCAGCTGACCAGGCCGCGTGGCGGAGAGCGGCGAGGGCTGCCTGGCCCTGCAGATGAGATGGGAGGGCCCAGCACTCTGTGCAGCCGCGCCTCTTAGAGGGAAGGAGGGGGGCTGGTCTCCCCCAGCCGCAGCAGGAGTGGCCACACAGCAGCTCCCCAGGCGAGAGGCTCTTTGCCGGGCGCCTGACGTGCTCTCGCCGGGGGCCGGGGGCCGTTTCCCTTCTAGCCCCGCTCCGGTGAAGGGCGGCAGGATGTAGCTGCCTGCAGGCACCTCTGCAACCAGCCCCTGGAGCCGCTGCCAAGGCGCCGTGAGCCGGGCCCCCAGGGCTCCCTGCAAGAAAGAAGCCGAGTCCACGAGAGCCCCCTGCCAGGCCCCAGCCCTGGCCAGGCCATTCTCAGCCTCTCTGCCGGGGAACTGTCCCGTCAGGGCCTGGCTGTGGATTCCCCGTGTGCCCCGATTCACCACAGGCCTGAGATGGGGCCTGCTGCTCACTGCAGAGATCTAGGCTGAAGCTCCGGGTCCTTCCCCGGGAATCCCTCGGCCCCGCTCGGCCAGATTCACGCGGGCTGAGCCACAAAGTGCTTCTTAGCACGGGCCAGGAGCGCGGTGCATCTGCCGGGACCCGGGACGCCGGAGCAGAGCTCTGCTCTGTACCACCCCCTCGCCGGCCAGAGAGCGCCAAGCGCGGCGCCTCTCCCCATGCCCAGACCTGTCGGTTGCAGCAGGCCTGTCTGTGGAGTCTGACGCGAGGGCTTGTCCACACTGAGTCACTCTGCTATAGCCGAGCTCTGGGCATTCCCACCCAACCTTAATCCCAACCAGGTTTCAGATGCTTTGGAGGGCAGGGCAGGCTGGCTGTGGGGGGACAAGGCTGGTAAAAGGTTGCAGAAGGGCATGAGCACACCCTGTGCTAGCTGGTAAACCTCTCCCCGGAATGACCGGGCATCCAGCCCTGAGCTGGCTCCTGTCTCAGGGCCCTGCCCGCCCGGGTCCACCACAGGCTCCTGCCTGCTGCCTCTGTGGAGCGCGCCCCTCTGCGGCGATTTAAAGCTGCAGGAGCAGCGGCAGCAGCTGGGAGCCCTAGCTCCTTTGAACCGCTGGGCCCCCTTGGTCCCCCGCTGTCCCAGGCCTGGCCGCTGGGGGAGGAGTAAACTCCCCTCTGGGCACCGTCAGCCTTTGCCTTTAACCCTTTCCAGGGCTGCCGGTGGGAGGGGACCGCTGCTGTTGGCTATTCATCCCTTGGCTGGGAAGGCGGCAGCTCGGGGGGGGGGCTCGCTGCAGGCGCCTGGGGCTGTACATTTGGCAAAGGCGGCCGAGCTGTTCCAGGCACCTGCTCTGTGCCTCCAGGGGAAGAGCCAGTGCCGGCCTGGCCAGGGAACCGCTCTGGCTGCTCACACTGGGCCTGCAGAGCCAGCTGGGAGCAAGGCGGCCGCTTACCCGTCCCTAGCGCCTTCCCGTGGCGGCAGGCCGAGCACTGGAGCGTGGCTGGCAGGGATGACGAGGTCACCGAGGGACCGATTCTAAGGCGGCGGCAGGATGAAGCCGACGGTCGGTGAAACGTTTGGTTTTGTAAACGTGTAACCACCAACGTTTTCACCGGTTACACGTTGACATGCGGGGGAGGGGGGCAGACCAGCTCCCACCTGCCCTCCTCCCCGCGCTGCTGTCTCTGTGGGAGGCAGTGCGGGGGCCAAACCGGGAGGCAGGCAGCTCAGTGGGACCCGGAGCTTGCCCCCCCCCCCCCGCCCCGCGCTGTTGCTTCTGTATCAGGCTCATTGGTTAACCATGTACACGGGGGAACCTCAGCCCTGGGGGCCAGATGCGGCTCCCAGCTTGCCTGGATCCAGCTCCCAAGGCTCGGGGGGGCCCCCAACATTGGGGAGCCTGAGCTAGTGCTCCAGTCCCCCCACTGCCCCTCCCCGTGGGGCTGGAGTGTACAATGTCTACTAGGCGGTGCCCCCAGGCTCTGGTGTGCGAGAGGAGGTGGGGAGGGGTTTTCTCCTTCTCAGTCGGGGGCCACGGCAGGGAGGGGTTTCCCCTTCTCAGGCGTGTGCAGCCCCCAACTGATCTTCCTGTGGGTCAGCGGCCCCTGACCCAAAAAAGGGCCCCCCCCGTACAGGGATACATGTTCACACCCCTAGTAAAGATGGTGGATTTCAAGAGGGCAGACTTTAGCAAGCTAAGGGAGTTGGTGTGCACGGCCCATGGGAAGCAAGCCTCAGGAAAAAGAAGTGAAGACGGTCGGCAGGTTTTCAAAGAGGCCCAAGAGCAAACTGGTCCAGTGTGTAGGAAAGACCAGACGTCTGGCAAGAGACCACCCTGGCTTACCCAGGAGATCTTTTGTGATCTGAAAATCAAAAAAGAGTCCAACAAAAGTGGAAACCAGGTCAGATTACAAGGATGAATATAAATAAATGATACAAGAACAAAATTAGAAAAGTCCAGGCACAAAATGAGCTCAAACTAGCTAAAGATATCAAGCGTAACAAGAAAGCATTCTACAAATGCGTTAGCAGCAAGAGGAAGACAAAGATATGGGAAGATGTTACTCGGGAGAGGGGGGGGAGGGATAATAACAGGGAATGTGTAAATGGCTGGGATGCTTAATGACTTCGTTTGGTTTTCACAAAGGAGATTGTGGTGACTAGACGCCTAACGTAGTGAATGCCAGAGAAAATGAGGTAGGCTCAGAAGTTAAAATAGGGAAAGAACAAGTGAGATGTCTTCAAGTGACCAGGGTCTGATGAAATGTAACCAGAATACTCAAGGAGCTGTCTGAGCAGATACCTGAGCCATTAGCTGTCATCTCTGAAAAGTCATGGAAGAGGGGAGAGGCCAGAGGACTGCAAAAGAGCAAGTCAGTGCCCTTCTATAAAAAGGGAAATAGGACAACCCAGGGAATTACAGACCATCAGCTTCACTTCTGTGCCAGGGCTAATATTGGACCAAATAATTAATGAATCTGTCTGCAAGTATTTGGAAGACAGTTAGGCTGTGTCTAGACTGCATCCCTTTTCCGGAAAAGGGATGCAAATTAGACACATCACAATTGCAAATGCCGCGGGGGATTTAAATCCCCCCCGCTTCATTTGCATAAACATGGCTGCCGCTTTTTTCTGGCTCGGAGCTTTGCCAGCAAAAAGTGCCAGTCTAGATGGGGATCTTTCGGAAAATAAAGCCTTTTCCGAAAGATCCCATATGAGGAATAAGGGATGCAGTCTAGACACAGCCTGTGTTTCCGGAACAAAATACAGGACTATGTAGCACTAACAAGATGGTTTATTAGATGATGAGCTTTCGTGGGCCAGACCCACTTCCTCAGATCAAATAGTGGAAGAAAATAGTCACAACCATATACAGGCAGTCCCCGACTTACGTCAGATCCGCAGTTACGAACGGGGCTCGCCCCGGAGGACACGGACTGCGGGACCTCGCAGTCCTGCCGCCCGTGTACTCCGGGGCTTTCTCCGCGTCTCCCTGGTCTGCAGACCAGGAAGACGCGGAGCAAAGCCGTAGAGGGGCTCGGGCAGCAGGCAGCCCAGGTGTGCCTGGGCTGCTCCGCTGCCGGCTTCCCTGAGGCTTTGCAAAGCCGCGGGGGGGCTCGGGCAGCAGGCAGCCCAGGTGTGCCTGGGCTGCTCTGCTGCCGGCTTTCCCGAGGCTTTGCAAAGCCTCGGGGAAGCCGGCAGCGGGACACCCCAGACGCCCCGCGGCTGTCCCGCTGCTGGCGTCCTCAGAGGCTTTGCTCCCCGTCTCCCTGGTCTGCTGGTCTCCAGCAGACCAGGAAGACTGGGAGCAAAGCCGCGGAGGACCCAGGCGGCGGGACCGCGGTGCGTCTCGGTCTGCCGCCCGCGTCTTCCTGGTCTGCTGGGGTGGGGGGGGGGGTGCAGCTAGTATGCCCCCCCCCAGCAGACTAGGCTTTTCTCCAGACGCCTGTGGCAGAGCAGCTGGGGCGCTGCCAGTTGCTCCCGCAGCGCCGCTCTGGGCGCTACTGGACCAACCCGGCAGCACCCCAGCTGCTCTGCCCCAGGTGTCCTGATTCAGCCACTGCTGGTCAGTTTCAGCAGCGGCTGAATCAGGACGCCTGGGGCAGAGCAGATGGGGTGCTGCTGGGTTGCTCCAGTAGCGCCGAGGAGCGACGCTACTGGAGCAACCCAGCAGCACCCCAGCTGCTCTGCCCCAGGCGTCCCCAAGTCAGCTGCTGCTGAAACTGACCAGCGGCTGACTACAGGAAGCCTGAGGCAGAGTTGCTCTGGCCCGGGCTTCCTGGAATCAGCTGCTGATCAGTTTCAGCAGCAGATGACTTGGGGACGCCTGGGGTTCTTAAGTTGATTCTGTATGTAAGTCAGAACTGGTGGTCAGTTTCAACAGCGGCTGAATCTGGACGCCAGTTCCGACTTACATACAAATTCAACTTAAGAACAAACCTACAGTCCCTATCTTGTACGTAACCCGGGGGACTGCCTGTATACCAAAGGATACAATTTAAAAAAATGAACACATATGAAAAGGTCAAATCACATTTCAGAACAGAGAGGGGATGCGGGGGGAGGGAAAGGAAGGTGAATGCCTGTGAGTTAATGATATTAGAGGTGGGGAAGGGGAGATGTCTGTGAGTTAATGGTATTAGAGGTGATAACTGGGGAAGCTATCTTTGTAATGGGTAAGGTAGTTGGGGTCTTTGTTCAGCCCCCGGCGGAGAGTGTCGAATTTTAGCATGAATGCCAGTTCAGAAGATTCCCTTTCAAGTGCAGATTTGAAAGTCTTCTGAAGTAGGATGCATGTGATTAGGTCATTGAGACAGTGTCCTTTCTGGTTGAAATGACAAGCAACTGTTTTTTCTTTGTGATCCTGTCTAATGTCTGTTTTGTGGGTATTGATTCTTTGGCAAAGTGTCTGAGATGTTTGTCCAATGTACATAGCAGACGGACACTTTCGGCACATGATGGCATAGATTATATTTCTGGATGCGCAGGAATAT
The DNA here is from genome assembly GCF_049634645.1 of Pelodiscus sinensis. Lineage (NCBI taxonomy): Eukaryota > Metazoa > Chordata > Testudines > Trionychidae > Pelodiscus > Pelodiscus sinensis. The sequence continues at coordinate 2,021,490 of NC_134739.1, read as the reverse complement.
GTGTTCTGGATCTTATAACTCACTTGGTTAGGCCCAATAATGGTGTCAGCAGAGTGAATATGTGGACAAAGCTGGCAACGGGGTTTGTTGCAAGGGAAGGTACCAGGGTTGGTATTAGTGTGGTATGTCCTGTGGTTGTTGGTAAGAATCATCTTGAGGTTAGGTGGTTGTCTATAGGAGACTATGGGTCTGTCTCCCAGAGCTTCTTGGAGTTTAGTGTCCTGTTCCAGTATAGGCTGTAGTTTATTGATAATGCGTTGGGTGGGTTTAAGTTGGGGGCTGTAGGTGATGACGAGTGGTGTTCTATTGTTGGTTTTCTTGGGTCTGTCTTGAAGTAGATGGTTTCTAGGTATTCGTTTGGCTCTTTCAATTTGCTTTTTTATTTCTCCGGGTGGGTAGTTGAGGTTTATAAATGTTTGGTAGAGACACTGAAGTTTCTGGTCTCTGTCAGTGGGATTAGAGCAGATGCGGTTGTATCAAAGGGCTTGGCTATAGATGATGGATCGTATGGTGTGTGCTGGATGGGAGCTGGAAGCATGTAGGTAACTGTATGAGTCAGTGGGTTTTCTGTAGAGGGTGGTTGTGACGGACCGGGCCGTGTCTGGGCACAGCTGAGTGCGTCCGCTCAGGGCGAATTGCTCAAATCCGGGGCTCCTTACAGCCCCCGACTGGCGACCTCTCCACACAGGCCAAAAACCAGTCTCACAGAGCGCTTCAGCAACCTGCTTGAAGCCTCCCGAGCAAAACCCCTCCGACACCCCAGCAATATCCGTGCCCCAGATGGCCCCGGGCCTCATACGCAGGTGGGGGGTCCTAGCACCCAATCCCACCTACCCCGAACAAGTTCTGTCCGGTTCCAAGAAACCAGCCACAGATCCCTGGTCAATTTACCCTCTGGACCTTACCCACAAATCACGCTGGGCCAATCCTTTAGAATCTATATCTAAAGGTTTATTATTACAAGAAAGAAAAGCCTGAGAGTAAGGTTATTAAAGTACAGTACGTTACATGCACCGAATCTCCCAGTTCTCGATGCAGGCTCTAGCAGAGATGTTGCAGCTGCTGGTTTAAAAGTTCTTATTGCACATCCTACGATCAGGATGGGTTCACAGGTCTTCCGGGCTCTTCAATCCCTGCAGTGCTGCCTCTGGGATGAAGTGCTGAGCTGAGAACAAAATGGCATCGACCACATGGCCTCTTTATACTCCTTCCTCCTCTTCTAGTATGTAGCAGGTCACCTGGTCCTCAGCCTCTCTGTCTTCCCTGCTGGCTGCTCTCAGGACAGCCCCCATTCTTTGGGTGTGTCTTTGGCCCATTGAGAACCATTGTTCCACAGGTAATTAGCATGTCCACAGGCTCCACAGGCTCGGCCCTGCCCAATGCTTAACACATGCAGGGAAATCTTCAGTTTCCACACAGATTACAGATCTACACACACAGACATTATATACTCACATAAACAGTGTACACAGGATCAGAAAACAACAAGCTCCCATTCAATACCCCACATGGCTCCCTTTCATACAGATTTCTGGGGCCAACACCCCCACCTAGGGGTGCAGCAGCGATCTGGCTGCTTCCCTCCAATTCGGTAATGTGACAGTGGTGTCTAATTTTCCATTGTTGATTTGTACTGTGGTGTCCAGGAAATGGATCTCTCGTGTGGAATGGTCCAGGCTGAGGTTAATGGTGGGGTGTAGGTTGTTGAAATCTCTGTGGAATGTCTCCAGTGTTTCTTGGCCATGTGTGACGGCGCGTTGGGGTCCCCCGCCTCCTGCACCCCCGTAATGGCACGAACAGACTCCACCAGCCGGTAGAATAGGGGTGGTTTATTGCCTCTCCAGGATACAGCCCAGCACAGATGTCATCAGGTTACAGGGTAGGCCTAGGATGCCTCAGCCCCCCTTGATATGGGGGCGGGGTCTCGGCTTCTAAACCCCCCAGCCAGTTGCTGAGGCTGCTTCCTCCATGCTCCCAGACAGAAACTAACTCTCCTCCAGCCCTGCCCCCCAGCCAGGGCAGCATCCACCTTCCTTTATTCCTCTCCATGGGGGTTAGCTGGTCAGACTGGTTGAGAGATCCCTTTGCATAATGACTCATCGCCTGTCTTGCTCGGTGGTGCTACAGACAGTGGCCAGTGAGTTAGCAAGTTCCCCCCCCCCCACTACGTCACACCATGCGTCCAGATCATAAAGATGTCATCGATGTAGCGAAAGTAGAGAAGGGGTAAAAGGGGGCGGGAGTTGAGGAAACGTTGTTCTAGGTCAGCCATAAAGATGTTAGCATACTGTGGGGCCATGCGTGTACCCATGGCTGTGCCGCTGATCTGGAGGTATAAGTTGTTCTCAAACTGGAAATAACTGTGGGTGAGAACAAAGTTACATAGGTCTGCTATCAGGTTGGCAGTGGTGTCCTCTGGGATAGTGTTTCTAATAGCTTGTAATCCGTCTTCATGTGGGATATTGGTGTATAGAGCTTCTACATCCATGGTGGCAAGGATGGTGTTATTGGGGAGGTTATCGATGTTTTGTAGTTTCCTTAGGAAGTCAGTAGTGTCTCGGAGATAGCTGGGGGTGTTGGTTGCGTAGGGTTTGAGGAGAGAGTCTACATAGCTGGATAGACCAGTAGTGAGTGTGCCAATACCAGAGATGATGGGGCGTCCGGGGTGTCCAGGTTTATGGATCTTGGGAAGCAGATAGAAAAATCCTGTGTTTCCGGAATAACAGTACTAGCTCCCTCACCTCAGCTGTGTTCTTTTGACAGAAAGGGTACGTCTAGACTACAGGCTTTTGTCAACAGAAGTTTTGTTGACAGATACTGTCGACAAAGCTTCTGTCGACAAAGAGCGTCTAGACTGCATCCAGTTCTGTCAACAAAGCAAGCCGCTTTGTCAACATGAGAGTGTAGACGCAAAGGACAGAGCACACGCAATAACGCCTTCTGGCGACAGAACTCTGTGGACAAAAGGCGTTATTCCTTGTAGAATGAGGTTTACAGACATCGACAAAACTGCCGAGTTCTGTCAACGTTCTGCTGACAGACCTCAGCGGCAGTGTAGACGCAGGTATAGTTTTGTCAACAAAAGTGGACTTTTGTTGACAAAACCCTGTAGTCTAGACACACCCAAAGTCGAAGTGACGGGCGGCTTTTTATGCCAGCGGTAACCCCCATCCCGCGAGGAACGAAAAAGCTCTTTTGGAAGAGGGTGTGTGGACGCTCCACTGCTGCTGTGTCGAAATAGCCCCTCCCCAGGCCATAGTAAAGTTATTCCTCCCCAGTGCCCCCTGGGCTCGAAATGGAGGGAGCGCGTCCACACTAGGGGACCCAGCCTCGGACTCATTTGGAGCCTGCCCTGCAGTGTGGACACTCTATTTCGAAACGAGCTTTTGCGAAAGGAGCTTGCAGTGTAGACGCACCCGGCAGGAGACGGTGGGCATGGATTTGTGAAGATCCGACCGGAGGGGCAGAGCGAGGCCGTGGGCTGCAGGGTTTGCTGGAGGAGAACGGAAGGCTGCAAGTGGGAGAGGTTTCACCAAGGAGCTGGGGGAAGGTCCTGGGGGGAGGGGGCAGTGGCCCAGGGAGAGGCTGCTACTCTGTGGGGATAAGGGCAAGAGCCCCACATTGGTAGCTGCTACCTCGGGCCCTGGGCCGGAACCTGGAGTCAGTGGGTGGAACAGGTTCCCCCAACCCTCCCCAGGCCTGGTGGGCTGCCACGGGGAGCAGGGGAGCCCGGGACCAGGGAAGGGGATGAAAACGGCTCGTGAAGGGGGACCCTGGGCTCTGCAGGAGACGGGACATGGTGGGAGGGTCACTGCGAGCCTGAGACGCACTAAAATGTGCCAGGACGCGCGGGCCCCGGGGGCGGGAGCTTTGCTACACCTGAGACAGAGCAGTGAGCTGTGGCGAGGGGGAAGCGGTAGATGGGGATAGCTAGATGTCAGTAAGGCTGGGCCCCAGCAACCCCCTAGAAATGGCAGCCCCACCCTCCCTGGGGTAGCACAGTCCTACTGCCCCAGCAGCCCTGAAGCGGCAGAGCCTGTAGCCCGGGGCAGCTCCAGCTCCGAGGTGTGGGGCGCGTCGGGGTCCCCTGCCTCCTGCACCCCCGTAGGGCATGAACCGACTCCCCCAGGTGGTAGAATAGAGGGGGGTTATTGCTTCTCCAGGATACAGCCCAGCACAGATGTAATCTGGGTACAGGAACTGGGCCTCAGTGCCCCTTGAGATGGGGGGTGGCTGGGCCCTACAATCCCAGCCCCTCCCTAGCTCCTTCTCCCCTGCTTCCCACACAGAAACTCCCACTCCCTTCCAGCCCTGCCCCCAGCCAGAGGCGGCATCCCACCTCCCTTTGTTCCTCTCCCTGGGAGGTAACTGGTCGGACAGGTCACCTCCCTGTCCCATCAGCTACTCTGCTGGGCCATGCTGCAGCCAGCAGCCAGTGGGGGTCACCCACAGCCAAGCCCAGCAGCCAGCACGGTACCAACACTATGGCACACAAGGTAGTGGAAGTCCCAGTAGCTTTGGGACAGGGAGAGCCGGGCAGTCTTGGGGCTGGCCATAGAGCCAGGGGCCCAGTGGTGGGGGGCGGGAGGGAGCCCAGCTGGATCTGCTGATGGATCTCGGGAGAGCCTGGACAGTCAGCAGAAGGGCAGAACTGACACCTGTCCAGCAAACTCCCCCCTTCGGAACCAGGCAGGTCCCAAGGATGCTGGACCAGGAGGGTCCAACTTGTACAAGGAGGAGAGAGAAGAACGATTCTCCTTCACCTCTGAGACAGGACCGGAAGCGATGGGCCTAGACTGCAGCAAGAGCGGCTCAGATTTACCGGTAGAAGAAACTTCCAGCCTGTCACTCGGGAGGTTGTGGAGTGCCCATCACTGGCGCTGTAGGACCAGGCTAGGCACATGCCAGGGATGGTCTGGATAATCCTGGGGCCTGCCGGGAGGGCAGGGCCTGCGCTCGGTGACCTCTCGCGGTCCCTCCCAGCCCTATGAGCCTATGATCTGGCAACAGGAACGCGCTCGGGAAATCCCCGGCTGGCTTTGTGAGGCCTTGAGGGTTAACGATCCCTCGGCTCACTCGGGTCATTGGCAGATGTGGGCAGGCTGGTGAAATAAGGAAATTCAAATCTTCTGGTGTTCTGGGCAGCGGCAGCGACTGCCCTGGGAGCAGCTGCCAGCCTAGCTGTAGTGCTGTGCAGCGGGGAGAGCCGGGGGCTCTGCCCTGCCTCCAGCCCTGGCCCCCTCCTGGCAGGAGCCTTCGGAGGGGCGGTGCTGGCGGCTCGGGCACCTCTTCATGAAGCACCGCGGGCGATGCTCACTTGCACGAGTGAGATCGTTGGTTACGTGTATCATGGCAGCTCAAAGAGCCCCACTCGTGCTCGAGGGTCGCCCTGCGCTAGGCGCTGTACAAACACAGTCCCTGCCCCCGAGCTCACAGCCATGCATTTCTGTCTTCACTACTGGGTTGAAGTGGGCTGACGTGGTGAGTAACCCTGGTGCTACAAGCTGCACGGGGGGAAGGCCACGGGGTAGCAGGGTTGTAGAAGGGAAGGAAAATGCATCGTACTTGTTGTTGTCGAGGATGGTAAGAGTCAGACAATTGACTAATCACGTGGCCAATACAGTTTGTATCGACTACACGATTAGTCGATAAGAGAAGGCGCTTTGTCCGGGCTCATGCTGGTCCCGGAGCCACCCCGCTGTGGCTCTGCAGTGTAAATGGAGCAGGGCCCAAGTGCGCAGGCAGCTCAGATGTCATCAGGTTACAGGGTAGGCCTAGGATGCCTCAGCCCCCCTTGATATGGGGGGGGGTCTTGTCTTCTAAACCCCCCAGCCAGTTGCTGAGGCTGCTTCCTCCATGCTCCCAGACAGAAACTAACTCACCCTCCTCCAGCCCTGCCCCCAGCCAGGGCAGCATCCACCTTCCTTTGTTCCTCTCCATGGGGGTTAGCTGGTCAGACTGGTTGAGAGATCCCTTTGCATAATGACTCATCGCCTGTCTTGCTCGGTGGTGCTACAGTCAGTGGCCAGTGAGTTAGCAAGCTCTGCAGTGTAAATGGAGCAGGGCCCAAGTGCGCAGGCAGCTCAGCTCCTACCACATTTAAACTGCAGAGCCGCAGTGGGGGTAGGGCCCGGAGTCGGCTCGAGCTGGGACAGCGCCGGGGCCACCGCAGCGCTACATGGTAAATGTGGTAAGAGCCAGAGCTGCGCCGGCCCCGGACCAGAGCTGGAACTGCTGGGTCTCGGCTCGCACTGGGTCCAGCAGCCCCCGTCCATCGCGGCAGCTTCTCCTAGCCCCTCACCGCCTCTGAGAGGCAGCAGCGGTGGGGAGGGGAACAGGCAGCACCAGGGAGACGGTGCTGAGGGGAACTGGATGTAGGCGAGATTAGAAAAACGTGATGCTGAGGGTAGGCAAGAGCCCACACAGGCACCCGGGGAGTCCCCGTCCCCAGGGGGTGTAAGAACAGGCCGGGCCAGCCCCTGTCAGGGAGGCTCTGGGGTTACTGGACACGCTGCCCCCTCGAGTCCGTCCCCCTGACCCGTGAAAGGGAAGTGACCGTGGCCATGTGGTGGCAGTTCACGGCTGCTCCGGAAGAGCCCAGCTAGCAGCTAGCCCGGGCAGGGCAGTGGCTCTTGGCCTGCTGGGTCCCACCGGACCTAACGGGCAGAGAGCCAAGCTCAGGTTCTGCACCAGGGGCTAACTGTTTACAAAACGTGCCGGGGAGAGTGAGAGAAACCCACCGCGGCTCTGCCCGGGCCTCGGTGCCGCTTGCAAGGGGGAGAGCTGTGCTCAAACCCCTTCCCGCACCCAGGGGAGAACTGAACCCTGCGGCCCCGCACCCAGGGCCGGATTCACACCGGTGTGAACGTGGCAGGTACCGAGGGCCCAGATTCACGGGACCTGGTTTGGGTTTTCTCGCCCATGCAAACCTGGGTGCAAGCTGAGAGGCCGTGGAGCAAGGACCGGGTCACGGCACTGCTTGGCTTGGGCCCAGCTGCCCCGCTGTCACAGTGGGGTGGTGCCGTGGCAACGGGCCCAAACGTGGGGGAATGGCACTGTGACCACTCCAGAGAAAATCCCGTTCCTTGTCCAGTGCTGGAGTGCAGGGGCGCAGGGTTCACCACACTTGATGCAGTGCTGAGTTTACTGAAAACCAGTAACTCGTGCGTGTGACTGATTCTTACCCCCCCCCCCCCCCCCCACTCCCTGTCTGCAGTGATCCTGGTGCATCTGTAAGGGTACGTCTACACTAGCCCCTAGTTCGATCTAGGGAGGCTAATGCGGGCGCTTGATTTGCATTTTTCCCGCTCATTGCAGGAGGAATACCAGCTAATTCAAGTTAGGGCTTTAAATCAGAATCCCGTTTCACTGCCGTGTGTAGACATGGGCAGTTACTTTGGGCTAGTCAGTTTCTAAAATAGCGACCAGCTGGGAACATGCAAATAAAGCATGGGATATTTAAATCCCGGGCTTGATTTGCAATTTCAGTCGCCCTTATTAGCCTCCCTAGATCGATCTAGGGGGCTAGTGTAGACGTACCCAAAGTGGCTTGAGACAACATTTTCAAAGCCACCTACATGGTTTAGGAGCCTGAGTTCCATTGACTTCCTAAGTCATTTAGGCACCCACGAACATTTACTTATCCTCAGCGAAACAACCCCGAGCCGCCTGAGCTGGACGTGAGCTTTCCCGGTTCGTACCAGCTGATCTGGCCCCTAAAGAACAGAACCAGGGGATCCAAGCAGCTCCACAGTGCTTTGAATTAATTTGTCAGGAGCGCGCTCAGTGCACCTTGTGAAGGGAGCCGTGGGGAGAACTGTCCCAGGAGAGTCGGGGCGGGGTTAACGCTGATGGCTTTGCCTCGCTGCCGCAGGCCAGCTACAGAAGGGGAGTTTTGAGAGGGAAAGTTTCGCTAGAGATGTGGAGCCTCCATCACGTGAAGTCTTTACCCCAAGCCTGGGGGCCTCTCTGAGGCTATGTCTAGACTACAGGCTTCTTGCGCAAGAGAGCATCCACGAAAAAGCGATGCACTTTTTTGAAAGAGAGCGCCCAGACTGCCTGGATGCTCTCTCGCATGTAAGCAGTGATTGCTGTGGACAGCACGGCCACCAGGGTACCTGTGCTTTTTCCTCTTCCCTCTTCTTCCGAAAGAACTCCCTCTTCCCCGCCCACACACGCCGTCTCGTGCAAGAGCTCTTTTGCAAAACGAGGATTAGCAATTGCGCAGCAAGCCCTCTGTCCTTTCGATTTCCCGCCGGAAGAATGCGCTTGCAGCGTGGACGTAACACAAGTTTTGTCGGGAAAACGGCCATCGACCGCTGCTGGAGCGGATAGGATGGGGGTGCGGAGGCAGCACTGAAGCCTGGGAAAGGAGAGGTGGGGCAGGACTCGCACGGTGGACAGGTGGCCTGCGGGAGGGCAGGCAGCGGAAATGACGTGGGGCAGGGGGACCGAGGTCACAATGCAAAGGGTGGGTGGAGGCTCTTCAAGGGCCCTGCGCTGATCTGGTCTTAGTGGTTCCTGGAGCCAGAAGCCGATGGCCTTTGCTGCCATGCAGCGGAACCGGAGCTGGGCCTCCCAGCCATGCAGAGCTTGGCGCAAGGGGGGGCGTGGCTGCTAACGGCCGTCCCTTCGCCCAGCCATGCCCGCAGAAAGCACTGGGTGGGCAGGGGCCCAAGCAAGCTCCAGAGAGTTTGAAACAAGATCTCGGGCCGCCCGCGCTCACTGACAAGCTTCCCAGGTAACTTCCTGGACAGCCCCAGTGCCAGCGGGAGGGGGGAGCCAGGAGAATGACGAAAGGGATAGAAAACCTGCCATGGATGGTAATCTGCAGAGTGGTTAACCCCACCCCCACCCCGGCCTGGCTTGGGGCAGCTGGCCGGCTCGGGGACTCCAGCTGTGGGGTTAACGGAAGCAGAGGGGTGTGGGCTGGGGCCAGTGCCTGAGGGGCCCAGGGCAAGGGCTGTAGCTTGTAGAGCTGCCGTGCGGGTCTTAGCCTCACAGCCCGGGCCAGCTGACCCAGACCAGGCCCGGCCAAGCCGGGGTCTCGTGGTCCAGAGAGCAGGCGCCAGGCGACGCGGTCACCGTGTGTAAGAACCTACCTGGGGAATGAATCCCTTCAAGCAGAGGGGGCTCCCGTGGTCCCGGGGCCCCAGGCTGCAGCTGGCAAAGGGCGCCGGGTCTGCCCGGGGGGGTGTTTAAGGACTGGCACCGGTTCCCCAGTGGAGGGAGGGACTGTCCAGCACTGGGTGTTGGAAAAGCAAGGCGGGGTGTTTCTCAGATGACTGGGACTTGGGAAGTTCTCTGGCTTGCGATGGGGCGGCCAGCGATCACCCTTCCTGCCCTGGGATGGATACGTCCACGGAGCTCCACCCACGTGCCCACGGGATCCAGCCTGAAACGGGGCCTGCTCTGTTCTAGGTCTGTGCAGTGCCTGGCGTGGTGGGGCGCTGGTCCACGTGGGGGCTCCCTGATACCAACCGTAACGTGGCTCTGGCCAGCGCCGGGAGGCTTGGTCCTCGGCTCCTGGCACCTGGCGCGTATCAACGAGGGGAGAGGCCGGTGCAGGGCAGATGGTGGGAGTGGTTCACTGAACATCTGGCTCTGCTTATGAACGCCCCAGCTGTTGCCAGAGATTGGATGGGTAGCGAGTGCCAGCCGGGCCAGCAGCCCGGGGCTGGAGCAGGGATCTCTAGTGCTAGAGGCATGAGGCACTGAAAAGCCCAGCTCACTAACTGGAGAGGCAACAGACTCGTGTCCTCTATGGATGGCACCGAGGGGCACACCCGACAGCCACGCGCTCCTGCCGTGGCTACTGGCCACGGGCCCGGAAGTGCAGAATCCAGCTGCTAGCTCTATGGGATGAGACCTCAGCACTGGGGCTGGTTGGTCTGGGTTCAAATCCCGCCCAAGGCTGTTCTGGGGCACCCGGCAGTGGCCGCTGCTAGCAGACGGGGTGCTGGGGTGGAGGGGCCTTTGCGCTGCCCCCTCCAGCTCTCAGTCGCGTGGGGGCTCACGTCCCAGGCAGGGAAAATGCAGCTGCTGGGCAAAGGCAGCCCCGTGACGCTCCCCTCTCCCCCTCTGTCGTGCCAGGCTTTCCCCTCCCGCGAGGCCAGGCAGAGGGCTCTGAGCGCAGAATGAGAAGATGGCCGTCCCGCCACACGTACCCGGCCCCGATAACCTCCGCCCCTTCACCCGCGAGTCCCTGGCTGCCATCGAGCGGCGGATCAGCGAGGCGGAAGCGCTGAGGATCAAGCAGCAGCATGTGGAGGTGCTGGATGAAGAGGAGCTGAAGGCCAGCCCCAATCTGGAGGTTGGGAAACCCCTCCCCCGCATCTACGGGGACCTGCCGGCGGAGCTTGTCGGGGTGCCCTTGGAGGACCTGGACCCCTTCTACGGCGATAAGAAGGTAGGGGGCAGGGCCGGGGCTGAGATCAGGGCCCAGGCGCTGCTTCTTTGTAAGACATGGAACGGCTTTGACAGGGCAGAGACCCAGGCTTAACTTCCACCCCCCGCTAAGTGCTCTGCCCAGGGAGCTGCCTCTGCCTCCCATTTCAGGGGTTTCGACTGCCAGACAAATGCTGGAAATGCCGAGTCGGGCTGAAGAGAAACGTTTTGTCCGAAGCTCCGCCGTGCACGTCTGTCCAGCAGCCTGCTCCGCCCCAAAGCTGGCAGATTTCCCTTTTGGTTTGGCTTGAAAGGAAACATTGAAAAGTGATTTTTCTGAATTGCCCGGGGAGCAAAACGTTCCTTGTTCATCCAGGTCTCACCCCAACCCAGAATGGAGCCAACTCCTGCCAACGCCGCAACCGCAAATCCCAGCTCCCCAAACCGCTGCAATGTCCCGCCCGCATCGGGGCCACGTCGACAGCGGCCCCGCGGCCCCGCCTCGAACTGGCCGAAGCTGGCGGGTGTCCGTTCTGCCGCGCTGCCCCCATTGGCACTGGCTGGCTCCAGCTCTCACACTCCCGGCCCGGGGCCATCTGCCCGAGCCCTCCCCAGTCCAGCCAGCAAAATATTTTGAAAACTGTGATCAGGCCAGTGAGGCTGCCAGCCGGGGGCGGAAGGGAGGGGGTGGCAGGACATGGGGACACATGGGTCCCAGCAGCCCCCAGCGCCAACGTAGTCCGGCCGCAGAGGGTGCCACTCAGCTGGGAAACTGCGCTGGCCAGGGAGCCGCCCGTGGTGAGGCGCTTCTGCGCTTAGCTTTCGGTTACCCCGGGCAGGGGCAGGGAGCAGGCAGGCCAGCAAGTAGGGCCGGGCAATGCAGAGAGGGGGGCAAGCACAAGGACCCCAGCACCCCACAGCCCTTCCAGAGGGGGCCAGATGGTTGAAACAAAAATACCGAACCTCCCCCCCACCCCCAAAAAAACACGGGGAAAAAATTCTGTTGAAGGAAAAAAAAGGGGGGAGGGAGACCAAAGTTGTTGAGCAAAAAAAAAAAAAATTAAAATAAAACAGCATGTCCCCTTTAAGAGTGAGTGCAGGGATAGGAACAGGGGAGAGGTTGAGCGCTAAGACCCAGGGAAAGCACTGCTTCCCCTAGGTCTTTTGGCCGGTAGCCATTTTCTGCTGGCAGCCTTGGGGAACCAGGTAAGCACGGGACCTGGGGGTGTTGGGGGCCGGGCGCTGAGTGTTTGTAGGGTTGCCAGGTGCCCAGCGTTTCCGCCTCCTGGATGGGGAAAAATTCAGAGAAAACCGGGCAGCTCAGGACAGCGCAGGTGTCCGGTATCCTCTGAATTTTTTTACTGGGCAGGAGGCAAAAAGACCGGACTGTCCGGGTGAATTCTGGACACCTGGCAGCCCCAGCCAGCGAAGCAGGTCTGTGATCTAAATCTGAGCGCGGGATTTCTTTCATTTCACATTAGTAATATTCACGAAGTTCCCTGCGAGCCCCTGGCCCAACGGGCCGGCGCCCGCCTCTCCCAGCCTGCGGGCTGCCCTGCACCCCACCCCGCTCCACCATGTGGCCCTGCCGACCAGGCTGCATGGCTGCTACAGGGCAGGAACCGGGCCCGTGGGGAGGCTGGCCCAGGAGGGACAGCCTCCCAGGGCCTGGCTCCAGCTACATGGGGCAGCCAGGCCGCGTGGCTGGAACCCACCACTCCCCTTCCAGCAGGACAGTGAGCGGCGAGGGCTGCTGTGCCGCTCTGCAGATCAGGTGGGCAGGCCCCGAATTTTCTGTGTGTGGCCGCGCAGGCGCGCACCTTCGAGGGAGCGATGCTAGAGACCCGCCCGCGAAGCTAAACAAATCTAGAATAGTGCGATTCGCATTTTACTACTTCGTGATTATCGAAGTGAAATACCTCAAGGGACAGCCCTGAAACGAAACATGCTGACTTCTGCCCATCGTGTGTGCGTGTGCGTGTGCGTGTGCATGCGTGTGCATGCGTGTGCGTGTGTGTGTAAAATCAACGCATTTGACCCAACTGCATTTTTCAACAGGGAAACTGTTCTCTCTGCACTTTTTCAACCAGCTTTAGATGCGGAGGGGCAGTTTGGATGAGCCCTTGTAGGTCCAACTTCCTCTCCATGACCTCTGCTGTCCTTCCTCCTCCGCCACCCTCAGCCCTCCGTCCGCGTAGCACCATTAACACTGGAGGGGTCGCTGCACGAGGGAATTTAACTGTGAACGTCCATGTGGGCCAGCTCCCCAGCTTTCCTTTGACTGGCCTTGGCCACATGGGACTTCTGCCCTCCAGCTACCGTCCCACCCCAGGGAGATGGGCCAGGCTGGGCGATGCCTTGCCTCTCGAGTATTGCCAGGCGAGCACTTCCAAAGCTCCTGAGCCAAGACATCTTCTGCCCTTGGTCGTCCCGGGCTCTCAGCTCCTTCCCCACGGCCTGGCACTCGCCTGGTGGCCGCAGCTGTGCCAGAGCATGGTGTTTTTCATTATTACCCCTCCCCCACCTCAGTTCATTCCCAAGGGAGTGTGGGGAGCCCCTGGACTCCTCCTCCCCCATCTCCATGGGTCCCAGATCTTTTATGCAGCCCTCAAGCTCTTTTGCAACACCTGCGTTCCCTCAGCCCCGCGCTCCACGAGCAATAAGCCTGACTCTTCGATTGTTTTCTCTTTCTTGCTACGCTCAGTAAACGTGCCCATTGCCTGCAGCCTGCGGGCTTCTCCTCGAGCTTCACACAGCCAAAACCACTCGCGAGATGCTTCCCCTGACTGCGGCGTGGCCACGCCTCGCTGCCGGCCTCCTTTCCTCGGCAGCACACCCATTGGCCAGGGAGCGACCTTCTTTTCAGGCTAGAAAGCACCTCCCCGGTTGTGGGCACAACTGGAAATGAAGAACGTTGCCACTTTGCTCCTTTTTCGTGGCTGCTGCGTATTCTGGCGTGCAGGGCCCAGCTGTGGCTATTGGTGTCATCCAGACTCCTGCAGAACACTGCAGAAGGCAACAAAACCCACAACCGGAATCTTTCCCCGACCCCCTCCCAAGCCCCACTCCAGGCCCCACTCCAGGTGGGGTGGGTGCTGGGTGTGTCGCACTCCCATTGCTCCAGAGTTTTCTCAGCCATTTTAGCTAGAACACGAGCGCAAAAGCGAGCGCAAGTGGGCGTGGAACGGTCTGAGGGGCCCGGAACGCTCACAGAACCCGCACTTCGGAGAGACCGAGCTGATTTCTATTTAACTCAGCCACGTGTTAGAAGAAATAACCATACAACCTCACGAGCGCTTGTGAGCGCCCCACCAGGACGCCTTGCACCCGTTAGCAACGCACTTTCAGAGCCAACATTTTTACCGCTGTACCCGTTAACTAGCCAACACACGCTGGGTCCAGCAAGTCACTTGGCAGGCCCGGCCGAGGCCTTGAGCTTTCGCCAGCCTGTGGCCTGCCAGCATCACCGAGCCTCCCGCCCAGTGGGACCCTAGCGGCTCTCCCAGTGACAAGCTGCCACCCTTCACCTCCACACAGGGCCCTGTTCCACCAGCAATGCACGGTGAAGACCTGGGGCCTGCTCTGGGTTGGAGCAGCCTCCTAAGGCCATGACGTCTCACTTTGTTGCTCCCGATTTTACCACGGCTGCTGTCATCTTCCATAAACTTCCCGTTTCCACGCCAGAGCTCCGTGAATAGCTCCACTGGAGGAATTTCTGGGCAGGGTTCACTGGCCGCTGCCCAGCCGGAGCTCAGTCCAGTCTGGCCCTCAGATCTACGGCTAGTAGTTTCCACTATTCGACTGGCTTTGCCTGGCCCACGCGGCAGAGCCTACAGCTCAGAAAGGTGCCTGAGGGCGCGGGGAAGCTGGCTGTGATGCTGTCGTCCCGCGTGGGAGGCCCGCAAGGTGCACAGGTGCCACTGGCAGTGGTATCTGATGTGCGTTTTCCTTATCACGGGACGGGGGGGGGGGGGAGGAGAAAGCTGGAAAGAGCCACAGCTGCTGCTCAAGACAGCCTCAGTGCAGCCCCCTTTCTTGTAGGCACTGGAGATGGGGGGTGCCAAGAGCCACTGCCCCCACCCCCTTTGGAGAACTTGAACAAGGTGGGGGTGGGGGGCAGGGCCCCTAACTTTGCCCTGCTGCCACGACGGGACAGTTGGGGCACCTTTGGGAAGGTGGGGTGGTGCAGGTTCACGCCGCTCCCGAACCTCATTTCTCCAGACATCTGCTGCCCTGATCTTTCATTTTTCACAGTGGAAGCAGTTTGACATTTGAGCTCCTGGATACAGGCTAGCTTAGGCTAATATACACCTGGGGGTGTATAAAATGTAGATGGTAACTTCCCACTGATTATCATTAGCACGAGCCAATATTCTCCTGGGAGAAGAGGTCACACACAGAACATTCCAGCTCCAGAGAGCTAAGAAGTTACGAAGATCTGAAAAAAGGAAACTACCCTGGAAACTTGCTTCTTACACAGTCTCCACTAGCATCCACTCTGCTCAGCAGCTGCAGCTAAATCTCGACACCGATCGGTTGGGTATCTGTGAACCCACGTCACGGTTTTATCCTGCTTCTCCTCACCTGCGATGCGGGCACCATCCAGCGAAATGTATTGCAATGGCGGAGCGCACAGCGCCGTTCGCGGAGCCTGACTGTGTTTGGGGTCGCAGCTCGGCTGTGACACGGGGGGCTGCTGTGAGCAGGGGCTAATCCCTCTTCCTTCTCTCTCTTGCAGACATTCATCGTCCTAAACAAAGGAAAAGCAATCTTCCGGTTCACCGCGACCCCGGCCCTCTACGTGCTGGGACCCTTCAACCCCCTCCGGAGAGGTGCCATCAAAGTGCTTATACACTCATATCCTTTCCTAACTCAGGCAGGAGTAAGTCACCGGGCCCAGCTGGCATTCAGCCAGTTCTGAAGGAACTCAGATTTGAAACAGCAGAATTACTGGCAGTGGTATGTCACCTGTCCCGGGACTAGGCCTCTGCCCACGGCTGCAGGGGAGCTAATGTAATGCCAATTTTTCAAAAAGGCTCCAGAGGGGATCCTGGCAATTACAGGGCAGTAAAGCTAACTCCATGCCAGGCAAATTGGTTGAAACTCTAGTAAAGAAGAGAATTGTCAGACACACAATGTGTGAGGAATTCGACGTGGCTTTTGGACAGGGAAATCCTGCCCCACCAATCGACCAGAATTCTTTGAGGGGGCAACACACCTGTGAGCAAAGGGGCCCAGTTGATACAGGGGATTGGTGTTTTCAGAAGGGCTTTGAGACGGGTCCTACCAAAGGCTTTTAAGCAGAGTAAGCAGCCGTGGGCTAACAGGAAAGGGAATGGGGGGACTAGCCAGTGGGGAGTTTGGGGGGGCTGGGCAGTGGGGGTGGGGACTAGCCAGTGGGGAGTTTGGGGGTGCTGGGCAGTGAGGGTGGGGATTAGCCAGTGGGGAGTTTGGGGGGGCAGTGGGGGTGGGGACTAGCCTGTGGGGAGTTTGGGGGCGCTGGGCAGTGGGGGTGGGGACTAGCCAGTGGGGAGTTTGGGGGTGCTGGGCAGTGGGGGTGGGGACTAGCCAGTGGGGAGTTTGGGGGGCAGTGGGGGACTAGCCTGTGGGGAGTTTGGGGGCGCTGGGCAGGGGGGTGAAGGAGGTCTGTGTGTATTGGGGCGCTGAGTGGGTGGTGCCCCCCCACAGCTGTGGAGCTCCGTGCTCTGGGGCCCAGGGCCGACAGCAGGGAGCCTGTGGAGCGAAGGGTCACGTGGCTGGGAAGGTCAGAGGGGACCACTGTGATCCCTGGGTCTGACCTGCAGGCGGGTGCCGAGGGCTCAGGTGGCCAAGGGCCGGGACCCAGCAGCAGGCAGGGCCTGGGCCTGGGGGATGTGGGGGGCAGATCCAGAGGGGGCGAGAGACGCCAGGGAGGCCGGGGCTCGGGGCAGGCTGGGGCGTGACTGGAGGGAAGGGGGAGGGGGGTGGCTGCAGCTTTTCCGCCTTTGCACCGTTCCGAGAGGAGCAGCAAGCGCCAGGTCGGCCCGCGCTCCGGGGGGTGGAAGGGAATTCCCGCCGCGGCGAGGACGCGGGGGTGGGCCTGTGACGCGCCCCCGGGGACGTTTTCCTTGACCTGCTTGTAAGTTATTCAGCATGTTTATCATGATCACCATTCTGGCCAACTGCGTGTTCATGACAATGAGCGACCCTCCCCCGTGGGCCAAGAACGTGGAGTAAGTCCCTCCCCCGCCACAGAGACCCGCCCGGCGGCTTGCGGGGCCGAGGGAAATGGGAGGCGGGGGCCATGCCCAGCCCCAGGCCTGGCGCCCTGCGACGCTTCTGGGCAGCAGGTTTTCGAGGGCTCGGCAGATCCACTTCCGGGCCGGATTGCCGGGATTCAGCACCCGTAGTCAGGGTCGATTTTCCCAAGAGCCTCCCATTTGAGGGCCGAAACCGGGGCCAGAGTTTTCAAAGCCCCCAGCAGCCCCGCAGCGACGCTAGCTGCTCCCCCGGCTCATTAGGAAACTCGGCCCCTGGTGCTGAAAGCAGCATGCGCGCGAGGGCCCGTCCACGTGAACGCTGCCCACTTTGCTGATGCTCGCTGTGCCAGCAGCCACGGTGTCCTGCAAACCTTTCCCCAGGCAGCTCCTACATCTCCTGCAAACACCTACCGCCATTCCCGCAGGTTCTCCCTGCGGCTGCCCGTCCTGCCACTGTCTCTGCTTCCAGGTACACCTTCACCGGGATCTACACCTTCGAGTCCCTGATAAAGATCGCCGCCAGAGGGTTCTGCATTGACCAATTTACATTCCTCCGGGATCCATGGAACTGGCTGGATTTCAGTGTGATCGTGATGGCGTGAGTATCCGCAGATGGGCTGCGGCGCACGCGGAATTGGGCGCAAGCGTCTGGAAAGCAGCCAGAGATGTGACAGCTGGCACAGCCTCCGTGGGGGGAGCCCAGTCCTGCCCGTGGGGCCAGGCACGGAGGGAGACAGGAAGAGCTGTGACCTAGACATGCTGGGGGCCTGGGCCCTACCACGAACACGTGCGAAGTCCTGCGCCGAGCTGAGCGCTGGCCCCCGGAGACGTGATGCTGAACTGGATGGTGTTTCCCAGGGCCCCCGGCCTTGCCAGCTGCGTAGGACCCAGCGGAGTCGCTGCTCCGTGGGGATGGATCTGGGCTGGGTAGTCCAGCCTCCCCTGCTCCCGAGTGGCGCCGGAGCACTTTCGATAGTGGGTGCAGAAAGCCAGCCCCATACTCCGCCTCCCCCACCGAGCTGGGGCCAGGAGCAAGGCCATGTCCCTGAGGGGAGACCGACAGCAGCAGAGGGTCTGGGGCCACATCTGGGGGTGCGCACGACAGCTGGACCCCAGGCACCAGCTGTGAGGCAGCAGCCAGGACCCTGCATAAACCTGGGGGTGCTCAGCACCCTGCACCCCAAGCTCCCAGCCTTGCCAGGTCCCAAAGAAACCGCCCACGTGGCTGCCACATCCTGGGTTTGTCTGCACGGGCCACGCCACTGAACCTTGGGCCTTCGTGGTGGGAGCTTGGCTCTGCCCGAGAATGGGGTGAAACTCGACCTGGTTTTCCCCCTTGTCGGATGGGGGCCCTGCTCTGCTCCCAAATGGCACCCCCTCCCCGGGTGATAGGACCCCACAAGCACTGCCCTGATGGCTGGGGCGGGGCTAGCTGCGGGGGCGGAGCCACGCCAGTCCCAGCAACCCCAGAATGTCCGAGGTCCGGGGTGGGTGCACCAGCGTGAAAAGGGATTTGGTCTCCGGAGGGAGCTGGAGGGAGCCGCCCCAGAGCAGCGTGTAGACCCGAGACATTTCCCAGAACCCTAGGACTGGACGGGCCCTCGGGAGGTCACCAGGCCCCAGCCCTCGCAGGAGGGCTCAGGGCTATCCAGATCCTGCCTAGCAGGTTATTGTCTGACCTGCTCTCACAACCCTCCAGGGAAGGCAGGGGCTCGCTGTGTTGTCTGTACAGCGCCTCGCACCAGCGGGCCATGGGCTAAGATGCTGCTACCAGCGTCAGGCCTCGCTGACCCGTGTAAAACTTTCGGCTGTATCTAGACTACATGGGTCCGTCGACAGAGCCATGTAGATGAGGGTTGTAGGCAAAGGGAAATGAAGCCGCGATTTAAATAATCGCAGCTTCATTTACATTTACATGGCTGCCGCGCTGAGCTGATCAGCTGTTTGTTGGCTCGCGCGCTAGTCTGGACGCTCCCCTGCCGACACCAAAGCCCTTTGTCGGCAGCCCCGTTATTCCTCGTGGGATGAGGTTTACCGGGGCTGCTGACAAAGGGCTTTGATGTCGGCAGGGGAGCGTCCAGACTAGCGCGCTGTCGGCTCAGCGCGGCAGCCATGTAAATGTAAATGAAGCGGCGATTATTTAAATCACGGCTTCATTTGCCTTTGCCCAATAAACAAATCTGCATGGCTCCGTCGACAGAGCCATGTAGTGTAGACGTACCCTTCCAGTGCAGACAGGCCCTCAGGCACATTGCTCCTGGGAGCGTTCCCAGCTTCTCCAGCCAGCACAGCTCCCGACCCTGCCCCCTCGGTCTTTGCCAGTAGCCGTGACGTGCTGGCGAGTCCAGCGGCCTTGCAGCCTTCCCCGCGGCTTGGCAGCTGTGCTCCTTTTGCCTCTGAATGGGACCATGACCCGAAGCCCCATGAAGCCCCCCTCGCTCCAGCCGCCACGGGGAGCAGACGCTGAGCGATCCCTCTCCCCCTCTCCGCAGCTACACCACAGAGTTTGTGGATCTGGGAAACGTCTCGGCCCTGCGCACGTTCCGTGTCCTTCGCGCCCTGAAAACCATCACCGTGATTCCAGGTAAGCCAGGGAGTGTTTGCCTCCAAGCCCGCTCCACTCCCTTCCCCAGGGTCAGCGTGAACTCGACAGCCCAGCCAGATTGCACCGGTGCCGAGTGAGCGCGGGAGACTCGTGTGAGAGTTTCACGCCCCTCGGCCCTTGTGGGCACTGGTGTAAGCACCGCTGGGAGGCGAGCGGAGGAAGTGGCCCCCGGCCTGTGGCGAGGCGAAGGCGTTTCCCTTTGAGCTGGGGCGCCGTGGCATTTGCAGCACTAACGCTCCAGCCCCTGCTCTCGCCGGCACGTCTCTTCTGCCCTTTGAGCCCGACCTTCTGCATGCCCCAGAGGGAGCATTTTGTACTGGGAGACCCGGAGGCAGATGCAGTGAGTCGCTCTGCCTACCCCCCGAGAAAGAGGAGCCGGTTTCAGGCTGCCTGCGCTGGGAGCTAGGGGTGCCCGCAGCTCTTGGCCACGTACTCGCACGCGTGCTCCTTGAGCTACACGTAGTCGTGCGCTGCAGTGGCATCACCAGTGCGAGCCGTGGCGCAGGCCAGCTACCCTGAGTCCTGGCAGGGCCCCGGGGCTCAGCTGTGCCACTGCTCGCTTGTGACTGGGCGGGCGCGGCTACCCCGCTCTGCTCAGCGCTCTGGCGGGACGAGCCGGGACAAGCACGTCTCTCTGGGCTGGGATCTGACCCTTCGGGTCCCACCCGCTTGTGTGTGTGTGTCTGTCTGTCCTACCCCACCCGGCTCGGGGAGGGGCTGGGGCAGGGAGGGCAGGCCAGCTGAAGCCCCTCTCCCCAAGATTCCCACCAGGCCACTGCTGCTTCTCCCTGTCCCGTCACTGCTGGGGAGCAAGGGCAAAGCTCCCCGCCTGGGTCACTCGCTCCTCTGCCCAGCCAGCAGGGAGAGGAGTGCAGGCAAGCCCGGAGCTCTCCTCTCGCTCCCTGACCGGACGGCAAGGGCCCAGCCAGCTGGAATGTGGGGGAGCCTCATCCCCCCCGCCCGGGGGCTCGGGCTGCAGCAATCCTGGACTGGGGGGAGGGGCGAGCCCCAGTCGGCCGGTCACCTGCCTGGCTCCCTGCTGCTTCGCATGGCAGCCTGCAGGAGAGCCCGTCTGGGCGCAGCCCCCCGGCCTGGCTGTCCCTGCCTCTGACTGCTGGCAGCTGGGAGTGGGTGGCAGGGGCAGGGGCGCCCTCTGGGCGCCTGGCACTGGCCGCTGGCCCGGACCCTGGGGGAGCTGGGCTGAGGCTCCTCTCCTGCTCCGGGGACACCCCAGGGACCTGCGGGAGCAAGAGGCGGGATCCAGCCTCTGTGCTGCACTCGGGTCGCTCCATGCGTGATCATGACCCAGCCTTGTGTGGAGCCGCCTTGGCCTTGACTTTGGCTGGTCTCAGCCTGGCCCCCAGCTGCGCGGGCAGAAGCCGGGCACGGAGACGGTGCCGCTTGCTAGCACCAGGAGACGCGCTCTCGACTCCAGCCCTGCCATGTGCTGCAGCACTAGGGGCTGTCTGGGCATCGCGGCCGGCCTGGCCAGCTGGCTCGGGCTCGCGGGGCTCAGGCCACGGCACGGTCCCCCCACCTCGCAGTGTCTTACAGCCCAGGACTCTGGGCACTTGGGTGGCCGCTTGGGAGAGACTCCAGCGCCGCCCAGCGGAGTAGCAGAGCCCACAGCCAGGTTTTGTTTCTATTCGTGGTGCACATTCACACACACCCCAGTGCACATCAAACTACTCCCCACACAGGGAGCACTGGGGGCTGCCAACCTTGTCCAGTGCTCCCTGGCATTCCCCAGCACAGCCCCAGGGCATGGCCTGGCCCGGTGGCAGTAGCCACGTAGAAGATACTGGGGGCTATTTCCTCAGGCCAAGAAGTCGAATGCCCTGGATCCTTGGGGCCTGACGCCAGCCACAGCCGGCTTGGTTCACCCCACGTGGCCAAATACACTGGGGAGCAGGTCCGAGCCTTCGAATGGTTAAAAGCAAAACCAAACAGCCCCCAGCTGCTGGCGCGGGAAGAGGGTCGCTGGGTCGGGCATCTCTCCCTGGCACAGGGCAGGAGTCCCACAGGCCCGGGCCCTCCCTGTGGCTAACAGTGTCGCAAGGCGCCAGGCTGAACGGCAGCCCAGCTGGGCGGGGGACTCTGCGGAGGCGATCGGTGCACTCGGGTCTGCAATGCACTCTCCCTGGGGAGCAGCTACTCTGTAGTGGCGTGTTCTCCGCCAGCTCTGCCCCGTGCAGACGAGTCCTTAGCGGAGCAGGGTTGTAGTCCCAGTCGCTGGGGTGCTAACGGTCCCACGGTGGATATTGGACAGGAAATGGGTCAGAAGCGAAGGCCAGAGCTGAGCCCTTGGGGTGCTGGGGGTCCGGAGATGAATTCGGAGGTTTGATCCTACCACTAGTCTGGCGGTCGTGCGAGGGGAATAAATATCGTCACGTTCTGGGGGCCTGTCGGGTCTGGTCCATAGCCTGCTCCCACGCTGAGCCTGTGCTCCGGAGGGAGCCCGAGCCCCCAGTGCCCGCGGTCGCTCCATCGCCTGCGCTCAGCCACACGCACCCTTCTCCGGGCTGGGCCGAAGGGCTGGGCAGAGCTCAGGGGTCTCCTGGTGGTGACAGACAGAGATACAGATGCTCCGTTGGGGCGCCCCACAATCCTCTGCCCTGGGAGCAAGGTTAGCCAATCCAGCGTTCCCGGTGCAACAGCGCAGGCCCTTCTCCACGCGTTCGCCCAGCGGTGATTCCGTTTGGCAGGGTGCACCCGAGGGAAAGCCGCCCAATAGCAGGGAGCGAGGACCCACTGCCGTCTCTGCGCTGGCGAGATTCCAGGGCCGGCCCAGGGATGTTTCCAAGGGGTCTGTCCATGTCTGGAAAACCTGTTACATGTGCAATCTGCTCCAGCACGTTGGAAGGACCGTTTGTGGCACAGAGTGGTTCAAAGCCCCACGGCAGCAGGAGTAATTAACGCTTCGGGATGCTGGCGGGTGTCTGGCGGGCTCGGGAAACATTGCACCTGGAGAGTTGTGTGAATTTGAGGGATTTCTCAGTTCACCGGCAAGTCCAAAAACTTGGCAAACACCATGTTAGGACTAATGGAAAATGACATTTTTCTAAATCTCAACGAACTGAATAGTCAAAAAATCATTTCTGATAGAACAAAGTGTTTTATGACGACAAAATCTAAATGTTTTGATTTTGACCATTTTAAAATGTTTTAAATTGTTTATTATGTAAACAGAAGGAAATTTGTAATAAAAAATTATTTTGAATCGAAAAATCAAAATGTTCTATTTTCAGAAGCGGCCCTAGACGAGCTGCCGGCAACTGGCACCCTGGGCGAAACGCGCGATCGGTGCCCCCGCCTCCACAGCCCTCAACCGCCGTTTATCTTGGCGCCCTAGGCGACCGCCTAGTTCGCCTGTATTGACGGGCCGCCACTGTCTATTTTTACAATGTTTTCGCTTTGGGGGAGGCAGGTTCATCTGAAACAATTTGCAGAACTCGTTGGTGTTGCCAGACCTGCATTTTGTCCCAGGAAAAAAACTAGTAGAAAAATGTCATCCTGTTCTATTTCCAGCCCCTTGTAACTGCCCTGCACTGTGGGCGGGTGAATTTTTATGGGACGGGGTCTTGCCTTACCCTGAAATTCAGGGAGCGGGCAACTCTTCTGGGCTGCCTGAGAACACTATCGCTGATTAACGATGGACAGCTAAACCGATAACAATGCCTCCCTTCTCAGGGCTGAAGACGATTGTGGGAGCTTTGGTACAGTCTGTGAAGAAGCTCTCGGACGTCATGATTCTCACCGTGTTCTGTCTGAGTGTTTTCGCGCTGATTGGCCTTCAGCTGTTCATGGGGAACCTTCGGCAGAAATGCGTCAGGTGGCCGCCTCC
This sequence comes from Pelodiscus sinensis, assembly GCF_049634645.1. Taxonomy (NCBI): domain Eukaryota; kingdom Metazoa; phylum Chordata; order Testudines; family Trionychidae; genus Pelodiscus; species Pelodiscus sinensis. The sequence continues at coordinate 1,998,416 of NC_134739.1, read as the reverse complement.
CATAAACGGCACTTTGCCAGAGGACTTCTTCGGAATGGACAACGACACGTTTGCTAACGCGACGCTGGACAGCAACAGCACGGGGCTGAGTAACGGCACTTTCGACTGGGATTCCTACATCCACGACGAAGGTAAGCGCTCGGCCCTTTCCTCGGCTGGAACGTGCCGCCGTACAGAGCCCAATTGACTCGGTGCCCCCATGCAGAGCCAATCAGCATCCAGACATGGCCACCACTCCCACCCTACTCCTCAGCCACTCAACTTCCAGGGTTGTCCCACGTCATGTGACTAAGCCGACGACAAATAAAAACTGGGCCCGAGAGGCTGGGATCCCAAACCGAGAAATGAGCGTGTGACGGGGCGGTCACAGACGACCCCTCGGGAGGGTCTCCTGGGGCGCTGCCGCGGCCATGGCCACTCGGCTTCCCGATCTCTGGGCCTCCTCATCTCCCGGTCTTGCTGGGCCAGCTCCCTGGTCTCCCCCAGCCACGGCCCTGGGCTGAGATCCCCCCCAGACACCGAACCTCTGCAGGCCCAAGGAGAGGGCAGTTTAGGGCCCAGCTTCCTGGGACACCCCTCCCCCAATGGGATCGGACCCCACAGGAATGATTTGAAACGTGATTGTCTTAAGGCCCAGCAGTAGGGCTGGAGTGAGCGAGACCAGGCAGAGCAAAGTGGGTTACAAATCAAGAGAAACCAAACCGCCCGGCTGACCCTGCACTGAACCCTCGGCACAAACTTTTCAGACTCACCCTAAAACCTCTTCTCCAGCTGCCCCTCCAAAGCCGGGCTGGGGTGCTCGGCCCCCTCCCTCCGGCGCAGCCCAGCCCCCCTCCAAAGCCGGGCTGGGGTGCTCGGCCCCCTCCCTCCGGCGCAGCCCAGCCCCCCTCCAAAGCCGGGCTGGGGCGCTCGGCCCCCTCCCTCCAGCACAGCCCAGCCCCCCTCCAAAGCCGGGCTGGGGCGCTCGGCCCCCTCCCTCCGGCGCAGCCCAGCCAGAAGGCCCCGGCCCTGCTTTCCTATGCTCTTTTAAAGAACTGAGGCCCCTCCCCACCAGCCCCTGCTGAGACCTGAGGACAAAAGAGATTGTTTAACAGTTGTTCATCAAGACCTCCAGGGTGGCACCCTCCCCCCCATGTCTCCCCTGCACACACTGAACCCCTCCGAGTGTTCCCAGCTCCATGTGCCTGACACTTACATCAAAGCGAGGTAACCAGAGCCAGCGGGGCATGCCAGGAAGATCGATGGGTTACAGGAAATAACCCGCTTAGAGCACCTTTGAGTTACGTCTATTCCAGTCCATACGTCCATTTCACAAAGCGGGGGGAGGGCGGGAGGGTCCGTCACAGGATGGTTTGTCCAAAGACAGAAAACTGAGAAAATCCAAATGTTCTGATGAAAAGAAAAAGCGTTAAAACGAAAAGGGCAGAAACCCTTTATTGGCCAGGGAGCCGCGCGCACGGCGAGTGCGGGAAGGGGGCCCGAACCCTGCTGGCACATTTACGCCAGGGCAGAACCAGCTGCTGCTCAGCCGGGGTCCCTGAGCCCGTGGCCGAGGCTGGGATCGGCGGGGGTGTTTGCCCTCCTGTTCAGAGCACTCAGCAGATCTCGGGCAGCTCAGGTTACATGCTGACCGGGCTGCTTGATCCCAGCCAGTCAGGGGGAAGGCTCTTTAGCAGGGGCCTTCAGGTCAATATCCACAAACTCCTGAGATCCCTGCAAACAGCAGCCGCACATCCTGGCCAGGCATTCAGGCTGACAGCTGCTCACACCAGGGCAATGCGGGGGGGGGGGGGCGCTTTTCAACACTCTGCTAGTTAAGTGGAGGCCTGGGGGCTGGGTAGGAGTCACCCCTTGGGATGCGCAGAACAGGCTCCAGACGGGTCGCCCCAGACATGGGGCCGTTCCCAGGGCAAAGGTCGGATCTGGTGACGCCCAAGGCAGGGGAACCTTGCTGGGCTGAGCCGTGCCCGCCACGATGGCCTGGCCCCACGGAGCCGGTTCTCTGTGTCAGCAAATGAAATGAAATTCCCCCTGTGACGCGTCTCAGCAGCTGCTGTGGGTCTCACCAGGGCAGGCGGCTCCCCAGCAACATCAAAGAGGAACGAGCTCGATGTATTCCCACTCGCCTGCTCACCCTCTGGGGCTGCTGTCTTAGGGGGGTGGGCTGGTGGGGACGGGCACGGGCAGAGGTCCAGCTCGTGGCTGTCTTAGGGGGATGGGCTGGTGGGGATGGGCACAGGCAGAGGTCCAGCTCGTGGCTGTCTTAGGGGGGTGGGCTGGTGGGGATGGGCACAGGCAGAGGTCCAGCTCGGGGCTGTCTTAGGGGGGTGGGCTGGTGGGGATGGGCACAGGCAGAGGTCCAGCTCGGGGCTGTCTTAGGGGGGTGGGCTGGTGGGGACGGGCACGGGCAGAGGTCCAGCTCGTGGCTGTCTTAGGGGGGTGGGCTGGTGGGGACGGGCACGGGCAGAGGTCCAGCTCGCGGCTGTCTTAGGGGGGTGGGCTGGTGGGGATGGGCACAGGCAGAGGTCCAGCTCGTGGCTGTCTTAGGGGGGTGGGCTGGTGGGGATGGGCACGGGCAGAGGTCCAGCTCGTGGCTGTCTTAGGGGGGTGGGCTGGTGGGGACGGGCACGGGCAGAGGTCCAGCTCGGGGCTGTCTTAGGGGGGTGGGCTGGTGGGGACGGGCACGGGCAGAGGTCCAGCTCGCGGCTGTCTTAGGGGGGTGGGCTGGTGGGGATGGGCACGGGCAGAGGTCCAGCTCGTGGCTGTCTTAGGGGGGTGGGCTGGTGGGGACGGGCACGGGCAGAGGTCCAGCTCGCGGCTGTCTTAGGGGGGTGGGCTGGTGGGGATGGGCACAGGCAGAGGTCCAGCTCGTGGCTGTCTTAGGGGGGTGGGCTGGTGGGGATGGGCACAGGCAGAGGTCCAGCTCGTGGCTGTCTTAGGGGGGTGGGCTGGTGGGGACGGGCACAGGCAGAGGTCCAGCTCGCGGCTGTCTTAGGGGGATGGGCTGGTGGGGATGGGCACAGGCAGAGGTCCAGCTCGGGGCTGTCTTAGGGGGGTGGGCTGGTGGGGACGGGCACGGGCAGAGGTCCAGCTTGCGGCTGTCTTAGGGGGTGGGCTGGTGGGGACGGGCACAGGCAGAGGTCCAGCTTGCGGCTGTCTTAGGGGGGTGGGCTGGTGGGGACGGGCACGGGCAGAGGTCCAGCTCGGGGCTGTCTTAGGGGGATGGGCTGGTGGGGATGGGCACAGGCAGAGGTCCAGCTCATGGCTGTCTTAGGGGGGTGGGCTGGTGGGGACGGGCACAGGCAGAGGTCCAGCTCGCGGCTGTCTTAGGGGGGTGGGCTGGTGGGGACGGGCACGGGCAGAGGTCCAGCTTGCGGCTGTCTTAGGGGGGTGGGCTGGTGGGGACGGGCACGGGCAGAGGTCCAGCTTGCGGCTGTCTTAGGGGGGTGGGCTGGTGGGGACGGGCACGGGCAGAGGTCCAGCTTGCGGCTGTCTTAGGGGGGTGGGCTGGTGGGGATGGGCACGGGCAGAGGTCCAGCTCGCGGCTGTCTTAGGGGGGTGGGCTGGTGGGGACGGGCACGGGCAGAGGTCCAGCTCGCGGCTGTCTTAGGGGGGTGGGCTGGTGGGGACAGGCACGGGCAGAGGTCCAGCTCGCGGCTGTCTTAGGGGGGTGGGCTGGTGGGGATGGGCACAGGCAGAGGTCCAGCTCGCGGCTGTCTTAGGGGGGTGGGCTGGTGGGGACGGGCATGGGCAGTGATCCAGCTCGCGGCTGTCTTAGGGGGGTGGGCTGGTGGGGACGGGCACGGGCAGAGGTCCAGCTCGCGGCTGTCTTAGGGGGGTGGGCTGGTGGGGACGGGCATGGGCAGTGATCCAGCTCGCGGCTGTCTTAGGGGGGTGGGCTGGTGGGGACGGGCACGGGCAGAGGTCCAGCTCGCGGCTGTCTTAGGGGGGTGGGCTGGTGGGGACAGGCACGGGCAGAGGTCCAGCTCATGGCTGTCTTAGGGGGGTGGGCTGGTGGGGACGGGCACAGGCAGAGGTCCAGCTCGCGGCTGTCTTAGGGGGGTGGGCTGGTGGGGACGGGCACGGGCAGAGGTCCAGCTTGCGGCTGTCTTAGGGGGGTGGGCTGGTGGGGATGGGCACGGGCAGAGGTCCAGCTCGCGGCTGTCTTAGGGGGGTGGGCTGGTGGGGATGGGCACGGGCAGAGGTCCAGCTCGCGGCTGTCTTAGGGGGGTGGGCTGGTGGGGATGGGCGCAGGCAGAGGTCCAGCTCGCGGCTGTCTTAGGGGGGTGGGCTGGTGGGGACGGGCATGGGCAGTGATCCAGCTCGCGGCTGTCTTAGGGGGGGTGGGCTGGTGGGGACGGGCACGGGCAGAGGTCCAGCTCGCGGCTGTCTTAGGGGGGTGGGCTGGTGGGGACGGGCATGGGCAGTGATCCAGCTCGCGGCTGTCTTAGGGGGGTGGGCTGGTGGGGACGGGCACGGGCAGAGGTCCAGCTCGGGGCTGTCTTAGGGGGGTGGGCTGGTGGGGACGGGCACGGGCAGAGGTCCAGCTCGCGGCTGTCTTAGGGGGGTGGGCTGGTGGGGACAGGCACGGGCAGAGGTCCAGCTCACAGCTGTCTTAGGGGGGTGGGCTGGTGGGGTCAGGCACGGGCAGAGGTCCAGCTCACAGCTGTCTTAGGGGGATGGGCTGGTGGGGACGGGCACAGGCAGAGGTCCAGCTCGGGGCTGTCTTAGGGGGGTGGGCTGGTGGGGACGGGCACGGGCAGAGGTCCAGCTCGCGGCTGTCTTAGGGGGGTGGGCTGGTGGGGACAGGCACGGGCAGAGGTCCAGCTCACAGCTGTCTTAGGGGGGTGGGCTGGTGGGGTCGGGCACGGGCAGAGGTCCAGCTCGCGGCTGTCTTAGGGGGATGGGCTGGTGGGGACGGGCACGGGCAGAGGTCCAGCTCGCGGCTGTCTTAGGGGGGTGGGCTGGTGGGGACGGGCACGGGCAGAGGTCCAGCTCGCGGCTGTCTTAGGGGGGTGGGCTGGTGGGGACAGGCACGGACAGTGATCCAGCTCGTGGCTGTCTTAGGGGGGTGGGCTGGTGGGGACGGGCACGGGCAGAGGTCCAGCTCGCGGCTGTCTTAGGGGGGTGGGCTGGTGGGGATGGGCACAGGCAGAGGTCCAGCTCGTGGCTGTCTTAGGGGGGTGGGCTGGTGGGGATGGGCACAGGCAGAGGTCCAGCTCGGGGCTGTCTTAGGGGGGTGGGCTGGTGGGGACGGGCACGGGCAGAGGTCCAGCTCGTGGCTGTCTTAGGGGGGTGGGCTGGTGGGGACGGGCACGGGCAGAGGTCCAGCTCGCGGCTGTCTTAGGGGGGTGGGCTGGAGGGGATGGGCACAGGCAGAGGTCCAGCTCGTGGCTGTCTTAGGGGGGTGGGCTGGTGGGGATGGGCACGGGCAGAGGTCCAGCTCGTGGCTGTCTTAGGGGGGTGGGCTGGTGGGGACGGGCACGGGCAGAGGTCCAGCTCGGGGCTGTCTTAGGGGGGTGGGCTGGTGGGGACGGGCACGGGCAGAGGTCCAGCTCGTGGCTGTCTTAGGGGGGTGGGCTGGTGGGGACGGGCACGGGCAGAGGTCCAGCTCGCGGCTGTCTTGGGGGGGTGGGCTGGTGGGGATGGGCACAGGCAGAGGTCCAGCTCGTGGCTGTCTTAGGGGGGTGGGCTGGTGGGGATGGGCACAGGCAGAGGTCCAGCTCGTGGCTGTCTTAGGGGGGTGGGCTGGTGGGGACGGGCACAGGCAGAGGTCCAGCTCGCGGCTGTCTTAGGGGGATGGGCTGGTGGGGATGGGCACAGGCAGAGGTCCAGCTCGGGGCTGTCTTAGGGGGGTGGGCTGGTGGGGACGGGCACGGGCAGAGGTCCAGCTTGCGGCTGTCTTAGGGGGTGGGCTGGTGGGGACGGGCACAGGCAGAGGTCCAGCTTGCGGCTGTCTTAGGGGGGTGGGCTGGTGGGGACGGGCACGGGCAGAGGTCCAGCTCGGGGCTGTCTTAGGGGGATGGGCTGGTGGGGATGGGCACAGGCAGAGGTCCAGCTCATGGCTGTCTTAGGGGGGTGGGCTGGTGGGGACGGGCACAGGCAGAGGTCCAGCTCGCGGCTGTCTTAGGGGGGTGGGCTGGTGGGGACGGGCACGGGCAGAGGTCCAGCTTGCGGCTGTCTTAGGGGGGTGGGCTGGTGGGGACGGGCACGGGCAGAGGTCCAGCTTGCGGCTGTCTTAGGGGGGTGGGCTGGTGGGGATGGGCACGGGCAGAGGTCCAGCTCGCGGCTGTCTTAGGGGGGTGGGCTGGTGGGGACGGGCACGGGCAGAGGTCCAGCTCGCGGCTGTCTTAGGGGGGTGGGCTGGTGGGGACAGGCACGGGCAGAGGTCCAGCTCGCGGCTGTCTTAGGGGGGTGGGCTGGTGGGGATGGGCACAGGCAGAGGTCCAGCTCGCGGCTGTCTTAGGGGGGTGGGCTGGTGGGGACGGGCATGGGCAGTGATCCAGCTCGCGGCTGTCTTAGGGGGGTGGGCTGGTGGGGACGGGCACGGGCAGAGGTCCAGCTCGCGGCTGTCTTAGGGGGGTGGGCTGGTGGGGACGGGCATGGGCAGTGATCCAGCTCGCGGCTGTCTTAGGGGGGTGGGCTGGTGGGGACGGGCACGGGCAGAGGTCCAGCTCGCGGCTGTCTTAGGGGGGTGGGCTGGTGGGGATGGGCACAGGCAGAGGTCCAGCTCGTGGCTGTCTTAGGGGGGTGGGCTGGTGGGGACAGGCACGGGCAGAGGTCCAGCTCGGGGCTGTCTTAGGGGGGTGGGCTGGTGGGGACGGGCACGGGCAGAGGTCCAGCTTGCGGCTGTCTTAGGGGGGTGGGCTGGTGGGGATGGGCACGGGCAGAGGTCCAGCTCGCGGCTGTCTTAGGGGGGTGGGCTGGTGGGGACAGGCACGGGCAGAGGTCCAGCTCGCGGCTGTCTTAGGGGGGTGGGCTGGTGGGGACAGGCACGGGCAGAGGTCCAGCTCGCGGCTGTCTTAGGGGGGTGGGCTGGTGGGGATGGGCACAGGCAGAGGTCCAGCTCGCGGCTGTCTTAGGGGGGTGGGCTGGTGGGGACGGGCATGGGCAGTGATCCAGCTCGCGGCTGTCTTAGGGGGGTGGGCTGGTGGGGACGGGCACGGGCAGAGGTCCAGCTCGCGGCTGTCTTAGGGGGGTGGGCTGGTGGGGACGGGCATGGGCAGTGATCCAGCTCGCGGCTGTCTTAGGGGGGTGGGCTGGTGGGGACGGGCACGGGCAGAGGTCCAGCTCGCGGCTGTCTTAGGGGGGTGGGCTGGTGGGGACAGGCACGGGCAGAGGTCCAGCTCATGGCTGTCTTAGGGGGGTGGGCTGGTGGGGACGGGCACAGGCAGAGGTCCAGCTCGCGGCTGTCTTAGGGGGGTGGGCTGGTGGGGACGGGCACGGGCAGAGGTCCAGCTTGCGGCTGTCTTAGGGGGGTGGGCTGGTGGGGATGGGCACGGGCAGAGGTCCAGCTCGCGGCTGTCTTAGGGGGGTGGGCTGGTGGGGATGGGCACGGGCAGAGGTCCAGCTCGCGGCTGTCTTAGGGGGGTGGGCTGGTGGGGATGGGCGCAGGCAGAGGTCCAGCTCGCGGCTGTCTTAGGGGGGTGGGCTGGTGGGGACGGGCATGGGCAGTGATCCAGCTCGCGGCTGTCTTAGGGGGGGTGGGCTGGTGGGGACGGGCACGGGCAGAGGTCCAGCTCGCGGCTGTCTTAGGGGGGTGGGCTGGTGGGGACGGGCATGGGCAGTGATCCAGCTCGCGGCTGTCTTAGGGGGGTGGGCTGGTGGGGACGGGCACGGGCAGAGGTCCAGCTCGGGGCTGTCTTAGGGGGGTGGGCTGGTGGGGACGGGCACGGGCAGAGGTCCAGCTCGCGGCTGTCTTAGGGGGGTGGGCTGGTGGGGACAGGCACGGGCAGAGGTCCAGCTCACAGCTGTCTTAGGGGGGTGGGCTGGTGGGGTCAGGCACGGGCAGAGGTCCAGCTCACAGCTGTCTTAGGGGGATGGGCTGGTGGGGACGGGCACAGGCAGAGGTCCAGCTCGGGGCTGTCTTAGGGGGGTGGGCTGGTGGGGACGGGCACGGGCAGAGGTCCAGCTCGCGGCTGTCTTAGGGGGGTGGGCTGGTGGGGACAGGCACGGGCAGAGGTCCAGCTCACAGCTGTCTTAGGGGGGTGGGCTGGTGGGGTCGGGCACGGGCAGAGGTCCAGCTCGCGGCTGTCTTAGGGGGATGGGCTGGTGGGGACGGGCACGGGCAGAGGTCCAGCTCGCGGCTGTCTTAGGGGGGTGGGCTGGTGGGGACGGGCACGGGCAGAGGTCCAGCTCGCGGCTGTCTTAGGGGGGTGGGCTGGTGGGGACAGGCACGGGCAGTGATCCAGCTCGTGGCTGTCTTAGGGGGATGGGCTGGTGGGGATGGGCACGGGCAGAGGTCCAGCTCGCGGCTGTCTTAGGGGGATGGGCTGGTGGGGACGGGCACGGGCAGAGGTCCAGCTCGCGGCTGTCTTAGGGGGGTGGGCTGGTGGGGACAGGCACGGGCAGAGGTCCAGCTCGCGGCTGTCTTAGGGGGGTGGGCTGGTGGGGTCGGGCATGGGCAGTGGTCCAGCTCGCGGTTGTCTTAGGGGGGTGGGCTGGTGGGGATGGGCGCAGGCAGAGGTCCAGCTCGCGGCTGTCTTAGGGGGGTGGGCTGGTGGGGACGGGCACGGGCAGAGGTCCAGCTCGCGGCTGTCTTAGGGGGATGGGCTGGTGGGGACAGGCACGGGCAGAGGTCCAGCTCGCGGCTGTCTTATGGGGGTGGGCTGGTGGGGACGGGCACGGGCAGAGGTCCAGCTCGCGGCTGTCTTAGGGGGGTGGGCTGGTGGGGATGGGCACGGGCAGAGGTCTAGCTCGCAGCTGTCTTAGGGGGGTGGGCTGGTGGGGACAGAAGCAGCCAGGAAAGGGCCCTGGCCGTGGGCTCCGTGTGGGGCTGGCTGGAGAACTCGGGTTATTTTCCAGTTTCCCAGCAGGACTCATGCAAACCTGCAGAGCCCCAGCATTGGCCTTTCTCCCGTCTCTCCCGTGGGGTTGGTGACCAGTCACAGCAGGAGCGCCCTTCGCCCAGGGATCCGCGCTGGCTGTCTCTAGAGCCCTCTCCCCCTGGGTTTGGGAGTCAGCCAGTCGGGCACACGAAGACTGTGCGACGAAGGTCACCCGTGCAAATTAGCACCTTATGAATAGCAAACACAGGAAGCAATAGCTGTGGGGCATGCCTTGTGCGCGATCCAGCGGCTGGGACACATCCAGTGAGCCATTTGGTGAAGAACTGCAAATCTACTAGACATTGGAGAGAGTTTGTCTGTCTGGCCATCCGCCTGTCTGTCTATTTGAGTGCGTGTCTATTTGTCCAACAGCTCCTCCGAAACGGTAGGAGCTAGGACCCCCGAATTCGGCAGACAGCTTCCTTCTCCGAACTTAAAGCAAGGGCAGGGGTTGGTTGTGCCAGGACAATGGGATGTTCCCAGAATGGGACTGTCTCTCATAAAACTACACAGAAAAGACCCCTCCTCCCCGGCCCCACAGAGCAAAGATTCCCATGACACATGGACACTTCCATATTCCAAAAAGCAAACCTGGATTGAGCTCAGGACCTGAGCAAGGTCTAGTGAGAAACACACGTGTGCAAAGCAACACCTGCCATGCTCACGTCTCGCTTTCTTCCTGACTTGCAAAGGGAACTTCTACTTTCTGGAGGGCGCGCTGGATGCTCTGCTCTGCGGGAACAGCAGCGACGCCGGGTGAGTGAGCTCTGTTCGGACTGGCGCAGGCAGACCTGGGGAGGGAAAGAAAGAGGCCAGCGAGGCTTAGTATGCGGCGAGCACGCAGCCGGAGCAGCCAACCGAGGTGACCGGTGCGAGTTTGGAGAATAGGGTTGTGGGCACAAACGCCCATTGCCCGTCTGGACACCAGTTTCCCTCCAATTTTTCCCACCCCTGAACAGAATGAATTTTGTTCCATGTACCAGCGTGGAGGGGACGTGCGACACGGAGGTGACATGACACCTCACCTTCATACTGGTGCACATAACAAACTTCATGTGCTGGGGGGGCTAGGGTTTTGTAGTGTGGGAGGGGGCTCAGGCCTGAGGCAGAGGGTTGGGGAGTGAGGGCTTTGGCTGGGGGTGCAGGTTCCGGGGGGGATGAAGGGCTTAGGGCTGGCGCAGAAGGTTGGGGTGCAGGGGTGGCGCTGAGTGTGGGGTGAAGCTGGGTGCTAAGGGGTCGTTGTAAGGAGAAAGGATTCCCCCAGTTCTTTCTCCTTGCAGAAGCACTGCGGGGCCCAAAGCCAGCAGTAATATCCCCTCTCCTCCCTGCCCCTCCGGCGCTGACGCCCCCTCCCCTCCCTGCCCCTCCGGCGCTGACGCCCCCTCCCCTCCCTGCCCCTCCGGCGCTAACGCCCCCTCTCCTCCCTGCCCCTCCGGCGCTGACGCCCCCTCCCCTCCCTGCCCCTCCGGCGCTGACGCCCCCTCCCCTCCCTGCCCCTCCGGCGCTAACGCCCCCTCTCCTCCCTGCCCCTCCGGCGCTGACGCCCCCTCCCCTCCCTGCCCCTCCGGCGCTGACGCCCCCTCCCCTCCCTGCCCCTCCGGCGCTAACGCCCCCTCTCCTCCCTGCTTCTCCAGGGGCTGACGCCCCCTCTCCTCCCTGCCCCTCCGTCGCTAACGCCCCCTCCCCTCCCTGCTTCTCCGGCGCTGAAGCCCCCTCCCCTCCCTGCCCCTCCAGCGCTGACGCCCCCTCCCCTCCCTGCTTCTCCGGCGCTGAAGCCCCCTCCCCTCCCTGCCCCTCCGGCGCTGACGCCCCCTCCCCTCCCTGCCCCTCCGGAGCTGACGCCCCCTCCCCTCCCTGCCCCTCCGGCGCTGACGCCCCCTCTCCTCCCTGCTCCTCCGGCGCTGACGCCCCCTCCCCTCCCTGCCCCTCCAGCGCTGACGCCCCCTCCCCTCCCTGCTCCTCTGGCGCTGACGCCCCCTCCCCTCCCTGCCCCTCCGGCGCTGACGCCCCCTCTCCTCCCTGCCCCTCCGGAGCTGACGCCCCCTCTCCTCCCTGCCCCTCCGGCGCTGACGCCCCCTCCCCTCCCTGCCCCTCCGGAGCTGACGCCCCCTCTCCTCCCTGCTCCTCCGGCGCTGACGCCCCCTCCCCTCCCTGCTCCTCCGGCGCTGACGCCCCCTCCCCTCCCTGCCCCTCCGGCGCTGACGCCCCCTCCCCTCCCTGCTCCTCCGGCGCTGACGCCCCCTCCCCTCCCTGCCCCTCCGGCGCTGACGCCCCCTCCCCTCCCTGCCCCTCCGGCACTGACGCCCCCTCCTCTCCCTGCCCCTCCGGCGCTGACGCCCCCTCCCCTCCCTGCCCCTCCGGCGCTGACGCCCCCTCCTCTCCCTGCCCCTCCGGCGCTGACGCCCCCTCTCCTCCCTGCCCCTCCGGCACTAATGCCCCCTCCTCTCCCTGCCCCTCCGGCGCTAATGCCCCCTCCTCTCCCTGCCCCTCCGGCGCTAATGCCCCCTCCTCCTCCCTTCTCCTCCGGCAGGAGGTGCCCTGAAGGATACACGTGCATGAAAGCAGGGAGGAATCCGAACTATGGCTACACCAGCTATGACACGTTCAGCTGGGCCTTCCTTTCTCTCTTCCGCCTCATGACTCAGGACTACTGGGAGAATCTCTTCCAGCTGGTGAGCCCCTCTCTCCTGTGGGCCCGGCTCCCCCGGCAGAGGCAACGGCTTGTGCGCCACGGGGCCGCGTGCTTGTGCGCCACAGGGCCACGTGCGGAGAGGGACGAGTCGGCCTGTGCTGTGCGGCGCTACGGCCTCCGGTCACTGGGCATTGCAACCGGGGCTTGGGGCCCCACGTCCAAACCCACCTGGGCTGGGCTGAGCGCCCTGGCCTTGCAAAGCGGCGCATTGTCCATGGGGCGGGGCCTGATGGAACCAACACAAGGGGCAGGCGGGTGAGAGCGCCGCGGGGCCCCCCCTTTGACACAGCCCATGCACGGGGCCTTGGGAAGCGCGGAGCCCGGGGCAGCCGCCCCGCTTGCCCTGCCCTAAATCCACCCTTGACAAGGGGCATAGGCAGAGTCTGCTCACGGCCTGCACCCGACACTGGGTGCCGGCCCCGCAGCCTTCGCCCTGGGTTGCGCAGAGGCTTGTACTGGAGGAGGTGGGAATAGCGGGTCCCATTTCCCCCTGCGGCACAGTCACACAGGTGCACTCGCACTGCACCGAGTCTCCCTGGGCAGGGCGTGTTCGGGGGAGCCTGCTGTGACAGGGGAATCTGCTGCCCAGATCGGGGGTCACCGCTCGGACTCTCAGGAGCATGAGCATCTGGGCTGTTCCTTCGCGCCCATCCCGACAGCCCCGCTGGGAAGCGCCATGCACCCGCCCCGGCTGCACTGCTGGGGAGCACCGTGTAACTCACCGCCCGCGGACACCAGAGCGGGTCGGCCACTGTCAGCCAGGCCTCTGGGTTAGGTGAGAACGTCTCCAGGCCGGGGCCCCAAGGCAGCCTGGCTGGTGGCCTGAGCCGGGCGCGACATGTCTCTTGCTTCCTCAGACCCTGCGCGCCGCGGGGAAAACCTACATGATCTTCTTTGTGGTGGTGATCTTCCTGGGCTCCTTCTACCTCATCAACCTCATCCTGGCCGTGGTGGCCATGGCCTACGCCGAGCAGAACGACGCCACCATGCTGGAGGAGCAGCAGAAAGAGCAGGAGTTTCAGCAGCTCCTGGAGCAGCTGAAGAAGCACCAGGAGGAGCAAGAGAAAGTGGTCAGTGCGCGGGGCCCGTGGCGGCCCTGGGGGCTCAGGCCAGGCAGGGCAGGACTGGAACTAGGGCTGAGGTGCATGCTGCAGCTCGGGCTGCCGAGCGTAAGGGGTCGGGTGGGAAGGGGGGAGGCAGAAAAGCCCAATGGGCAGAGGCATGAACTCCGCCTGGGCAGTGGCAGGCAGGGGTGAGATCGGGGAGCTAACAGCCCAGCCAGTGAGACGAGAGCCACGCTGCAGGGCCCGTGGCACCACTCAGAGGCCAGGGTTGCAAACGTGGCCCCAAAGAAGCCAGGCAGCTGGGCGCGGGCATCCCCCGAGCCAGCAGGTGTCCTGAAGGGGGCGAATTGGGGATGTCCAGTCCCACCGCTCCATTGGACCCATCTCCGCCTTCAGCTGCCTCGGGCCCTGCCCCTATTGTGAGCAGCAGCGGGGAGGGGCCTTCACAGCTGGGGCGCCGAGCGCGGGCCGCACTGCGGCTGCAAGTGGGCTGTGGGGCCGGGCCAGAGCCATGGGGTGCAGGCGGGGCGTCCCGGCAGCCCGGTCCCACGGGGCATTGCAGCAGGCGTACGCTGGAGTGGCCCTCAGCCGCTCTAGCTCACGCTGAGGGAACGGCCCCGGAGCTGGGGCAGGGGGTGGCGTAAGGCCATGTTTGCCTTCCTGCTGCCCCGGGGCCCCCACGGCCTGGAGCGCCGCCTCATTTCTAGTTCCCACCTGCCCAGCCGGTCTCCCTCCCTCCCCTTCCTCATCTTCCCTGCTCCTCGGCGCCCCGTCTCTTCACCCCTCCCCTCTGACGGCCGAAGGGCTTGCGGGCCCGGCCGGACGCTGGGAGCGGATGGCGAATGCTCAGCAGTGGGGGGCGTAGGGCTGGGCCCGCACGGAGGAGCAGCGGGCTTTGGTAGCACCTCCAGGCCTGGCCTGAGGAGAGGGCCCCGGTGCATCAGGCACCGCTCAGAACCCATGGAGAGACCGGGCCAGACCCAGGCCTGAGAGCCGCCGCGGAACAGCCCCGGGGGCAAGCCAGAGACACGGCCTCTGGGCCAGGGCGGGGCTGGGGGCGCTTGGCACTAGTGATGTGAATCACAGTGCGCCTCTCCGTTCCAAGCCCTCCGTGACATTCGTGAACGAGCCCCTCCCCCGTGAGGTTAGGTATTGCCCCCTCCGCCTGCAGACGGGGGAACTGTGACACGGGGCTAGGGGCAACGGGTGCAGCAGGGTGGCAGCCAGCCGTGCTGGGCTCTCGGGCGTGGTTTCCCTTGCAGCCTGGAACGAGCATCCCAAAGCAGCATTTCCGGGGGTGGAATTCAGAAAAAAATCCTTTGGGGTCGATTGACTCAAACTGGGAAAGCTCAGACTCTGGCTGGGGCGTTAAACGGCTTTTAACGGCGGCGTAAGCGGCCGGGGTTCCTACGAGGTTTTGAAATGAAAGAGGAAGCTTGCTGCTCGAAGCGGCGTCCCCGGGGGTGCCGGTGCAAGTCGACGCACGGGAGGGGGGCTCACACCCTGCGCACCGTGGGGCTCCCCTGGCACAAGTCTCTGGTTTCATTGCAGTTACAAGACCGTAAGTTGAGCAGCAGCGCAGCGGAGAAGACGGGGGGCCCTGTGGCTAACAGCCACGGCAAATCCACAGGCTGCAACGGGAACGTGGAGTCCGAGGAAGTACGTGCTGGTTCCCTCCCGCTCTCTGGGCTGCCTGCACACGGGGACAGGGCTGGGCTCTGACTGCAGAGCCCAGCAGAGGGAGCAAAGGGGAGAGGCCGGACTGGGGTGTCCTGGGGGCTGGGGTTGCTCCAGCTTGGTTCTGATGGGCTCTCCATGCACTGTCCTGTGCCCAGGTCCCTGCGCTAGGCCTCCAGCTGCATCTCCCAGGGCACAGGAGAGGCCTGGACACCCCAGTCCTGCCGTGCGTGCAGGGGACCGGGCTAGGGGAGCTCCCCAGGTCTCCTCCAGTCCCGCGACTCCACGAGAGGCTGCCAGGCCTCTGAACTTGCCCTGTGAATTCTGCCCGTGTCGGCTGCGGTTCCTGCCGCACAGTGAGCCCGCTCTGCGCGGGGCGTGCATGGCCGCAGCGGGAGGGCAGGTTCCCGGCTCTGGCGGGCAGGCGCGTGCCGGCTCTGCTCATGCTGGGGAGCTGGCCAGGGACACGTGGATGTTCTCCAGTGGCTACGCCATGCCCAGGCCGCCCCGGCTCCAGGGCCGGTTTGAGTGCACTAGCCTGCGCAAAGCAAGCGCCACGCTGGGAATTACAGCCCGTGGCAGTGCAAACGCCCGCCCTGGAAGCCAGCATCCCAACTGCATGGACGGGGGGGGCTTGGATCCCCCCTTTCGCACGGCCCAGCCTGGGAGCAGCGTCCCCCTAAGCCGCGCGGCAGCCCAGCTGGGCAGGGATTCTCAGTCCGCTCCCTGCAGGGAGCCCGGAGCCTGGCAGGGGCGGGGCTGGTGAACCCCTGGGCAGCTGAGAGGGAACGCTGCCTGGGAGCCCAGCTCTGGTGTGTGACCCGCTCTCCTTTTTGTAGCCAAGCCCCCGCGATGGGCAAGACCAGCCTGATCCCGATGGCCTGGCGGGGCCTGGTCTCCAGCAGCGCGCGGAGAGCGCCGTCAGCATCATCTCCAACGCCATGGAAGGTAGAGGGGCCGTGCCGCCCGCCGGGCCGCAGAGGGCTCTGTAGGGCTGGGTGGCCGACCCAGAGCGGAAGCAGCAGGGTTTCAGGGCACAGGGACAGGGCTTGGCCGGGAGCTGGCGGGTGCAGGCCCCACTCTCGCACGCAGCCCAGCGGGTCGCCCTGCTCGGAAGAGTAGCCAGCACCGTCTTCCAGCGAGGGAGGGCACCCCCGCGCCTCCGGGGCCGTGCCAGGACCCCCCTCTGCGGGCTAGAAACTTGCCTGATTTCCAGCCTGCACGTACTGTTCCGCCCTTCCGTTCGTGGGGCAGTGGTCTCCTGCCCCTGCCCCATCCCAGGCTCGCTGTCCATACGATTCAGTCCCCCAGCTCCGGTCTAGCCACACTGTGCTGGTCCCCTCTTCCTCACCCTCTGTGTGCTGCTTGCCTAGACTGTCAGGTTGGGCAGTGCGGGTCCAGTCCCCCGTACTGCCGGGCCCCCGAGGTGACTGTCCGTGTCAGCAGCCTCTTCCAGGCCCTGCTGAGCACCTGGGAGCGCTCGTTGCCGGCTTTGGGCAGAGGCGTGTACTGGGGGCTGCCCGGGGCTCGGCAGGCGGTGGGCTCAGGGCAGGCTTCCAAAGGGACGGCGGAACAAGTAGAGCGAGATTGCGAACCGGCGCGATGGCACGTCCGGGCTCTGAGCTCCTGGCTGCCCGGCCGGGCCCCCGGGACGATTCTCGTAACCCGGCTGCCGGGCACGGGCTTGTAGTCTGGACCAGCCGGTGCTGCCCTTCCGTCTCCCTAGCAGGGAGAGCAGGAGCGAGTCTGTAACTGCCCAGATCAAAGCACCCTGTATTCAGCCCCTCCCCCCTGCCCCGCTGGGAACCCACATCCCAAAGCAGTTCGCTGGTCAGCTCGGGCGTTCCAGCTGGCCCCACTGTTCGGGGGAGGGAGCAGTGAGGGCGGGGTCGACTCGTGGACTATGATAAGCATTTGCTTATCGGAGAGTCGACTAGTCAACTCGTCCTTAACATCCGTAGCCTGGAGAGGAGCAGGCAGGCTCTGCTGTGGCTTTGCATCCAGCCTCCTGCTTGCGGTGCCGTGTCCCGCCGGCGCCTGCTGCGCCCCCGACCCCTACCACATCCGCAGCCCCAAGCGGTCCCTTGCACAAGCATAGTGACAAGCGTGGCACGCACCCACCGCGCTCCGACCCCGCGCCCACGGGCCCCACGCCTTAACCTGGCTGCCAATGCCTGGCGGGATCCCGGGTCCTCGGCCGAGCTCCCATCCGGTGGCTTGGCCGGTGCCACGCGCAGCGAGTGTTGCAGGGTCTGTCTCTTGTTTTCAGAGCTGGAGGAGGCTCACCAGAAGTGCCCGCCCTGGTGGTATAAATTCGCCCACACCTTCCTGGTCTGGGACTGCTGCCCCCTCTGGCTGAAGCTGAAGGCCTTGGTGCGGCTGATCGTCATGGACCCGTTTGTCGACCTGGGCATCACAATCTGCATCGTGCTCAACACGCTCTTCATGGCCATGGAGCACTACCCCATGACCGAGGAGTTTGAGAACGTGCTGACGGTGGGGAACCTGGTAGGAATTTGCCCGGCGTCGAGTCTTCCTGGATCGCCCTTCGGCGCAGCTAGCGCGGCGGGTGGGGGAGGGCCCTGCCGGGAGGGTGCTGAGCACAGCCGGCGCGCAGTGGGATTGCTCCACCACCGCCCCCTTGTTCCTGGCACCTGCTCAGCCTGATGGCGCGTGGGCTGGGGGAACCCTGAGGCGGATGGGTCCCTGCCCTGCCAGCGTGGGCAATTCCAAGAGAAGACCCCAGGGGCCCAGGCGAGACCCCGGTGCACCAGGCTTGGCCCCGAGGACTGGTCAGGCCGGCCTGGGCTCTGCCCGGGCCCCGGCTCGTTACCCGCCTGGGTGTCCAGGGCTTTTCCAAGGAGCCAAAGGGAGGCAGGCACCCAAATCCCACCGGGATCTGGAAGGAAGCGCCTAACTCCTGTCGGCTCCCTGGGAGCCCAGCCAGCCTGAGCAGCTCCTGTGTCCACAGTGCAGACGTGGCCCCGTGGCCCAGGGGGCGAAATGACCCCGACTCTCCCTCCGTGCGGCGCGCGCCGGTTCCCTTTGCAGCGGAGCAGGGCCCAGCCTCCCCCGCCAGCCCGGCCCGAGCCCCGGTGCAGCTGCCCAGCCGGGCGGCGCGCGTCACATACCAGCGCTGGCTCTGATTTCAGTCAGGAAATCCAAGGGGATTAATGGGCGATTGGGTTTAGCACAGGCTATTTACAAGCCTGCTGCAGCCGGGCGGGCAGGGAGCCTGGCCGGGTCCGTGGCAGGCCGAGCGGGGGAGCGTGCTCCCAGATGGCCGCACCCCGTGTGCCGGGGGCGCCCCACACTTCAAACCCTGCTCCCCAGGACGTAGCCTGAGCACGGGGGCCAGCCGCTCCCACGCAGCAGGGAGCAGGGGGGACCCAGCTGCAGGCCGACGCGGACGAGCAGCTGACGAGGCCCCAGAAGGACGTGGTGGAGTCACCCCCGTGGGGCCGGGTGGGAACCAAGAGGCAGCACAAGCTGCACAGGAGCCGGGCCTGGGGGCTGAGCGGGCTTTCTGGACCCAGGCCACCGTGATCGCCTAGTCCGGCCTCCTGGATTCGCAGTCAGAGAGCAGCCCCAGAGCAGCGCTCCCCGTGCCCGTCGCTGTGGCTTCCCTCCCTCACCTGGGGCCAGGTTCTCAGAAGAGCTCAGCACCCAAGGTGCAAACCTGGGTCGCTCTGTGCCTCGGTTTCCCCATCAGTACAATGAGGACGATCTCCCCCTCTACTGCTCACCCCCCCATTTGCTTAGTGGGGGAGCTGCTCAGGACAGGGGCCCTCGGTGTCGGTGCAGCCCACAGCACAGTGGGGCCTGTGGGCTCCCTCACACAAGTCCTCGCTGGCGCTCGCGCTGCCCCACTCTGCTGCAGTACGGGACCAATGGCCCTTCGGGTGCCCTCGGCGGGCAGGGGTCCAGCCCGAGGCCTGTTCCCCCCCATCGCCCCCTTCTCCCCACCCCGGCGGGTGTTTTCTGGCTGGGGCTCATTGCCGGGCACAGCCGGGCATCCTTGCTTCACGCCTGGCTCCCTTCCCAGCGTGGTACCTGGGGCCAAGCTCCCACGCTGATTTCAGGGCGCTGGCGCCGCACTCCGACTGCCCAGCCTGTGCAGAGGGCAGAGGTCTGAGTATGGGGCAGGGGAGGGGCAGCGGCACCACAGGGGGTCTTGGGGGCAGTGGGGCAGGGACACACAATCTCTCCCCAAGTGGCCAGGTGGGTACGTGGGACGAGGTGCAGCAGTGCCTGTTGGGGGTGGGCACGTTCTGTGCTGGAGCGGAAACCCAGCCATGCGCCTGGAATCTCAGCCGCCAGCTGCCAGACTGGCGGGCACAGAACCCTTGTCAAACCGGCCCAGGGAGCCAGGACCGCTTGGTGCCATGGGAGGGCCCAGCTCAGCCGGGAAGGGGAGGGGCCAAACCGATGCGCCAGACCTGCTCTCCTCCCTCCCCGGCCAGCCCCTCTTGGCCTGAGCCCCGAACCTCTGTGGGGGGTGAGCAAAGGGAGGTAGAATGGCGACCTTCTCCTCCCTGGGCTCCCGGGAGCCCCGTGCCTCCCGCAGCCGAGCGCAGCCCGGAGGGTTCGCCCCGCTGCCCCGTCGGGCCCAGAGCCCGGTGGCCGGGCGGGAGGATGCAGTTCTGGTCCCTGGGGCCTGCAGAGCCGTGTCCCAACGGGAAGCAGGGATGGGAATGTGGACTCGTGCACCCAGGTAACCGATAAGCCTGGGCTCATCCGTGAACCCTCACGATCCCCACCCCCGCCTCGGTAGCAGAGGGAGCAGTGGGGGGAGCAGGGAGGAGCCAGGGCTTGTGGGGAGCTGACTTAAAAGCTGGCCCCGTGCGAGCACCGTCTCCTGCCCCCCCCCTCGCGTGCAAACGTGTCACCACTGAAAAATCCAGCAGTTCCGCACTGACACAAGCGAGTGAGACATCCCCAGGGGACGCGAAGTCATCACCCCGGCCCCACGTGCGACTGCCACCAGCCCAGCCCCACGGCGTGCAGCCAGGGAGGGCGCTAATCGCCCCCCTGTGGAGGGGATGGAGAAGCGTGCCGGTGAGACCCTAAGGTGGAAACGCCGCATCGGCTTCCCAGCCGCCGCCTCAGGTGAGGAGCAGGGCAGAGCCAGACTCCCACGGGTCTCGCCAGGGCGCTGAGCCCCTGGGACGCCTGGACCATCTGCTTAGTTTGATTTTCCTGTGCAGCTCAAGCTTGGTGCTCTGCCGTTTAGGGCACGTCTGCGCTCGGGGGCGTGATGGGCCAGATGGGGACACGTCTGCACTGCCCTCGGGGGCGTGATGGGCCACATGGGGACACGTCTGCACTGCGCTCGGGGGCGTGATGGGCCAGATGGGGACACGTCTGCACTGCACTCGGGGGCGTGATGGGCCAGATGGGGACACGTCTGCACTGCACTCGGGGGCGTGATGGGCCACATGGGGACACATCTGCACTGCACTCGGGGGCGTGATGGGCCACATGGGGACACGTCTGCACTGCACTCGGGGGCGTGATGGGCCAGATGGGGACATGTCTGCACTGCACTCGGGGGTGTGATGGGCCACATGGGGACACGTCTGCACTGCGCTCGGGGGCGTGATGGGCCAGATGGGGACACGTCTGCACTGCGCTCGGGGGCGTGATGGGCCAGATGGGGACACGTCTGCACTGCACTCGGGGGCGTGATGGGCCAGATGGGGACACGTCTGCACTGCCCTCGGGGGCGTGATGGGCCACATGGGGACACGTCTGCACTGCGCTCGGGGGCGTGATGGGCCAGATGGGGACACGTCTGCACTGCCCTCGGGGGCGTGATGGGCCACATGGGGACACGTCTGCACTGCACTCGGGGGCGTGATGGGCCAGATGGGGACACGTCTGCACTGCACTCGGGGGCGTGATGGGCCAGATGGGGACACGTCTGCACTGCACTCGGGGGCGTGATGGGCCACATGGGGACACATCTGCACTGCACTCGGGGGCGTGATGGGCCACATGGGGACACGTCTGCACTGCACTCGGGGGCGTGATGGGCCAGATGGGGACATGTCTGCACTGCACTCGGGGGTGTGATGGGCCACATGGGGACACGTCTGCACTGCGCTCGGGGGCGTGATGGGCCAGATGGGGACACGTCTGCACTGCGCTCGGGGGCGTGATGGGCCAGATGGGGACACGTCTGCACTGCACTCGGGGGCGTGATGGGCCAGATGGGGACACGTCTGCACTGCCCTCGGGGGCGTGATGGGCCACATGGGGACACGTCTGCACTGCGCTCGGGGGCGTGATGGGCCAGATGGGGACACGTCTGCACTGCACTCGGGGGTGTGATGGGCCACATGGGGACACGTCTGCACTGCGCTCGGGGGCGTGATGGGCCAGATGGGGACACGTCTGCACTGCGCTCGGGGGTGTGATGGGCCAGATGGGGACACGTCTGCACTGCGCTCGGGGGCGTGATGGGCCACATGGGGACACGTCTGCACTGCGCTCGGGGGCGTGATGGGCCAGATGGGCACACGTCTGCACTGCGCTCGGGGGCGTGATGGGCCACATGGGGACACGTCTGCACTGCGCTCGGGGGCGTGATGGGCCACATGGGGACACGTCTGCACTGCGCTCAGGGGCGTGATGGGCCACATGGGGACACGTCTGCACTGCGCTCGGGGGCGTGATGGGCCAGATGGGCACACGTCTGCACTGCGCTCGGGGGTGTGATGGGCCAGATGGGGACACGTCTGCACTGCGCTCGGGGGCGTGATGGGCCAGATGGGGACACGTCTGCACTGCACTCGGGGGCGTGATGGGCCACATGGGGACACGTCTGCACTGCGCTCGGGGGCGTGATGGGCCAGATGGGCACACGTCTGCACTGCGCTCGGGGGCGTGATGGGCCACATGGGGACACGTCTGCACTGCGCTCGGGGGCGTGATGGGCCACATGGGGACACGTCTGCACTGCGCTCAGGGGCGTGATGGGCCACATGGGGACACGTCTGCACTGCGCTCGGGGGCGTGATGGGCCAGATGGGGACACGTCTGCACTGCGCTCGGGGGCGTGATGGGCCAGATGGGGACACGTCTGCACTGCACTCGGGGGTGTGATGGGCCAGATGGGGACACGTCTGCACTGCGCTCGGGGGCGTGATGGGCCAGATGGGGACACGTCTGCACTGCACTCGGGGGCGTGATGGGCCACATGGGGACACGTCTGCACTGCGCTCGGGGGCGTGATGGGCCAGATGGGCACACGTCTGCACTGCGCTCGGGGGCGTGATGGGCCACATGGGGACACGTCTGCACTGCGCTCGGGGGCGTGATGGGCCAGATGGGGACACGTCTGCACTGCGCTCGGGGGCGTGATGGGCCAGATGGGGACACGTCTGCACTGCACTCGGGGGTGTGATGGGCCAGATGGGGACACGTCTGCACTGCACTCGGGGGCGTGATGGGCCACATGGGGACACGTCTGCACTGCGCTCGGGGGCGTGATGGGCCAGATGGGGACACGTCTGCACTGCACTCGGGGGTGTGATGGGCCAGATGGGGACACGTCTGCACTGCACTCGGGGGTGTGATGGGCCAGATGGGGACACGTCTGCACTGCGCTCGGGGGCGTGATGGGCCAGATGGGGACACGTCTGCACTGCGCTCGGGGGCGTGATGGGCCAGATGGGGACACGTCTGCACTGCGCTCGGGGGTGTGATGGGCCAGATGGGGACACGTCTGCACTGCGCTCGGGGGCGTGATGGGCCAGATGGGGACACGTCTGCACTGCGCTCGGGGGCGTGATGGGCCAGATGGGGACACGTCTGCACTGCGCTCGGGGGCGTGATGGGCCAGATGGGGACACGTCTGCACTGCGCTCGGGGGCGTGATGGGCCACATGGAGACACGTCTGCACTGCGCTCGGGGGCGTGATGGGCCAGATGGGGACACGTCTGCACTGCGCTCGGGGGCGTGATGGGCCACATGGGGACACGTCTGCACTGCGCTCGGGGGCGTGATGGGCCAGATGGGGACACGTCTGCACTGCGCTCGGGGGCGTGATGGGCCAGATGGGGACACGTCTGCACTGCACTCGGGGGTGTGATGGGCCAGATGGGGACACGTCTGCACTGCACTCGGGGGCGTGATGGGCCACATGGGGACACGTCTGCACTGCGCTCGGGGGCGTGATGGGCCAGATGGGGACACGTCTGCACTGCACTCGGGGGTGTGATGGGCCAGATGGGGACACGTCTGCACTGCACTCGGGGGTGTGATGGGCCAGATGGGGACACGTCTGCACTGCGCTCGGGGGCGTGATGGGCCAGATGGGGACACGTCTGCACTGCCCTCGGGGGCGTGATGGGCCACATGGGGACACGTCTGCACTGCGCTCGGGGGCGTGATGGGCCAGATGGGGACACGTCTGCACTGCACTCGGGGGCGTGATGGGCCAGATGGGGACACGTCTGCACTGCCCTCGGGGGCGTGATGGGCCACATGGGGACACGTCTGCACTGCGCTCGGGGGCGTGATGGGCCAGATGGGGACACGTCTGCACTGCACTCGGGGGTGTGATGGGCCACATGGGGACACGTCTGCACTGCGCTCGGGGGCGTGATGGGCCAGATGGGCACACGTCTGCACTGCGCTCGGGGGTGTGATGGGCCAGATGGGGACACGTCTGCACTGCGCTCGGGGGCGTGATGGGCCACATGGGGACACGTCTGCACTGCGCTCGGGGGCGTGATGGGCCAGATGGGCACACGTCTGCACTGCGCTCGGGGGCGTGATGGGCCACATGGGGACACGTCTGCACTGCGCTCGGGGGCGTGATGGGCCACATGGGGACACGTCTGCACTGCGCTCAGGGGCGTGATGGGCCACATGGGGACACGTCTGCACTGCGCTCGGGGGCGTGATGGGCCAGATGGGCACACGTCTGCACTGCGCTCGGGGGTGTGATGGGCCAGATGGGGACACGTCTGCACTGCGCTCGGGGGCGTGATGGGCCAGATGGGGACACGTCTGCACTGCACTCGGGGGCGTGATGGGCCACATGGGGACACGTCTGCACTGCGCTCGGGGGCGTGATGGGCCAGATGGGCACACGTCTGCACTGCGCTCGGGGGCGTGATGGGCCACATGGGGACACGTCTGCACTGCGCTCGGGGGCGTGATGGGCCACATGGGGACACGTCTGCACTGCGCTCAGGGGCGTGATGGGCCACATGGGGACACGTCTGCACTGCGCTCGGGGGCGTGATGGGCCAGATGGGGACACGTCTGCACTGCGCTCGGGGGCGTGATGGGCCAGATGGGGACACGTCTGCACTGCACTCGGGGGTGTGATGGGCCAGATGGGGACACGTCTGCACTGCGCTCGGGGGCGTGATGGGCCAGATGGGGACACGTCTGCACTGCACTCGGGGGCGTGATGGGCCACATGGGGACACGTCTGCACTGCGCTCGGGGGCGTGATGGGCCAGATGGGCACACGTCTGCACTGCGCTCGGGGGCGTGATGGGCCACATGGGGACACGTCTGCACTGCGCTCGGGGGCGTGATGGGCCAGATGGGGACACGTCTGCACTGCGCTCGGGGGCGTGATGGGCCAGATGGGGACACGTCTGCACTGCACTCGGGGGTGTGATGGGCCAGATGGGGACACGTCTGCACTGCACTCGGGGGCGTGATGGGCCACATGGGGACACGTCTGCACTGCGCTCGGGGGCGTGATGGGCCAGATGGGGACACGTCTGCACTGCACTCGGGGGTGTGATGGGCCAGATGGGGACACGTCTGCACTGCACTCGGGGGTGTGATGGGCCAGATGGGGACACGTCTGCACTGCGCTCGGGGGCGTGATGGGCCAGATGGGGACACGTCTGCACTGCGCTCGGGGGCGTGATGGGCCAGATGGGGACACGTCTGCACTGCGCTCGGGGGTGTGATGGGCCAGATGGGGACACGTCTGCACTGCGCTCGGGGGCGTGATGGGCCAGATGGGGACACGTCTGCACTGCGCTCGGGGGCGTGATGGGCCAGATGGGGACACGTCTGCACTGCGCTCGGGGGCGTGATGGGCCAGATGGGGACACGTCTGCACTGCGCTCGGGGGCGTGATGGGCCACATGGAGACACGTCTGCACTGCGCTCGGGGGCGTGATGGGCCAGATGGGGACACGTCTGCACTGCGCTCGGGGGCGTGATGGGCCACATGGGGACACGTCTGCACTGCGCTCGGGGGCGTGATGGGCCAGATGGGGACACGTCTGCACTGCGCTCGGGGGCGTGATGGGCCAGATGGGGACACGTCTGCACTGCACTCGGGGGTGTGATGGGCCAGATGGGGACACGTCTGCACTGCACTCGGGGGCGTGATGGGCCACATGGGGACACGTCTGCACTGCGCTCGGGGGCGTGATGGGCCAGATGGGGACACGTCTGCACTGCACTCGGGGGTGTGATGGGCCAGATGGGGACACGTCTGCACTGCACTCGGGGGTGTGATGGGCCAGATGGGGACACGTCTGCACTGCGCTCGGGGGCGTGATGGGCCAGATGGGGACACGTCTGCACTGCGCTCGGGGGCGTGATGGGCCAGATGGGGACACGTCTGCACTGCGCTCGGGGGTGTGATGGGCCAGATGGGGACACGTCTGCACTGCGCTCGGGGGCGTGATGGGCCAGATGGGGACACGTCTGCACTGCGCTCAGGGGCGTGATGGGCCAGATGGGGACACGTCTGCACTGCGCTCGGGGGCGTGATGGGCCAGATGGGGACACGTCTGCACTGCGCTCGGGGGCGTGATGGGCCAGATGGGGACACGTCTGCACTGCGCTCGGGGGCGTGATGGGCCACATGGGGACACGTCTGCACTGCGCTCGGGGGCGTGATGGGCCAGATGGGGACACGTCTGCACTGCGCTCGGGGGCGTGATGGGCCAGATGGGGACACGTCTGCACTGCGCTCGGGGGCGTGATGGGCCACATGGGGACACGTCTGCACTGCACTCGGGGGCGTGATGGGCCAGATGGGGACACGTCTGCACTGCGCTCGGGGGCGTGATGGGCCAGATGGGGACACGTCTGCACTGCGCTCGGGGGTGTGATGGGCCACATGGGGACACGTCTGCACTGCGCTCGGGGGCGTGATGGGCCACATGGGGACACGTCTGCACTGCGCTCGGGGGCGTGATGGGCCAGATGGGGACACGTCTGCACTGCGCTCGGGGGTGTGATGGGCCAGATGGGGACACGTCTGCACTGCACTCGGGGGCGTGATGGGCCAGATGGGGACACGTCTGCACTGCACTCGGGGGCGTGATGGGCCAGATGGGGACACGTCTGCACTGCACTCGGGGGCGTGATGGGCCAGATGGGGACACGTCTGCACTGCGCTCGGGGGTGTGATGGGCCAGATGGGGACACGTCTGCACTGCACTCGGGGGCGTGATGGGCCAGATGGGGACACGTCTGCACTGCACTCGGGGGCGTGATGGGCCAGATGGGGACACGTCTGCACTGCGCTCGGGGGCGTGATGGGCCAGATGGGGACACGTCTGCACTGCGCTCGGGGGCGTGATGGGCCAGATGGGGACACGTCTGCACTGCACTCGGGGGCGTGATGGGCCACATGGGGACACGTCTGCACTGCGCTCGGGGGCGTGATGGGCCACATGGGGACACGTCTGCACTGCGCTCGGGGGCGTGATGGGCCAGATGGGGACACGTCTGCACTGCGCTCGGGGGCGTGATGGGCCACATGGGGACACGTCTGCACTGCGCTCGGGGGCGTGATGGGCCAGATGGGGACACGTCTGCACTGCGCTCGGGGGCGTGATGGGCCACATGGGGACACGTCTGCACTGCGCTAGGGGGCGTGATGGGCCAGATGGGGACACGTCTGCACTGCACTCGGGGGTGTGATGGGCCAGATGGGGACACGTCTGCACTGCGCTAGGGGGCGTGATGGGCCAGATGGGGACACGTCGGCACTGCACTCGGGGGCGTGATGGGCCAGATGGGGACACGTCTGCACTGCACTCGGGGGCGTGATGGGCCAGATGGGGACACGTCTGCACTGCACTCGGGGGCGTGATGGGCCAGATGGGGACACGTCTGCACTGCACTCGGGGGCGTGATGGGCCAGATGGGGACACGTCTGCACTGCACTCGGGGGCGTGATGGGCCAGATGGGGACACGTCTGCACTGCGCTCGGGGGCGTGATGGGCCACATGGGGACACGTCTGCACTGCGCTCGGGGGCGTGATGGGCCACATGGGGACATGTCTGCACTGCGCTCGGGGGTGTGATGGGACACGTCTGCACTGCGCTCGGGGGCGTGATGGGCCAGATGGGGACACGTCTGCACTGCGCTCAGGGGCGTGATGGGCCAGATGGGGACACGTCTGCACTGCGCTCGGGGGCGTGATGGGCCACATGGGGACACGTCTGCACTGCGCTCGGGGGCGTGATGGGCCACATGGGGACACGTCTGCACTGCGCTCGGGGGCGTGATGGGCCACATGGGGACACGTCTGCACTGCGCTCGGGGGCGTGTGCTCCCTGTGGGGACACGTCTGCACTGCACTCGGGGGCGTGTGCTCCCTTTGGGGACACGTCTGCACTGCACTCGGGGGCGTGTGCTCCTTGTGGGGACACGTCTGCACTGCGCTCGGGGGTGTGTGCTCCCTTTGGGGACACGTCTGCACTGCGCTCGGGGGCGTGTGCTCCCTTTGGGGACACGTCTGCACTGCGCTCGGGGGCGTGTGCTCCCTGTGGGGACACGTCTGCACTGCGCTCGGGGGCCTGTGCTCCCTTTGGGGACACGTCTGCACTGCGCTCGGGGGCGTGTGCTCCCTTTGGGGACACGTCTGCACTGCGCTCGGGGGCCTGTGCTCCCTTTGGGGACACGTCTGCACTGCACTCGGGGGCCTGTGCTCCCTTTGGGGACACGTCTGCACTGCGCTCGGGGGCGTGTGCTCCCTGTGGGGACACGTCTGCACTGCGCTCGGGGGCGTGTGCTCCCTTTGGGGACACGTCTGCACTGCGCTCGGGGGCCTGTGCTCCCTTTGGGGACACGTCTGCACTGCGCTCGGGGGCCTGTGCTCCCTTTGGGGACACGTCTGCACTGCGCTCGGGGGCCTGTGCTCCCTGTGGGGACACGTCTGCACTGCGCTCGGGGGCGTGTGCTCCCTTAGGGGACACGTCTGCACTGCACTCGGGGGCGTGATGGGCCACATGGGGACACCTCTGCACTGCGCTCGGGGGCGTGTGTTCCCTTAGGGGACACGTCTGCACTGCACTCGGGGGCGTGTGCTCCCTGTGGGGACACGTCTGCACTGCGCTTGGGGGCGTGTGCTCCCTTTAGGGACACGTCTGCACTGCACTCGGGGGCCTGTGCTCCCTTTGGGGACACGTCTGCACTGCGCTCGGGGGCCTGTGCTCCCTGTGGGGACACGTCTGCACTGCGCTTGGGGGCGTGTGCTCCCTTTAGGGACACGTCTGCACTGCGCTCGGGGGCCTGTGCTCCCTGTGGGGACACGTCTGCACTGCACTCGGGGGCGTGTGCTCCCTGTGGGGACACGTCTGCACTGCACTCGGGGGCGTGTGCTCCCTTTGGGGACACGTCTGCACTGCACTCGGGGGCGTGTGCTCCTTGTGGGGACACGTCTGCACTGCGCTCGGGGGTGTGTGCTCCCTTTGGGGACACGTCTGCACTGCGCTCGGGGGCGTGTGCTCCCTTTGGGGACACGTCTGCACTGCGCTCGGGGGCGTGTGCTCCCTGTGGGGACACGTCTGCACTGCACTCGGGGGCCTGTGCTCCCTTTGGGGACACGTCTGCACTGCGCTCGGGGGCCTGTGCTCCCTTTGGGGACACGTCTGCACTGCACTCGGGGGCCTGTGCTCCCTTTGGGGACACGTCTGCACTGCGCTCGGGGGCCTGTGCTCCCTTTGGGGACACGTCTGCACTGCGCTCGGGGGCCTGTGCTCCCTGTGGGGACACGTCTGCACTGCGCTCGGGGGCGTGTGCTCCCTTTGGGGACACGTCTGCACTGCACTCGGGGGGGTGTGCTCCCTTTGGGGACACGTCTGCACTGCGCTCGGGGGCCTGTGCTCCCTTTGGGGACACGTCTGCACTGCGCTCGGGGGCCTGTGCTCCCTGTGGGGACACGTCTGCACTGCGCTCGGGGGCGTGTGCTCCCTTAGGGGACACGTCTGCACTGCACTCGGGGGCGTGATGGGCCACATGGGGACACCTCTGCACTGCGCTTGGGGGCGTGTGCTCCCTTTAGGGACACGTCTGCACTGCGCTCGGGGGCCTGTGCTCCCTTTGGGGACACGTCTGCACTGCGCTCGGGGGCGTGTGCTCCCTGTGGGGACACGTCTGCACTGCGCTTGGGGGCGTGTGCTCCCTTTAGGGACACGTCTGCACTGCGCTCGGGGGCCTGTGCTCCCTTTGGGGACACGTCTGCACTGCACTCGGGGGCGTGTGCTCCCTGTGGGGACACGTCTGCACTGCGCTCGGGGCGTGTGCTCCCTTTGGGGACACGTCTGCACTGCGCTCGGGGGCCTGTGCTCCCTTTGGGGACACGTCTGCACTGCACTCGGGGGCGTGATGGGCCAGATGGGGACACGTCTGCACTGCGCTCGGGGGCCTGTGCTCCCTTTGGGGAAACGTCTGCACTGCGCTCGGGGGCCTGTGCTCCCTTTGGGGACACGTCTGCACTGCGCTCGGGGGCCTGTGCTCCCTTTGGGGACACGTCTGCACTGCGCTCGGGGGCCTGTGCTCCCTGTGGGGACACGTCTGCACTGCGCTCAGGGGCGTGTGCTCCCTGTGGGGACACGTCTGCACTGCGCTCGGGGGCCTGTGCTCCCTTTGGGGACACGTCTGCACTGCGCTCGGGGGCCTCTGCTCCCTGTGGGGACACGTCTGCACTGCGCTCGGGGGCCTGTGCTCCCTGTGGGGACACGTCTGCACTGCGCTCGGGGGCGTGTGCTCCCTTTGGGGACACGTCTGCACTGCGCTCGGGGGCCTGTGCTCCCTGTGGGGACACGTCTGCACTGCGCTCAGGGGCCTGTGCTCCCTTTGGGGACACGTCTGCACTGCGCTCGGGGGCTTGTGCTCCCTTTGGGGACACGTCTGCACTGCGCTCGGGGGCCTGTGCTCCCTGTGGGGACACGTCTGCACTGCGCTCGGGGGCGTGTGCTCCCTTTGGGGACACGTCTGCACTGCGCTCGGGGGCGTGTGCTCCCTGTGGGGACACGTCTGCACTGCGCTCGGGGGCGTGTGCTCCCTTTGGGGACACGTCTGCACTGCGCTCGGGGGCATGTGCTCCCTGTGGGGACACGTCTGCACTGCGTTCGGGGGTGTGTGCTCCCTTTGGGGACACGTCTGCACTGCGTTCGGGGGCGTGTGCTCCCTGTGGGGACACGTCTGCACTGCGCTCGGGGCTGCGTGCTCCCTGTGGGGACACGTCTGCACTGCGCTCGGGGGCCTGTGCTCCCTGTGGGGACACGTCTGCACTGCGCTCGGGGGCGTGTGCTCCCTGTGGGGACACGTCTGCACTGCGCTCGGGGGCGTGTGCTCCCTTTGGGGACACGTCTGCACTGCGCTCGGGGGCATGTGCTCCCTTTGGGGACACGTCTGCACTGCGCTCGGGGGCATGTGCTCCCTGTGGGGACACGTCTGCACTGCGCTCGGGGGCCTGTGCTCCCTGTGGGGACACGTCTGCACTGCGCTCGGGGGCGTGTGCTCCCTGTGGGGACACGTCTGCACTGCGCTCGGGGGCGTGATGCAGCCCCTGTCGTCCATGCCCAGCTCCTGGGGGGCTGAGGTTTAGGGGCCCGAGGCTGCGTCCCTGCCCACCTAGGTACGAGGCATTTTGTCGGGTCTGTTCCCCTGGAATGTAGCTCCATCCCCTGGCAGATCTCGGCCTGGCTAGCCCGCTGTGTCTGCACCTCCTGCCGCC
Organism: Pelodiscus sinensis; assembly: GCF_049634645.1. Taxonomy (NCBI): domain Eukaryota; kingdom Metazoa; phylum Chordata; order Testudines; family Trionychidae; genus Pelodiscus; species Pelodiscus sinensis. Next base: position 1,967,966 of record NC_134739.1, on the reverse strand, counting down.
CGGGCAGCACTGCGCCTCCTTGCCCCCGTTGGCCTCCCGGCTCTGCACTGCTCTGTAACTAGCCCCGTGAGACTTGCCTGGGCTGCCCCGGACCATGGCGGGCCGACCCCGTGTCCCTGGGGATGCCCTGGCTGGCTACGGGTGAGGGTCTGTCCCAGGGTGGAGTCTGCCCTTGCCCACTGGTGCGGGGCGAGTCCCAGAGCCCTGCTCTCACTGCTGCCCTAGCCAGGGGGGGAGCTCCTGCAGCCCTGCCTTCTCCCGCGCACCCTCCCGCCCCCGCGTGCCGCGGACCGTAGGGGGAGCCGCGCGGCGCCTGTGGCTGAGAGTTCGTGGCCCGTGGCTGGAGGAGCGATCTGGGGTGGGGGTGGGCTGGCCCGTGTGCTCGGCGCAGGGGCCGTGGTGCATGGTAGGCGGCCCAGCCGGGGCCGGTGCAGCCGTGCAAAGAGCAGCAGGCCGGGGACCAGGCCCCAAGCTCAGTCACCAGGCTGCCTACGACCGGGCAGGTTCCCTGGACCCGTCCCGCCGTCGAGGGCTGGAGACGGGCTCTGACGGGGGCTGTTTTCCAGGTCTTCACCGGGATCTTCACGGCGGAGATGGTGCTGAAGCTCGTCGCCCTGGACCCCTACGAGTACTTCCAGCAGGGCTGGAACATCTTCGACAGCATCATCGTCACCCTGAGCTTGGTGGAGCTGGGCCTGGCCAACGTGCAGGGCCTCTCCGTGCTCCGCTCCTTCCGCCTGGTAGGCTCCTGGGCCCCGCTGCTGGGGGACAGACCCACTGGCCGGCACTGGGCTTGGGGGCAGGACGGGCACACGCCCGAGCTGGGAGCGCAGCGGGCGCCGGGAAGGCGTCTGGACTGTCCGTCTGAGAGGAGCCACAGCAGCCTCCTTCCCCCTCCCACCTGCCCATCTCCCTGGGGCAGCCGCGAAACTCCCAGGCACATTGGCGTTGCTGCAGAGCTGATCTAGGACCAGTGGGGGGCGGTTCCAAGTCCCAGCGTCCTGTCTCTGCCCAGCTAGCAGCAGAGACCCTGCAGGCGCACTAGCTATGAGACCCACAACAGTTTTCACCTCTCCCCCCGCCCAGTGTTTAGAGGTTGGGTTAGGCCTGGGCGCCGCAGGCTTCATACCCCTTCCAAAATGCTCGGGTTTTCGTATTTCCTGCTATCAGCCTGGATGCCATCCAGCGCTGTCACTCAGAATCCTGCATCCCCTCGAGGTCAGTGGGATCTAGTGGCAGGGAGTTCCACAGGCCAATCGAGGGTTCTGTTTCCTCCTCCTTCCAGCTGAGAGTTTTCAAGCTCGCCAAGTCCTGGCCAACCCTCAACATGCTCATAAAGATCATTGGCAACTCTGTGGGTGCTCTGGGAAACCTCACCCTGGTACTGGCCATCATCGTCTTCATCTTCGCCGTGGTGGGCATGCAGCTGTTTGGGAAGAGCTACAAGGAGTGCGTGTGCAAGATCTCCCAGGACTGCACGCTGCCCCGCTGGCACATGCACGACTTCTTCCACTCCTTCCTCATCATCTTCCGCATCCTGTGCGGGGAATGGATCGAGACCATGTGGGACTGCATGGAGGTGGCTGGCCAGCCCATGTGCCTCGTTGTCTTCTTGATGGTCATGGTCATCGGGAATCTCGTGGTGAGTCGCTGGCTTGAGTGTCGCTTGTGCGAGGCAGCGGGGATTGTGTTTGCACTGTCGGCTTTGTCGTGCTGCGTGTGATCCCTGCTGCCCTGCAGCGACTCCGCGTGGGCGCAGTGCCCAGGGGCGGATGGGATCTGGGGAGACTCCTAAGGGGAGGCAGGTAGGGAATGGCCCGGCCGGCCTGGCCCGAGGGGGAGGATGCAGCCGATGATAGTCAGATACCACCTGGGCCCGGGAAGCTCCCGGGCGGGGGGGGGGCTGCCTAGGGGGCTGGGACCAGTTGCTGGGTGGGTGAGTTTTCGGCTGGCTTAGCGAGGGGGAGTCTAGCTGGCTTGGGGGGCCGGGCAGGACTCTGGGCCCCCCATCCCCGAGCTGGATCGTACTGACGCCTCCTGGTTCCTCTGCTAACAAGTCTGAGCTACGCTGTGTCCCTGGGACCCAGTAAACCTCCTCTTCTACCTGCCGCCTGAGAGTCCCCTCTGGCAGCGGCTGGGATGCCGGCCTGGCAGCTCCCCACTCCGCGGTGGGAACTGATAAATGTAGGCAGGACCAGTGCCTCACTGCAGACCCCCGTCCGGCCACCAGCGGGGAGCCAGGCCCATTGCGCCAGGTGCCGCAGTACAGACCAAGCAAGAGGCAGCCCCCAGAGGGAAAGCCAAGGCAGAGACGGCCTGACACGGCCCCACTGAGCCAACCAGGACTGGGGGGGGGTAGAACCAGGACTAAACCTGAGGCCTCCATCCCGTGCCCACCCGCTGGCCTGCAGCAGGATGCGTGGAGGGAGAGCGGCAGGCGCTTCGTGTCTGGCCACACGTGAGCGGGGCCGTGTGCGCCGCTGGCTCGTGGCCCACTCCCCACGGGGCCCTGCTCTCGCGCGGCAGCTGGCAGTGCTCTGGCCTGGCCAATCCTGGGCAACCTTCACCATCCCTTCGGGCCTCGGAATCTAAGTGCATGAGTTTGGGCATCACCCCCTGGGGCAGGACTCTGGCTCGGGGGCTTGTCTCCCGCAGAGGATTTCTCAGGCTTGTCCCGTCTCTGCTCATCTCCTTGGCTTGTGGCCTGTGGGGGAAAGCACATGGCCAGGCCTTGCTCTGGCTGCTTGCCCCGCGGGGGGTACAGAACAGCTGGCCGGGAGGGACTAGTCTCTTGGGGGGATGCTGGGGGAAGGTGTCACGTTGCTGGATCTTGAGGGGAGCAGCCAGATCACTAATGCACCCGTAGGTGGGGGTATTGCCCCCAAAAATGGTATAGAAGGGGGCCATGTGAGGTGCTGAATAGAAGCTTATTATCTGCTAAACCTGTGTACGCTGTTCATGTGTTTGTATAATGTCTGTGTGTGCAATTATGAGCATGTACTTGTATGGACACTGAAGATTTCCCTGCATGTGGTTAAGCATTGGGCAGGGCTGAGCCTGTGGACATGCTAATTACCGAGGCCCTGTGGAACAATGGCACTCAATGGGCCAAGGACACGCCCAAAGAATGGGGGCTGTCCTGAGAGCAGCCAGCAGAGAACACAGAGAGGCTGAGGACCAGGTGACCTGCTACATACTAGAAGAGGCCAGGAAGGAGGTATAAAGAGGCCATGTGGTCGATGCCATTTTGTTCTCAGCTCAGCACTTCATCCCAGAGGCAGCACTGCAGGGATCGAAGAGCCCGGAAGACCTGTGAACCCATCCTGATCGTAGGATGTGCAATAAGAACTTTTAAACCAGCAGCTGTAACATCTCTGCTAGAGCCTGCATCGAGAACTGGGAGATTCGGTGCATGTAACGTACTGTACTTTAATAACCTTACTCTCATGCTTTTCTTTCTTATGTTAATAAACCTTTAGTCGTTAGATGCTAAAGGATTGGCCCAGCATGATTTGTGGGTAAGGCCCAGAGGGTAAATTGGCCAGAGATCTGTGGCTGGTTTCCTGGAACCGGACAGAACCTGTTCGGGGTAGGTGGGATTGGGTGCTAGGACCCCCCACCTGTGTATGAGGCCGGGGCCATCTGGGGCACGGATATTGCTGGGGTGTCGGAGGGGTTTTGCTCGGGAGGCTTCAGGCAGGCAGCTGAAGCGCTCTGTGGGACTGGTTTGTGGCCTGTGTGGAGAGGTCACCAGTCGGGGGCTGTAAGAAGCCCCGGATTTGAGCAATTCGCCCTGAGCGGACGCCCTCAGCTGTGCCCAGACACGGCCCGGTGCGTCACAGAAGGGCTGCTGGAAATGGGCTCGGGCAGGGAAAAGCATCTCATGAGCCGCTGTCTCCCCCCCTCCAACCCCAGGGGCATTTCAGGCCTTCCTGCCCCCGCTCTGTTCCTTTGCGCAACCCTGCCTGTTCCCACCAAGCCCCTTGGCCCAGCTCCTGCCAGCCCTGTTCTGGCAGGGCCTGGGCTCCTGGCTCCCCCTGCCTCCCGCTGGCTTTGGGCCTTTTCCCAGCGTCTGCTCTGGATGCTCTCGAGCTGCGAGCGCCTCACATCCAGGTGGGCGCTGTGGCTTAAAGTGAGGCCTGACCAGGCTCCTGTGACAGACCGGGCCGGTCTGGGCACCGCCAAGGGCGTCCGCTCAGGGCGAATTGCTCAAATCCGGGCTCCTACAGCCCCCAGACTGGTGACCTCTCCACACAGGCCACAAACCAGTCCCACAGAGCGCTTCAGCTGCCTGCCTGAAGCCTCACGAGCAAAACCCCTCCGACACCCCAGCAATATCCGTGCCCCAGATGGTCCCGGGCCTCATACACAGGTGGGGGGTCTGGAACCCAATCCCACCTACCCCGAACAAGTCCTGTCCGGTTCCAAGAAACCAGCCACAGATCCCTGGTCAATTTATCCTCCGGACCTTACCCACAGATCGCACTGAGCCAATCCTATAGCATCTAACATCTAAAGGTTTATTGCTACGAGAAAGAAAAGCCTGAGAGTGAGGTTGTTAAAGGATAGTACATTACATGCATCGAATTTCTCAGTTCTCGATGTAGGCTCTAGCAGAGATGTTACAGCTGCTGGCTTAGAAGTCCTTGTTGCGCATCCTAGGTTAGGATGGGTCCACAGGTCTTTCCAGCCCTTCGATCCCTGCACTGCTGCCTCTGGGATGAAGTGCTGAGCTGAGCCCCAAGATGGAGTCCGCCACATGGCATCTTTATACATCCTTCCTGGTCTCTTCTTGGCTGCAGCAGGTCACCTGGCCAGCGGCCTATCCCTGTGTTCCTTGCTGGTAGCCCTTAGATGCCGGTCACCATTCCCGAGGTGTGTCCTTGGCCCATCAAGTGCCATTGTCCCACAGGGCCTCGCTAATTAGCATGTCCATAGGCCGGGCTCTGCCCAATGCTCAAGCACATTCAGGGTATGTCTACACTACCCCGCTAGTTCGAACTAGCGGGGTAATGTATGCATACCGAACTTGCTAATGAAGCCCGGGATTTGAATTTCCCGGGCTTCATTAGCATAAAGCCGGCGCCGCCATTTTTAAAAGCCGGCTAGTGCGAACCCCGTGCCGCGCGGCTACACACAGCACGGGCTAGATAGTTCGAACTACGTAGCCATGCCGAACTATCTGTACTCCTGTTCCACGAGGTGTACAGATAGTTCGGAATGGCTACGTAGTTCGAACTAGCGGGGTAGTGTAGACATACCCTCAGAGAGACTTTCAGTCTCCACACAGATTACAGATCCCTAACTCCACACACACACATTGTACAGAGATATGAAGAGCAGATTCAGAATCAGAAGAAAGTAGCTTTTGTTTGACCCCTCACATGGCCCCCTTTGTACCACTTTGGGGGCGAACACCCCCCCTCATGGGTGCAGCAGTGACCCGGCTGCTCCCCTCACAATCCAATAACGTGACAGCTCCTCTGGGTGTTTCTCACTTCCCCCGGTCCCTGCCAGCACTGGCGGCTCGGTCCCTCTCCCCCTGCCCGGGGCACACAGTAGCTTAGTCCCTGGTGGCCTGTGACACTTGCTTTGATTTTGGTGGCTGGGTTCAGCGTGTGGGGGCTGGGCAGTGTCAGTGGCCTGGGAGGTTCCGGGGCTCAGACAGATAATCTGAGGGTTGCTCGTGGCCTTAAACTCTGTGAGCTGAGGTGCTTCGAGCAGCCCACGCTGAGAACGGCTGCTCTCAAGGGCCCCAGCGCACATCGGTAAAGTGAAGCCAGCCTGCCTCAGGTGCACACTTGGAGGCCGGGCACACGGCTGAGGTATCACCCCCTCCCCCCCATATTCACAGCTCACTTCAACAAGCTGCGTATTCAGGAACCTGCCTTCGCCGCTGCTGCCTGGTGTGGCATGTTGGGCACGAGGAGCCCTGCGGTTTGGTTGGGAGGAGAGTATAAGGGGTCCCACTTCCTCCGTACAGTGCCCCTGCCCCACGCACCAGGCCCCTCCCTGCCAGGTCTGCAGTGAAACCTCTGCTCTGGGGCTGGGTGAGTTTCAGCTTTTCTCACTCCCTGGCCGAGCTGAGAGGGTCCTGCCTGGAGCGAACTGAAGTGACCCATTTCTGAAATTCTCAGAAGGGCGGCGTGTGAGTCGGTAACAACGCGCTGTCCATAGAGACACACACAGATTCATGCAGCGACTGAGCCTTCATGGGCAAAACCCACGTCCTCAGAGTGGAGGAAAAAGGGAAAATTCCCATTTTATGACAGAAAAGAAGGGAGGGGAGAGGGCTGGTGCTAAGGAGGCCGACCGAGTGGGCTGGCGGTGTCCCCTCCTTAGCGTTTGATGCCACGTGGGTGTTGAATACAATGGCCCATGCGGCCCGTGTCTCTGTCACGTTTGCATATGAAGGTCAGTTCCACAATTCCTTTCTGTCGTTGGTTCCTGAAATGCCTGTGGAGAAGAATGGCTACTTGTAAGCCCGTGAAAGGGTGCCCAGCAATGTGCTTCTACGGGTTTGGGCGTGTTCCCGTTTCTGACACCCGCCTCATGTCCACTTATGTCTTGTCGTGAGACTGCCCGGTTTGGCCAGTGTCCGTGGCCGAGGGGCACTGCTGGCAGAGATCACGCTGGCGGACGTGCAGGTGTGTGAGCCTCTGGTGTGGCTAGGTCCTGCGCTGGTGTCGCTGTGTGGGCAGAGTGGGCACCGGGGCTGATTGCAGGGGCGGGTTCCTGGGTGAGTGTCTGGGGGGTGATACGTGGTTGCTGGACAGAACTCGTTGGAGGCTGTAGGCGAGGGTTGGCCTGTGCCCCAGGGCCTGTGAGAGGGCGGGATCGTTACCCAGGTGAGGCTGTAGATCGTTAACGATGCGCCAGAGGGGCTGGGTCGGGGGCTGCAGGTGGTGCCCAGGGGGCTCCTGTTCTCTTCCTGGTTTCATAGACTCCTAGAACACTAGAATGGGAAGGGACCTCGAGAGGCATGGAGTCCTGTTGCCTGCCCGCCCAGCACCCTCTAGACCCGCTTGCTGGTAGCAGGGAGTTTCCGGAGCGGATGGTGCCGTTCCTTTGCTATTCTCCGTGGGGTCGGAGGACAGAGGCTGCAGAACGTGGTGGTGGTGAGTTGTCTGGCACCCCCGCCCATAGTCCGTCCTGTTCAGGGTGGCCACAGCGCCCCATTTGTCAGCCCTTTTGGTGACCACGTCAGAGCTGGCCTGGAGGCTGTGGGCAGCGCTGCGATTGCGGGGCGGAGGTTACCTGGCACATGCTGCAGCGAGAGCCCGGGCACGTTTGCGGTCGATGTCGAAGTCCAGACTCTCGTTACCCCCATCGGGAGGGGACCTCCTAGAGGCCTTCCTCTCGGGGGCTGGCAGGGGGTCCCAAGGGCCGGTGCCATGTTCAGTGGTGGGCTGGAAACATTCCTCCAGATCACCGCAGGACCCGTGTTCGTTTTCCCTGGCTGCAAGGGGAGCCCAGCGGATGGAGTGAGCCACTCCCTCTCATTCCCAAAGGGTTGAAATGTCTGCGACGGTTTTCCCACAAACTGGGGGAAGCTGAAATGAAACGGCTTGCTGCAAGGACAAGGGGGAATGTTCCGCGCAGACGTTTACCGGGGGGGGGGGGGGGGGGGGTTCTATTTTGTTTCAGCTGAAATTGGTCGTTGAATTTGGTCTGAAATTGCATTTTTTGTTAAAAAAAAAATCGCACAAAAATGTTTCCTGCTCTCTGCCCCGCCCTCCTTCCCGAGACAAACCCTCGTCCCTCCCCAGCACGCTCTGTATGCCCCCATTGGCCGCCTCTCCCTGGCACCCCCTCCGGCTGGGTGTCCTGAGCCAGAAGCTCCTCCACCTGCCTCAGCGCAAGCTGCTCACTGCCCTGGCACGGCTGCCCAAATGGCAGAAGTAGCCTTAGGGACGTGAACGGTTACGTGGGTGTGACGTGGTGGGGATTGTGTGTGCTCTGTTCGCTTGTTGTGTTGTATGTGCTGCTCTGTTGTAACACTGTGTGTGAGTGTGTGTCTGTGCCTGTGTGCACTGCCTCAGTTTCCCTGGGCACTGCACTGGCACCTGACGGGGGATGGAAGTTCTGGGTGTGACTCACTGAGGGGCTGCCCAGCCCAGCAATAGCCCCGCCTCTCTTGTCACTGAGCCTAGGTGGGAGATGCAACCAGGTGACCCCTTTTGCGGAGGAAGCTGGACACAGGAGGAGGCGGGGCTGGGACTGGTTGCTGGGGGTGAGTTAGTCTCAGTGGGTATGTCTACACTACCCTCCTGGTTCGAACTAGGAGGGTAATGGAGGCATACCGCACTTGCAAATGAAGCCCGGGATTTGAATTTCCCGGGCTTCATTTGCATAAGCGGGGAGCCGCCATTTTTAAAACCCCGCTGGTTCGAACCCCGTGCAGCGCGGCTACACGGGGCACGAACTAGGTAGTTCGAAGTAGGCTTCCTAGTTCGAACTACCGTTACTCCTCGTGAAATTCAAATCCCGGGCTTCATTTGCAAGTGCGGTATGCCTACATTACCCTCCTAGTTCGAACTAGCGGGGTAGTGTAGACATACCCAGTTGGCTTAGGATGCAGGGAGTCCAGCTGGCCTGGGGGGCCAGACAGGGGCCCAGAGCCCTGGTTCTGGGCCCCCCCTATCCCGAAGATGGTTTGTACAGGCAGCTCTTGGTTTCTGTCCATGGAGGTTCGGTCCATAAAAGGCCAGGGGATAAAATGGTGTCCCTGGTCCCTGTTTGTCAGAGGCTGGAGAGGGATGGCAGGAGACAAATCGCTTGATCATTGTCTTCGGTCCACCCCCTCTGGGGCACCTGGTGCTGGCCACTGTCGGCAGACAGGATACTGGGCTAGATGGACCTTTGGTCTGACCCCCTACGGCCGTTCTTGTGTTCTTATGTAACAAGTCTGCGCTGCGCTGTGTCCCTGGGAAGCCATAAACCTTCTCTTCTACCTGCCGCCTGAGAGTCCCAGAGCAGGGCCCGCTGGTCCTCCCCCCTCCCCCCCCCTTCCGTGAAACCTGAAGCTTACCAGTCCTGGTGAACTGGTAGGGGTTGGAGCAGCTCCCTGCCTGCCCAAACAAGGGGCTACTCCAGCCCTGTGGGGCCCACCCCAGGGAGAAGCTCTCTGGCCAGTCAGAGCAGTCCCTGTCCATGCCCCCGCCCTCCCCAGGTTACACGCTGGCTCCTGGGGAGGCTTCAAGCTTCTTTAAGGCTTTTTAGTGGCTACATTTTGAAAGAACGTTTTCCATCCCTCGCGCCCCAGGGGGGTGGCAGCCTCTCTAACCTGGGTCCCAGCGGGAAGGGGGGGTCCTGGCTGCGGGGCCCCGTTCCCTCCTGCAGCGGCAGGTCCCCACTGGTCTAACGGCTGCTGCCATGTCTCAGAGCAGTGCCGGCCTGTGGGAGAGCTCTCCCGGCAGAGCCGGCTGCATCCCAGCCCCCTGCGGCTGCCCCGCAGGAACCAAACTCAGCCCTGGCGAAAGAGGGCAGCAGGCCACAGCAGCTGCAGGGGCCGGTGTCATTGAGCAGCTGGGGCAGGAGGCTGGCCCCCGCCCGGGTGGACAGTCAGGGCCCCAGTTCCATGACGGGCACAGCCCCAGGCTGGCCAGGAGGAGACAGGGTGGGAGCAGGGCAGGGCAGGGGGCAGGAGAGGGGCAGCAATGCCCTGGCTTGTTGGAGGACACCTCCGTCCAACCCTCACGTTTCCTGTCCTGCTGCCCTGCCCTTCCTGCCGGCCACAGGGCTAATCAGTTCTCGCGCCCGCGTCGCCCCGGTAGAGCCTCCTTCCCTGGCCACGTTTACCGGTGGATCCGCTATCGGCAGGCAGCCCAGGCGAGACCGTGCAGAGCCCTCGTAAGGTGCCCCCAGGACCCCCTGCGGGAGGAACCCTAACCTAACGTTTCCAGACCCCCCCCCCCGGCCTCTAGCTGGTGTTCCGGCCCCGTGGGTCTCAGCCAGGGTACCTGTCCCCTGCGGTTTGCAGGAGCCTTCCGGGGGTACGGCAGCTTTTCCAACAGCTGCCTAAAGAGCAGCAGCAGAGTCCGGGCAAAGGCAAATGCCCGACGGACGCAGGCCGGTTCGCGTGGCTCTTAGCCTGGAACGTGAGCGCCTGGGCTGTGCTCCGCCCGACGCACTTCAGGGTGGCGTGGGAAAGGAGGCCGTGTCGCGCGTGTCTGGTCGTGTCAGCGAGGTGCCACGCAGGGGGCGCCGGACGGACCCGAGTCCCGCCAGGGGCACGTGGCCTGGGCAGGGTGAGGGTGCAGCTCTGGCTGCCAAAGGAAGGATGCCAGCTGTGGAGCCATGTTTTAGGGGTCCCCGTCCGTACTGCCTGGTGGCACTTGTCCCCGGTGAGGGGCTGTGGTCGGTAGGAGGGGCCCCATTCGCTGGCCCGTGGGCGTGACGGCTGCTTGCCCGGCGACACTGCGGCTTTGGCTGCTGCGCAGTGTGACCAGGGAGACTCTGGCTGCGACGGTAGGAGCTGCCTTTGAACACATGGGCCTGTTCCGGGTTCCCGCCCCTCCTGTGACGGGCGTCACTGGCTCTCACCCAGCCCCGGTCTGCCCTGGGCAGGGTCCAGGTGCTACAGTCCCCCAGCCCACTGAGCCTATGACTTTCCAGCCCCATTTCTCAGGGGAGCCAAGCTTCAGAGTGTGGGGCTCTGCCCGTCAGACCCCCAGAGCCCAACGCCCACGAAGCCATGGCAGGCGCGGCTGCAGGGCCCCAGGTAAGCGGGCCCGCTGTGCCCACGCCTCCTGGGGCCAGGGGCTTGGCCTCCCCTCGGCTTAGGGAAACCAGAGCCCTCCCGGGTTTCAGGTTCCTGGAGGGTAAACGGGGGGAAGGCCGCTGCTGCAGTGAGATGTTATTTACGGCGCCCGCGGCCAGGCGCCCTGTACTGCCAGTGGCACTTGGGGCATTTCCTGTGGCGTTCGTAGCGGGAGGGGGCAGTCGTGCGGGGGTTGGGAGCCAGCTCCTGCCAAGCGCGCTGGAGACAATGGCCACAGAAGTGATTAGCTGTAATTGGTGCTTAACGTGCGTATTACCCTGCTGTGGTCCCGGGATTTATTTCAAGACTCTGTTTAAGTCATATGGCATGGGCCATGTGAAAACAGCAGTGACCTTGAATAGCAGCTAATTCCCGTCTCAAATGCGCTCCTGGCACGGGAAGGCACAAACACCGACAGCTGTGGGGTTGGCCCGGAACGCTCAGCTTTTCAAGCAATGCATTTCACGCTACGGGGGATGCTGCCGTGCCCCGCAAAGCCCCAGCCCGGGGGGAGGGCTCAGCCCGGGGGGGCTGCACTGCAGCCAGGGCAGCATGGGGCCACGCAGGGGCCCCCGCTCGTCACCACTGCGCAGCGCGGAGGGAAGCAGGCGCTTACTACCACTGACCAGTGTGGGGCCGAGGGGCGGAGCCGCGAGGACAGATGGCGGGAAGTCAGGGCGCATGCCCCAGGGCGACAGGGGGGCTCCGTCACGCCACCGATGCACCAGGGACGCTCTGCTGCCGGTGCAAGGAAAAGCCTCTTTCACCAGAAGGCTCATGCGGCACTCGCCCCCCTGGGAACCGCGCCCCAGGGCAGGCAGCGTCGCCAGTGCTGACCATCTTGTCCCAAGGCTCACGGTCTGGGGGCGGTGCCAGCCCCCCCGCTGGACGCCGTGGGCCCAGGGTGTGCGCTGGAAAGTCTTTCATTGCACCCACTTCTGCGGGTGCCAGCTCCGAGGAAGAGCTCTGGGCAGCTCGGAGCTTGGCTCCTTCCCCCACCAACGCTGGTCCGAGAAAAGGCTTCGCCTCGCCCACCTCGTCTCCCTCCTCCCCTCTGTCCACGGCCCAGAGGCGCCGCGGGGCGGAAAGGCCGATGGAGCCAAGCAGGAGGGAGCAGGGGGCCTCCAGCCAGAGAGCAGGGAAGGCGACGGCTGGCAGCCTGTCCAGGGGCACGTGGGAAGCAGAGCGCCCAGCGCGGGGCCCAGTCCTGGCGGGGGGCAGAGGAGATGGGGGTGGCGAGGAAATAGCGGCGCGGAGCCCCGGGGCAGGCGGCAGGGCCCAGGGCGCGTAGGGACACTGTGCTGGGCTGCACCAGAGACACTGCCTGGTGCAGGGGAAATCACGCGCCCCCAGGACGCACGAGCTCCCCCGCAATGGGCCCCACTGGCCAGGAGAGACTCGAGGGCACCTCGACACAAGGAGCCCTGAGTCTGCAGCCAGGAAGGGCCCGTCGCTGCAGCTCATGCCTGGGCGGTGCCTCCGAGCCGCGCTCCCCTCCTGCGACTCAGCAGCTGCTGTCAGGACCGGGGAGGGGGGCGGAGAGGCCACAGTCACGAAGGGGGGGGGCGGTGTCCCTGCGAGACATGGAAACCTGCCTGGACCCAGGCCGGGCTCCCTGCTGGCGTCTGACAGCTGCCCCGGGTTTGCTTTGTCCCGCCAGGTCCTGAACCTGTTCCTGGCCTTGCTGCTGAGCTCCTTCAGCGCCGACAGCCTCGCGGCCTCCGACGACGACGGCGAGATGAACAATCTGCAGATCGCCATAGGCAGGATCACCCGGGCGATCGACTTCGTCAAGAGAACGGCGCTCGCGCTGCTGCACCTGCCGTGGAAGGAGAAGCAGGAGCCGGCGGAGGAGCAAGAGGACAGTAAGAAAGACAACTTTGTGCTCAACCACGCGTGCTCGGGCCAGGAGCCCCCGGCGGAAGGCAGGGACGGCGGCGCCGGGAAAGGGCCGCGCTTCGGGGACGAGCTGGACCACATGAATTTCATCCACAACCCCCACCTGACTGTGCAAGTGCCCATCGCCTCCGAGGAGTCCGACCTGTACGACGAAGAAACGAGCACCCAGTCGGACACGGAAGGCCCCAAGGTAGGCAGGCAGGCTGGGCCAGGGCCTGCCAGCAGCTCTCCTGCCTGGGCGGGATTCGCGTTTCTCTGGGGCCAGCCACAGGCCCGATGGGAACTGCAGGCCGGTGAGGCGCCCACAGCTGCCTCTCACTGGGGTCGGTTTGTCCGGGCTGCAGACAAAGAGCAGAGGGACGGGGGCCACTGCATGGGGGGGTCACTGCCTGGGGTTCAGAACATGGGGGGGTCACTGCCTGGGGTTCAGTACATGGGGTTCAGTACATGGGGTTCAGTACATGGGGAGGTCACTGCTTGGGGTTCAGCACATGGGGTTCAGTACATGGGGTTCAGTACATGGGGGGGTCACTGCCTGGGGTTCAGTACATGGGGTTCAGTACATGGGGGGGTCACTGCTGGGGGTTCAGTACATGGGGTTCAGTACATGGGGGGTCACTGCTTGGGGTTCAGTACATGGGGTTCAGTACATGGGGGGGTCACTGCTTGGGGTTCAGCACATGGGGTTCAGTACATGGGGGGGTCACTGCTGGGGGTTCAGTACATGGGGTTCAGAACATGGGGGAGTCACTGCTTGGGGTTCAGAACATGGGGTTCAGAACATGGGGTTCAGTATCTGGGGTTCAATATCTGGGGTTCAGTACATGGTGTTCAGTACATGGGGGTCACTGCTTGGGGTCAGCATATGGGGTTCAGTACATGGGGGGTCACTGCTGGGAGTTCAGTACATGGGGTTCAGAACATGGGGGAGTCACTGCTTGGGGTTCAGAACATGGGGTTCAGTATCTGGGGTTCAGTACATGGGGGAGTCACTGCTTGGGGTTCAGAACATGGGGTTCAGTATCTGGGGTTCAGTACATGGGGTTCAGTACATGGGGGGTCACTGCTTGGGGTTCAGTATCTGGGGTTCAGTACATGGGGGGTCACTGCTGGGGGTTCAGTACATGGGGTTCAGTACATGGGGGATCACTGCTGGGGGTTCAGTACATGGGGGTCACTGCTTGGGGTTCAGTATCTGGGGTTCAGTACATGGGGGTCACTGCTTGGGGTTCAGTACATGGGGTTCAGAACATGGGGGAGTCACTGCTTGGGGTTCAGTATCTGGGGTTCAGTACATGGGGGGTCACTGCTGGGGGTTCAGTACATGGGGTTCAGTACATGGGGGGGTCGCTGCCTGGGGTTCAGTATCTGGGGTTCAGTACATGGGGGGGTCGCTGCCTGGGGTTCAGTACATGGGGGGTCACTGCTGGGGGTTCAGTATCTGGGGTTCAGTACATGGGGGGGTCGCTGCCTGGGGTTCAGTATCTGGGGTTCAGTACATGGGGGGTCACTGCTGGGGGTTCAGTACATGGGGTTCAGAACATGGGGGAGTCACTGCTTGGGGTTCAGTATCTGGGGTTCAGTACATGGGGGGTCACTGCTGGGGGTTCAGTACATGGGGTTCAGTACATGGGGGTCACTGCTGGGGGTTCAGTACATGGGGTTCAGTACATGGGGGTCACTGCTTGGGGTTCAGTATCTGGGGTTCAGTACATGGGGGTCACTGCTGGGGGTTCAGTACATGGGGTTCAGTACATGGGGGTCACTGCTGGGGGTTCAGTATCTGGGGGTTCAGTACATGGGGGTCACTGCTGGGGGTTCAGTATCTGGGGTTCAGTACATGGGGGGGTCGCTGCCTGGGGTTCAGTATCTGGGGTTCAATATCTGGGGTTCAGTACATGGGGGTCACTGCTGGGGGTTCAGTACCTGGGGGTCACTGCACAGTTGCAGTTGCCCCGGGCAATATTTTACTCTCCTGTGTTTTGGACGTTGACTGGCAGCCATGGGCAGTGGGGGAGGGAGGAATCTTGCTGCAGGCTGCAAACCAGCCCCCGTCTCACTGGCCCGCCCGGGGCCCTCCGCTCAGATAAGCAGGGGAAGAGGAGCATTTGGCCAGGAGGTTTTCCCCTCGACAATAGCTCCCGGGTGCCTGGACAAGGTGTGGGGGCAGCTCTGCGCTCCTGGAAGGGGCGGGGCTGGGGCAGAAGGGGCGGGGCTGGGGCTAGGCAAGCCCTTTGCACCGCCCAGACCGCACCGGGCTCCAGCAGCCATTTCAAGGGCCCCTCGGTGGGCCTGCTGGCAAGTCGCCCCTTGGCTGAAACGCCCGTCAGTCACTCGCTGTGTGGGAGCGTGGCCGTGGCTCCGCTCCCGTGTTGCTGCTGGGACGACACCAGGCCAGACGGAGCAGCCCCCGCCCCGCGCGCGGACGCAGTGACACTGGCGCAGACGTGCTCGGCCCGGGCAGCTTATGGGCGCTGGGGGACCGGGCTGGGGGCTGCCAGCAAGGCCCCAGTCCAGCTCTTTGGCCGATATTCTTCGAGCGGGTCCCCCAATGCATTTTGCTGCAAAAGGCTCGTTTAGGTGCCCGGTGGCTCGAAAGGGGCTTTGCCCTGCCTCTTGGGGGGGGCGTTCACACTCCGAGCCAGCGCGTCTCCGAGCGGGAGCCGGGTTAGTCTGTGTCGGCACCAGCAGCGAGGGGCCCCCAGAGACTAACATCGATTTGGCCCAAGCTTTCGTGGCCAGACACGTGAAGAGCTTCCACTTGTGGCGTTTGCCCCAAGAGCTGGTGCCCGTCGGTCTGTCCGTCTGCCACGGTTCCTCTCGCTGCTCTTCTCTGCCCAGCGCGGCGATGGCAGCAAACCCGCGTGGCCTCAGCTAGAGCAACAGAAGCGCCGTTACCCTGCTGTAACTGCACCCACCCGAGCCAGTGCCCAGGTTCCAGCGGTTCCTGGAACCGGGCCCGTGCTCAGAAGGGGCCAGTTTTGCTCGGCTTGCTCTGTGCTGCCCGGGGGGCGCTCCTGTCCTATGGAACATGGGGCGTGATGGCAACACCTGGCTTCTCCTGCTCTGCTGTCTGGGGCGGGGGTGGGAGCATGGAGAACGTGTCTCCGCTGGGCTTCAAAGCCCAAAGTAAAACCCCCCGGAGACGCCAGCTCCGACGCCTCTCCCTTCGGCCAGAACCAATCATTTTACTCCCTGGGCTCCGTGCCGGGACAGCCACGGCTCCCATGGTCACCTCCTCTGAGAACAGAGCTACTGGCATTGGGATGGGTTCAGAAAAGGGCAACAGAAATGACCAGGGGTTTGGGGCGGGTCCTGTATGAAGAGAGGTTGGAAAGTCGGGGACTTTTCAGCTGAGAAAAGAGGAGACGAAGGGGGACAGGACAGAGGTCTGTAAAATCATGACTGGTGTGAAAAAAGTGAATAAAGAAAAGTGATTTACTTATTGCCACAGTATAAGAACTAGGGGTCACCAAATGAAATGAATAGGCAGCTGGTTTAAAACAAACCAAAGGAAGTTTTTCTTCACTCAGTGCAGTCAACCTGCGGAACTCCTTGCCAGAGGATGTGGTGAAGACTAGGACTTTAACAGCATTCAAAAAGGAGCTAGATAGATTTATGGGGGTTCGGTCCATCAATGGCTGTTAGCCAGGATGGGCAGGAATGGTGTCCCTAGCCTCTGTTTCCTCTGGAGGTGGGTGACAATGGAGAGATCACGTGAGGATTCTGTGACGGCGGGTTGGGGGTCCCCCGTCTCCTGCACCCCGAAATGGCACAAACAGACTGCACCAGCCGGTGGAATAGAGGAAGTTTATTGCCTCTCTAGGGTACAGCACAGCGCAGATGTAATCTGGTCACAGAGCTGGGCTAGGATGCCTCAGGCCCCCTTGAGATGGGGGAGACTGGGCCCCTAAACTCCAGCCCCTTTCCCTAAGCTGTCTCCTCCATTCTTCCAGCCAGCAACCAACTAACCATCTTCCCGCCCTGCCCCCCAGCCAGGGCAGCATCCACCTTCCTTTGTTCCTCTCCAGTTAACCCTGGAAGGTCCCTGGTCCTGGGACCTGGTGCACTGAGCCCTCTTGTGGCCTTTTTGCCCACAGCGCTGGCAAGTTAGGCTTTGGGCTGTCTCTGTCCAGGCCCTGGCTGGTTCTCTGGGGCGCAGACGACCTGTTCCTTGGTCTTGCCCCGTAGTTGACTCCCTCCGTCGCTCAGCCGAGATCCGGTCTCTGCGCGGTTCCCTTTCTCTCCGGGACTCCCGTTCACACCCGGACCGGCTCTCCGTGAACTCATCCGCCAGCCTCCTGGCCTCCTGGGGGTTCTCTGGTCTCCGGTCCTTGAGCCACAGCCTCAGTTTGGGTGGGCACGCTTCATAGAACTGCTCCATCAGGACCAGCTTGAGCAGCTCCTCTGCGGTCTGGGCTCCGACTCCAGACACCCACTTGCGGCAGTATTGCGCCAGGCGGGAGACCAGGTCCACATAGGTCTCCCGTGGCCCTTTCTGTACCCCCCAGAACTTCTTCCTGTACATCTCGGGGGTCAGCCCGAACTTGTGCAGCAGGGCCTCCTTGACTCGGTTGTAATCCCCTGGCTGTAGGTCCTCCAGCTGACTGAGCACTCCGGCCGCCTCCTGGCTCAGTGCGGGGATGAGCTCCTGCAGCCAGTCAGCTGGGGGAACCCGTTGCAGTCCACAGGCCCTCTCAAAGGAGCTGAGGAACCCGTCTATGTCGCCCACGTCCTTCAATTGGGCCACCACGAGCCTCTCCAAGCGTCTGGCAGTCCCGGGACCCTGGGGCCCATCCGCACTTGGCGCAGCCGGTGCCCCGCCGGTTCTCCGCTCTGCCATGGCCAGCTCATGCTGTCGCTGCCTCTCTCGGTCCTGGTGGTCCCTTTCTCGATCTTGGCGCTCCCTCTCTCGGTCCTGACGGTCCCTCTCTCGGTCCTCTACTTCCAATTCCTTGATCCGCAGCTGGATCTCCAGCCGCCGCAGCTCCGCTGGGCTGGCCTCTGCCCTAGATGGGCTACGGCTTGCAGGCCTCCCAGGAGACGCTGTCTCATCTCTCCGGTGGGTTCCAGCGCTCCTCCCCCTCTCTGAGCCTGACACACTCTCAGGGGGGGTCTGGCTGCTTCCCCTGGGGACAAGATCCTGGCCCTGTGGCTGGTCATTCTCTTCCAGCTGGGCAATCAGCTGGGCCTTGGTTGC
Organism: Pelodiscus sinensis; assembly: GCF_049634645.1. NCBI lineage: Eukaryota > Metazoa > Chordata > Testudines > Trionychidae > Pelodiscus > Pelodiscus sinensis. Next base: position 1,950,105 of record NC_134739.1, on the reverse strand, counting down.
TTTCCGCGCAAGCAAGCCCCTCTCTCTGCACAGCCCCACCAGCTCTGCCTTCAAGAGTTGGGCGTAGGCCATCTGCCCGCTGGTCCCCTCGGTGAAGACTCACCAGTCTAGTGCTGCAGCGCCCCACAATTCCCAGGAACCGCTTCGCTCTGTCTCCAGCATGCCTGGCTCCAGGGCTCTTGCTTCTACTGCGCCTTGTCGCTCGCCGCTGGAAGCTCCATCCACGGGGTGCAGTGCATCCCACTTCTGACACCAGTGTGATGGCGCGTTGGGGGTCCCTCGTCTCCTGCACCCCGAAATGGCACAAACAGACTGCACCAGCTGGTGGAATAGAGGAAGTTTATTGCCTCTCCAGGTTACAGCACAGCACAGATGTAGTCTGGTCACAGAGCTGGGCTAGGCTGCCTCAGGCCCCCTTGAGATGGGGGAGACTGGGCCCCTAAACTCCAGCCCCTTTCCCTAGCCTGTCTCCTCCATGCTCCCAGACACCAACTAAACTCACCCTCTTCTAGCCCTGCCCCCCAGCCAGGGCAGCATCCACCTTCCTTTGTTCCTCTCCATGGGGGGGTGTCTGGCCATACTGGTTTGCATAGTGACTCATCCTGTTTTGCTGGGTCGTGGTACCCACAGCAGCCAGTGGGGGTTACCCCAGAGCCAGCAGCATAGAAACCAGCCAGGTACCCCCACTACGTCACAGATTCCCTGTTGTGATCCCTCCTTCTGGGGCATTGGCCACTGTGGGCAGACAAGACGCTGGGCTAGATGGACCGTTGGTCTGACCCAGCCTGGCCCTTCTTATGTTCTCGTGTGGCCACAGGGATGGAAGCCGCGTAGGGACTTAGCAATACAATTGAACCGTATTCTGGAGCTGCGCTGGCACTTTGGCGACGACCGGTGTTCCCTGTAAGCTGGGCCCTCGGGCGGCTGCCCAGGAGAGATCCAGGTGATGGGCAGAGCGCCCACAGCCAGCAGCAGGTGTTTCTGCTGGTGGTGCACATCCACCAGTGCCTCAGTGCACAGGACAACATTTATATTCTGAAATGTAGAAATATTCTGCTCATGGATGGAAAAAATTAGAGGGGACCTTGGTGACGATTCCGTCTTTCGTTCCTCCGTCAGTCCTCATCCTAACCCCTCCTGGGCCCTCCCACATGCTAGGTTATTCTTCCCGAACGTCTCGATGCTTTCACCCTCACAGACATGGCATCTTTCCCCGGTGTGAGCTCCTGGCTCCTACAAACCCAGGAACCCCCATCCCCAGGCTAGACTCTGGGATCTCAAGTCCCGTGGGACGTGCTAAGGAGTTGGGGGGTACACAGAGGGGATCACGGCAAGCACATGGTCTGACCTGTACACGCAGCCGGAGAACTTCCCTGTGTGAGCTAGAGCGGGTCTTTTAGAAAAACCTCCCGTCTCGTGTCAAACATTGGCAGCGAGGGGCGTCCACACACCCCGTGGTGTAGAGCGGCGCTGTTAAAAACACCCATCGTCTCGCCGGTCCGAGTGTCGAACTGCACCCTCCAGCCATGGGATCGGGCCAGACCTCGCGCCTCGCCTCAGAGCGCCCAGTGTTGAACGTGCTTTCCCTGCAAGATGTCACGGCACCCCGTCAGCGCTGCGCTTTGAGACAGACAAGCCCTGCTGCTGTGGAGGCCGGGGATATAAACCCGAAAGCTACCTGGCTCAGAGGACATCAGGGTGCTGTTGCTCTCAGCAGATGCCAGCGGGCGTCACAGAGTCCGTGCCAGGGCTGTGACTTTCCAATTCGATTATAAATGACTTGGGGGAAGGTGGTGAAATCTGCTGACGGCACTAAAATTGGATCTACTGTTAATACCTTAGAAAGGATCAACTGCAGCAAGACTCCCGGGGCCGGGGCGAGGGCCTGAGACGAAGCATTTCACATAGTCAGACGCTGCATCTTGGAGCTACAATGCCCACGGCTTCTGGGCTGTGGCTGGCGCCGAACGCGAGCCTGGACGACAGCAACATTGCAATGGAGAGACAAGCAAGGAAAACCCCTTTCAGGTTTGAGCCTGCGTGAAGATGAGTCTAATGCACAAGCCAAGGGAAACTGGCCCATTGTGCGACGTCACAACGAGACTGTGTCCTGGCACGGACCCCGACTTTGGACCACTAGATCGGTGCAGGGGGCAAGCTCCGGGGCTGACCAGTGCTTTGGAGGGGCCAGTGGCGACCTGGGCGGGTTTTGCCTTCCCCTGCCACTGGCCAGGGCTACCCCGGGGTATCTCCCTGCCCCTGGGCAGTGCCCAGTGTCTGCCCACGGCACGGCCCAGCTTCCCACGGGCAGGGGCACGTGGGGCTCGGTTCAACTGGGGGTCAGCGCTAGGGGAGCCATCTGCCTGCGCAGGCCCCTGGACAAGGTGGGTGTGACGTAGTGGGGGTACCTGGCTGGTTTCTATGCTGCTGGCTCTGGGGTAACCCCCACTGGCTGCCGTGGGTACCACGACCCAGCAAAACAGGATGAGTCACTATGCAAACCAGTATGGCCAGACACCCCCCATGGAGAGGAACAAAGGAAGGGGGAAGGCTGCCCTGGCTGGGGGGCAGGGCTGGAAGAGAGTTAGTTAGTGGCTGTCTGAGAGCATGGAGGAGACAGCCTAGGGGAAGGGGCTGGAGTTTAGGGGCCCGGTCTCCCCCATCTCAAGGGGGCCTGAGGCATCCTAGCCCAGCTCTGTGACCAGATTCCATCTGTGCTGTGCTGTATCCTGGAGAGGCAATAAACTTCCTCTATTCCACCGGCTGGTGCAGTCTGTTTGTGCCATTTCGGGGTGCAGGAGACGGGGGACCCCCAACGCGCCGTCACACAGCCCCATCCTCCCAGAAGGGGCGGGGCTTTGGGCAGAAGGGGCGGGGCAGGCACACCCTCAGCCCTGCCCCAAGTGCACCCTTCCAGCCCCCAGGCAGCCCTCAGCACCCCTCAGCGGGCTTGTAGAGGGGCGGGGATCTGCCCCGCTGGAGCACTGGGGCTATAAACACGGCGGTGGCACGGCTGCAGCCGGGCAGTGTGGACGCTCGCTCCAGTGGGGGCGGGGTTCGCCCATCCCTGTCCTGCCACCTCCCGAGTCAGCCAGTGACCACTAAGGAGCTGGGCTGAGTCAGAGCAGCTGCTGGCGGGGAGTCCAGGACTGTGCGAGGGGGACACCTAGTGGCATTTCGCGTTTGTGTTGCTAGCACACCCAGGCCTCTGCCGGAGAGGGGGCCAGAGACCAGGCTCGCGGACTGACTCCGAAATGCCTCGCACGGCTCCCCCCCAGCATTGCACGGACGTGGCCAGTCGAAAGAGCTTGGCACGGGGGCGGGTCGTGCTCTCTTCCCCATCAAACCGCATCGGTGGCCACTTGTGCCCCCTGGCTTCTGTAGCTCCCCTCTGGGGGCAGAGTCTGAGCTGCTGAGATCAGGGTGCCATGGGCTGGCCCTGGTCCTGACTCCAAGCGAAGCGGGCAGGGCAGTCTGTGAGCGCGCTGCCCGATGGCCCTGCCCAGGGAATACTGGGAGAGCATTTCAAACTGGGACCAGATCTGTGGGAGTCCTCAGGAATGGGTAGGGTTAGGATTAGGGTTAGGGTTAGGGTCGGGGTTTAGGGGTTAGGGTTAGGGGTTTAGAGTTAAGCTTAGGAGTTAGGGTTGGGGTTAGGGTTTAGGGGCTAGGCTTGGGTTAGGGTCGGGGTCAGGGTTAAAGTTGGGGTTGGGGTCGGGGTTGGGGTTACGGTTAGGGTTAAGCTTAGGAGATAGGGTAGGGGTCGGGGTCGGGTTAGGGTTAGGGTTGGGGTTGGCGTCGGGGTTAGGGTCGGGGTCGGGGTCGGGGTCGGGGTCGGGGTTGGGGTCGGGTTAGGGTTGGGGTTGGGGTCGGGTTAGGGTTGGGGTTGGCGTCGGGGTTAGGGTCGGGGTCGGGGTTGGGTTAGGGTTGGGGTTGGGGTCGGGTTAGGGTTGGGGTTGGGGTTGGGCCGTTGAGAGCTATTAAAGGGGCTGTGAAATCTTTGGGTCACATTTCCAAGAGTCTCTGTGGCTAGTGTAGACCTACCCTCTCGGTCTGTCTACACTACAAAGTGAATTGGAACTAACAGACGTTAGTTCGAATTAACTTTGCTAGGCGCTACACATACAAACCGCTAGTTCGAACTTAATTCGAACTAGCAGAGTGCTTAATTCGAACTAGGTAAACCTCATTCTATGAGGACTAAGCCTAGTTCGAATTAAGTAGTTGGAATTAAGGAGTGTGTAGGCACTTAATTCGAACTAGTGGGAGGCTAGCCCTTCGCAGCTTGCCCTGTGGCCACTCTGGGCACCACCAGGGAAACTCGTCTGCCCCCCTCCCGGCCCCGGAGCCCTTAAAGGGGCACGGTCTGGCTACGGTGCCCATGCCAGGTGCAAGCCTGCCAGCACCCAGCCAGCAGACCCTGCACCTGGCACGGCGCGAGCCAGCCACCCAGCCCTCCGCCTCTTCCCGGGACCGGGCTGGCGGCTCCCAGGAGTCTGGTCTAGTACGGAGATCATGGACCTCATCCAGGTTTGGGGGGAGGCCTCCAATGTCCACGAGCTCCGCACTAGGCACAGGAAAGTGGCCGTCTAGGGCAGAATAGCTGCCAGCCTGACCACCAAAGGCCACATGCGAACCCAGGAGCAGGTTTGCATGAAAATCAAGGTGGTCCGGTGAGAACCCCGACCCTGAGCTTAGAACATAAGAACAGCCATACTGGGTCAGACCAAAGGTCCATCTAGCCCAGTAGCCTGTCTGCTGACAGCGGCCAACACCAGCTACCCCGGAGGGGATGGACCGAAGACAATGACCAAGCCATTTGTCTCGTGCCATCCATCTCCAGCCTTCCACAAACAGAGGCCAGGGACACCGTTCCTACCCCCTGGCTAATACCACTCCATGGACCCAACCTCCATGACTTGATCTAACTTCTCTTTAAACTGTTCTAGTTCTAGCCTTCACAGCCTCCTGCAGCAAGGAGTTCCACAGGTTGACTATTTGCTTTGTGAAGAACTTTCTGTTATTAGTTTGAAGCCTGCTCCCCATTCATTTCATTTGGTGCCCTCTAGTCCTTCTATTATGGGAACTAATGAAGAACTTTTCTTGATGCACCCTCTCCACCCCTCTCATGCTTTTATAGACCTCTATCCTATCCCCCCTCAGTCTCCTCTTTTCTAAGCTGAGAAGTCCCAGTCTCTTTAGCCTCTCCTCATATGGGACCTGTTCCAAACCCCTCATCATTTTAGTTGCCCTTTTCTGAACCCTTTCCAAGGCCAAAACATCTCTTTTGAGGTGAGGAGACCACAGCTGTACACAGTACTGAAGATATGGAGTACCATAGTTTTATACTTCCCCTCCTCCTTCTTCCCCTGGCTTCCCCCTTCCAGCTCCCTCCTCCCAGGTTTCCCCCTCCCCTCTCCCACGCTCTCAGCTGTTTGTCGGCTCAGTGCGGCAGCCATTTAAATTTAAATGAAGCCGTGATTATTTAAATCACGGCTTCATTTCCCTTTGCCGAACAAACAAATCTACATGGCTCCGTCGATGGAGCCATGTAGTTTAGACGTACCCTGTCTGACCAGTATCTCCCAGGGAGTGGAACAATGGGAAGAAGGCGGAGTGGAGCCCTGGCTGAGGGCAGGGCTGGAAGAGAGTGGTAGTTTTCGGTCTGGGAAGCAGGGGAGAAGGAGCTAGGGAGGGGGGCTGGGATTGTAGGGCCCAGCCACCCTCCATCTCAAGGGGGGGGGCACTGAGGCCTCCTAGCCCCAGTTCCTGTAACCAGAATTACATCTGTGCTGTGCTGTATCCTGGAGAAGCAATAAACTCCCTCTATTCTACTGGCTGGTGCAGTCTGTTCAGGCCACTACGGGGGTGCAGGAGACGGGAAAACTCCAACGCGCCCTCACAGCACCTAACTTCCACTCACTGGAAAACAGCTCTTAGGTTCTTAAGTCACGTTGGGCCCTTTGAAAAATTGACCCCTCCTGTCTCCAGCTCATACCCTGCTCTTCAGCCTGACGTGCCGCTGGCATTAATTGACGACTGAGCTGGTTGTAGAACACCACTGCTTGGCTCTGCTCTACAGGCCATGGGCAGGAGCCAGAGAATAAGAGAACTTTATAGTGGAATAGGGTTTGTTGAAGGGGGTTTGTGGCAAGGGAAAGTTCCAGGGTGGGTATTAGTGTGGTATGCTACTTCCAGACAGACCCAAGAAAACCAACAATAGAACAGCACTTGTCATCACCTATAGCCCCCAACTTAAACCCACCCAACGCATTATCAATAAACTACAGCCTATACTGGAACGGATACTACCCTCCGAGAGGCTCTGGCAGACAGACCCTCAGTCTCCTAGGTATGTCTACACTACAGAGTTAGTTCGAACTAACGGGCATTAGTTCGAACTAACTTTCATAGGCGCTACACTAGCGCTCCGCTAGTTCGAACTTAATTCGAACTAGCGGAGCCCTTAGTTCGAACTAGGAAAACCTCATTTTACGAGGATTAAGCCTAGTTCGAACTTACTAGTTCGAATTAAGGGCTGTGTAGCCCCTTAATTCGAACTAGTGGGAGGCTAGCCCTCCCCAGCTTTCCCTGGTGGCCACTCTGGCCAACACCAGGGAAACTCTATTGCCCCCTCCCGGCCCCGGACCCCTTAAAGGGGCACGGGCTGGCTACAGTGCCCGTGCCAGGTGCAAGCCTGCCAGCACCCAGCCATCAGACCCTGCACCTGGCACGGCTCGAGCCAGCCACCCGATGCCCCCCAGCCCTCCCCCTCTTCCCGGGACCAGGCTGGCGTCTCCCGGGAGCTTGCCCGGGACCGCAAGAGGCGGGGACCCGACTGGGCTAGTGCGGACATCATGGACTTCGTCCACGATCTCTGCACTAGGCACAGGAAAGTGGCCGGCTAGGGCAGGAGAGCTGCCAGCCTGGCCACCCAGGAGCAGGTGTGCATGATAATCAAGGGGGTCCACTGAGACCCCCGATCCTGAGCCCTGAGCTTACAATGGCCGTCCTGGGTCAGACCAAAGGTCCATCTAGCCCAGTAGCCTGTCTACCGACAGTGGCCAGCACCAGGTACCCCAGAGAGGGTGGACCGAAGACAATGATCAAGCGATTTGTCTCCTGCCATCCCTCTCCAGCCTCTGACAAACAGAGGCCAAGGACACCATTTTATCCCCTGGCTAATAGCCTTTTATGGACCTAACCTCCATGAATTTATCCAGCTTCTCTTTAAACTCTATTATAGTCCTAGCCTTCACAGCCTCCTCTGGCAAGGAGTTCCACAGGTTGACAACACGCTGTGTGAAGAAGAACTTTCTTTTAGTAGTTTTAAACCTGCTACTCATTAATTTCATTTGGTGTCCTCTAGTTCTTCTATTATGGGAACTAATAAATAACTTTTCTTTATCAGCCCTCTCCACACCACTCATGATTTTATAGACCTCTATCATATCCCCCCTCAGTCTCCTCTTTTCTAAACTGAAAAGTCCCAGTCTCTTTAGCCTCTCCTCATATGGGACCCGTTCCAAACCCCTAATCATTTTAGTTGCCCTTTTCTGAATCCTTTCCAAGGCCAAAATATCTTTTTTGAGGTGAGGAGACCACATCTGTACACAGTATTCAAGATGTGGGCGTACCATAGTTTTATACAGGGGCAGTAAGATATTCTGGGTCTTATTTTCTATCCCTTTCCTAATAATTCCTAGCATCCTATTTGCCTTTTTGACCACCACTGCACAGTCTGTGGAAGTTTTCAGAGAACTGTCCACGATAACTCCAAGATCTCTTTCCTGATTTGTCGTAGCCAAATTAGCCCCCATCATACTGTACGTATAGTTGGGGTTATTTTTCCCGATGTGCATTACTTTACACTTATCCACATTAAATTTTATTTGCCATTTTGTTGCCCAATCACTCAGTTTGGTGAGATCTTCTTGGAGTCCCTCACAGTCTGCTTCTGTCTTGACTATCCTAAACAGTTTGGTATCATCCGCAAGCTTTACCACCTCACTGCTTACCCCTTTCTCCAGATCATTTATGAATAAGTTGAAAAGGATTGGTCCCAGGACTGACCCTTGGGGGACACCACTAGTTACCCCTCTCCATTCTGAAAATTTACCATTTATTCCTACCCTTTGTTTCCTGTCTTTTAGCCAGTTCTCAATCCAAGAAAGGACCTTCCCTCTTAGCCCAGTAGCCTGTCTGCTGACAGCGGCCAACCCTAGGGACCCTGGAGGGGATGAACCGAAGACAGTGACCAAGCCATTTGTCTCGTGCCATCCCTCTCCAGCCTTCCACAAACCTTGGGCAGGGACACCACTCCTACCCCTTGGCTAATACCACTCCATGGACACAACCTCTATGACTTGATCTCACGTCCCTTTAAACTCTGTTCTAGTTCTGGCCTTCACAGCCTCCTGCAGCAAGGAGTTCCACAGGTTGACTCTTTGCTTTGTGAAGAACAACTTTCTCTTACTAGTTTGAAGCCTGCTACCCATTCCTTTCCTTTGGTGTCCTCTAGTCCTTCTTTATGGGAACTAATGAAGAACTTTTCTGTATGCACCCTCTCCACCCAACTCCTGCTTTTAGAGACCTCTATCCTGTCCCCCCTCCGTCTCCTCTTTTCTAAGCTGAAAAGTCCCAGTCTCTTTAGCCTCTCTTCATATGGGACCTGTTCCCAACCCCTGATCATTTTAGTTGCCCTCCCCTCTCCCAGCCTCTCTCTTCCCCTCTCCCACCTCCTTTTCCCAGTCTCCCCCAGTTTTGTTCAATAAAGACAGTTTCCATTTTGGAAGACACGTTTTCTTTATTTTGTACATCAAGAAGAGGGGCTAGGGAAGGGTAAGTGGAAGGAGGTGAGGGAGGAATGGGGCACGAGCCCCCAATGGGGAGGACTGGGCTGGCTCTGCAGGCTTCTGGGTGTGGAACCTCTCCTGCAGCCCCCAAATTGCCCCTTCTCCCCAGATGGCAGCCTGCGGCAAGTGCAGCCGGGCTGATGGCCGAGTGCTGTGATGTGCCCAGAGTGGGCACTCCGGGCTCTCCAAGCCAGGACTGCTTTGCAAGCAGGGCACCCCTGAGAACTGTCTGTCCGGGGTGGGGGTCGGGTCCCTTTAAGCGCAGCCCTCGGCTAGCCTGAGACAGCATCTCCACGCTCTAAGTCCTCCTCTGATGCCCTGCCGGCACTGCTTCCGGCCATCCTTAACCCCGGTTCAGGGTCCACTTAATGTGGACTTGCTAGTTCGAATTAGCAAAACGCTAATTCAAACTAGTTTTTTAGTCTGGATGCGTTAGTTCGAATTAGTGCTGTAGTGTAGACATACCCATAGACACTAACCTCTCCACCTCTGTGACGTAGTGGAGGTAACTTGCTGGGGCTGTGGGCGACCTCTGCTGTCTGTAGCACAGCCCAGCAGGACAGGGGATGAGTCATTATGCAAAAGAGGGCTCCAAACCTGTCTGACCAGCTACCTCCCAGGGAGAGAAACAAAGGAAGGTGGAATGCTGCCCCTGGCTGGGGGCAGGGCTGGAAGAGAGTTAGTTAGTTTCTGTCGGGGGATCATGGAGGAAGCAGCCTAGGCAACAGGCTGGAATTTAGGGGCCCAGTCTCATCCATCTCAAGGGGAGCAGATGCATCCTAGGCCTGCCCTGGAACCAGATTACATCTGTGCTGTGCTGTATCCTGGAGAAGCAATACACTCCCTGTATCCTACAGGCTGGTGGAGTCTGTTCGTGCCATTACGGGGGTGCAGGAGACGGGAAAACCCCAACGCGTCCTCTGTTCTAAAATCTGATTTGTCAATTTCACATGTGTTCCCTTTTTTTGATTGTATCACTTTGGTATATATGGTTGTGCTGATTTTCTTCCACTATTTGATCTGAGGAAGTGGGTCTGGCCCACGAAAGCTCATCACCTAATCAACCATCTTGTTAGTCTTTAAAGTGCTTCATCGTCCTGTCTTGTGTGTCACCAAAAGAAAATTCTCCCACGTTTTGGAATCAGTTCCAAACTTTCCAGGTTGACTTTGGGGGATGAAAACAAATGTCAGCATATTGGAGGCTGCTCAGGCATCCAGCCACTGGAGGGAGGGCCGGGGAGAGCGGAGCAAGGCCTGTGCAGTGCCTGGGTGGAGAGCAGCCTGTGCAGGGGGGAAGCTCTGGGGGCCGCCGCAAGGGAATTTGTTTGACCTGCAGTCGGTGACTCACACTCCAACGCTGCTCCAAGCATCGGTTGGCGCGATGGCTCTGCAAGGGTCCGTGGTCACCCCGCATCAACCACGGTGGGTGGCCACACCCCCTTGCTCCTGTGTGGCCAGCCAGCAAAGCTTAAGGGGCACTTGGTGCTTCCAGAGCTCAGATGGGGGCAGAGCACCCCTCAGTTGTAACCCTTCTGCCAGCAGCAGCCAGGCCCACGTTCAGTATCTAGGGCTCCTCTCCATCCATCCGCCACAGAACCAGCTCGAGCCCCCGCCCTGCAACCCGGGAGATTCACACCAGACCCCGGGCGCCTCTGAGAGGCAAAGCTCCCCCCTTACACGCGCAGAGTCCGAGTGTGGGAAAGACCCTGTAATAACCGGCGGGAAGTGACTCATAGTTCATTTGGGAACACACGGCGCACACGGTCATCAACATGATCCACAGGTAACAGTCCCACCCAAGTGGGTTGGGCAGCGTCCTTTTCCCCTCAGGTTCTTCCAGAAACCAAGAGTCCCTTTCACATGCCCATCCCTTCTCTGCACCCACGCACAGTTGCTGTCTTTGGTCAGAGTTCACCTCCCGTCCTGGGTGGGAGGAAGGGAAGGAATCAGCCTACTCACTCCGTTGCCACCCACCTGCTCGCTGCTCTCCGCCACCGCCCTGCTGGCCGCTCGTAGCATCTCTCCGCCACCAGCCTGCTGGCCACTTGGGGTACCTCTCCACTGCCACCCTGCTGGCCACTCGTGGCATCTCTCTGCCACCAGCCTGCTGGCCACTTGGGGTACCTCTCCACTGCCACCCTGCTGGCCACTCGTGGCATCTCTCTGCCACCAGCCTGCTGGCCACTTGGGGTACCTCTCCACTGCCACCCTGCTGGCCACTCGTGGCATCTCTCCGCCACCAGCCTTCTGGCCACTTGGGGTACCTCTCCACTGCTACCCTGCTGGCCACTCGTGGCATCTCTCCGCCACCAGCCTGCTGGCCACTTGGGGTACCTCTCCACTGCCGCCCTGCTGGCCACTCGTGGCATCTCTCTGCCACCAGCCTGCTGGCCACTTGGGGTACCACTCCACTGCCGCCCTGCTGGCCACTCGTGGCATCTCTCCACCACTGGCCTGCTGGCCACTTGGGGTACCTCTCCACTGTCGCCCTGCTGGCCACTCGTGGCATCTCTCTGCCACCAGCCTGCTGGCCACTTGGGGTACCTCTCCACTGCCACCCTGCTGGCCACTCGTGGCATCTCTCCGCCACCAGCCTGCTGGCCACTTGGGGTACCTCTCCACTGCCACCCTGCTGGCCACTTCTGGCATCTCTCTGCCACCAGCCTGCTGGCCACTTGGGGTACCTCTCCACTGCCACCCTGCTGGCCACTCGTGGCATCTCTCCGCCACCAGCCTGCTGGCCATTTGGGGTACCTCTCCACTGCCGCCCTGCTGGCCACTCGAGGCATCTCTCCACCACTGGCCTGCTGGCCACTTGGGGTACCTCTCCACTGCCGCCCTGCTGGCCACTCGTGGCATCTCTCCACCACTGGCCTGCTGGCCACTTGGGGTACCTCTCCACTGCCGCCCTGCTGGCCACTCGTAGCATCTCTCCACCACTGGCCTGGTGGCCACTTGGGGTACCTCTCCACTGTCGCCCTGCTGGCCACTCGTGGCATCTCTCCACCACTGGCCTGCTGGCCACTTGGGGTACCTCTCCGCTGTCGCCCTGCTGGCCACTCGTAGCATCTCTCCGCCACCAGCCTGCTGGCCACCCATGGTACTTCTCCACTGCCACCCCGCTGGCCACTTGTGGCATCTCTCCACCACTGGCCTGCTGGCCACTTGGGGTACCTCTCCACTGCCGCCCTGCTGGCCACTCGTGGCATCTCTCCACCACTGGCCTGCTGGCCACTTGGGGTACTTCTCCACTGTCGCCCTGCTGGCCACTCGTAGCATCTCTCCACCACTGGCCTGCTGGCCACTTGGGGTACCTCTCCACTGCCGCCTTGCTGGCCACTTGTGGCATCTCTCTGCCACTGCCCTGCTGGCCACCCATGGTATCTCTCCCCTGCCGTCCTGCTGGCCACTCATGGCATCTCTCCACCACCGGCCTGCTGGCCGCCCGTGGCAGCTCCCTGCCACTGCCCTGCTGGCCACCCATGGTACCTCTCCACTGCTACCCTGCTGGCCACCTCTCCGCCACCACCCTGCTGGCTGCCCGTGGCACCTCTCTGCCACTGCCCTGCTGGCCACCTGTGGCACCTCTCTGCCACCCCCCTACTGGCCGCCCGTGGCACCTCTCTGCCACCACCCTACTGGCCGCCCGTGGCACCTCTCTACATCTCTGCTCTGCTGGCTGTCCATCACCATCTGCTCCCATCCACCTCTTAGCTGTGACTTCCGCCCATCAGTCTCAAGTGATTTCAGCTCTTAGCAGGTGGGTGGAAGAAAGCCAGCTCCACCACAATTAACCTCAGAAAGAGGCTCCTAATGAAACCTAGTTTGGGTCTGCCACGGCCGGGGTGCACCCCCTCACGACAGGCTGTGATGGCGGCATCTGCTCAGTCTGGCTCATGCATTTCCGTCTTTCCAGATCCCTTCACGGGCACTCAGGACAGCTTGTGCACCTCACCTTGTACGTGGCCGGACTAGCTCCTGTGCAGATGGCCTGTTGTGGGAGCAGGGGTGGGCTTAGCTCTGTCCCCAGCTCTTCTGACCTCCCTCTCCCACCTTCCTGTGCTCCAGGCTAGGGCTGGGGGAGCCCAGATTGGCTGGTTCGTGGCTGCCTCACTGGCTGAGGGACCCAGCGAATCACCACAGAGTATCTGACGCCAGGATGAGCGATGGCTGGATCTTTTGGGGTCACAAGTTGCCTCCTGCGCCCCTTGGCACCAGCATCTCCGTCTCATCTGTGACTGACAATGCTCGGACACTCGCTAGTGACCTTGGGGGGATTATCCCTGTAAGGCACCGGCCAACTGCACACAAGATACCTCTTCATAGCCGATCCTTCTCCTGGGGTCTCTGGTTTCTGTGTCGAACGTACAGGTCCGCAGATGTGTCCGTACCTAGCACAGGGCCACTTGGCACACAGGCTCACGCTGGCTGTTCAAACTGGAAAGACAGATCAAAATAGAGAGGATCCCTGGAGATTTGCTACGATATTTCTCTTCTTGTCTAACCCGCGGGGGTTGCAGAGATTTGCTTTCTGGGAGCCCAGCCAAGTCAAGATTCTGAGTCAGTTCTACTGGGTGAAAACTATTTGGAATCCAGGTTTTGCACTGGAGTGAACTTTGTCCTGAAAGCTCTTCAGAGTAAGTGGAGCCAGAAATACTGGAGATGAACAGAATTCCGGGAGCCCAGGTTTCTGCTGGTCTAATTATAACAAAGGGCATTTGTCAGGGATCTCGGTGGGGTTCGTGGCCCAGGGACAGGAATGGGCAGTGCAAAGCATTCGGAGGTTTTGGATAGTGCTGGATGACAAATGGCTTTTCCATCCTGCAAAAGCCCTTGAGCATTTAAATGTCTTTTCTGTTGTGCACTGGGACAAGAAGCAGAATCTCCAACAGTTTTGCCCACTGAGCCTCCAAAAAGAATTTGGACAAAGTCAAACAACGTGAATCGTTCAGCTAATGGCTTGTATTTCCATTTCAAACCTTTCCCTGCCTCTTTAACCAAAATTGCAAACAGACAACTCGCTTGGACTGGGGAACCAAGGTTTCTGACTTGGAAATGTCACCGCGTGATATTGTGACATCCAAAAATTTGTTTTTTTTTTTCAAAAAATGTTCGAAGTGGGGGAGTCAGCCAAGCCCGACCTTCCCGATCAACCGTTTATCTTTTGACAAATCTGCATATTTCCACTCGAAAGAAGGTTTCTTTAGAAAACGTCCACCCAGCTTTCTGGGAAGTGGGAAATACTCAAGAAACTTAGCTCATCAAAAGTAGCAACTGCTTTGCAAGGGCGAGCTCGCTCTGCAGGTGTGACCAGGGCCAGCCCGCAACATTCTGGCACCTGAGGTGAGGAGCTCAAATGACGCCCCCATTTCCCCTCGCTTGGGCCAGAACTTTGAAAGGTCCCGATTCTGCCTCCTGCCTGTTCTACTCCTCTCATGGGACTGCAGAGAGAATACACAGGCACCAGCAGCAGACACGATTTTCTACACTCTGGGTCCTAGTGCCCCTCTTCCCCCCAGTCTGGCATCTGAGGCAGACGCCTCAGTTCCCCTCATGGTAAGGCCAGCCCTGGGTGTGAGCCTCTCTCCCTGCAGGGGTGACCCGGCTTCCCCCTGGGATTGGGCTTCCTTCCTTGATGCTGCAGCCTCTGGCTTTCTGGTTATTAGTGAGAATCTCAGCTGGGGCAGACAGGGCCCCTGGCGCTAGTCGGATCCTCTAGCTGCCTGGGAGCAGCCGAGGGAGGTTCAGCGGAGCGGGGCGATGCGCGGCCGAACGTGGCAGGAGGCACCATCCCGCGGCGCTTGCCATCTGGCGGCTTCCCAGCCGGTTTGTGGGGTTTGCGTTACAATGACCCACAACAAACAAACAACAGAGACTTGGTTGCAGCCGTCGGTCGCCACTAATCACAGTGTCGCTTCAACCCCAAAGTGAACTGGGGCGCCCCTCGCCACAGCAGCGTAGCCACTTGCTCCAGCAGAGCCCCCACGCTGCAGGGCGCCCCCAGGAATGTTTGGGGGGTGCAGCTCACTTGGGGGGGAGTGGTGCCACCTCACCCCGCCCCTAGGTCTGCTTTAGCCCCATGCCTGGCCCTGCCTGCTGGCTGTGACTCTGCTCCGCCCCGACTGCAGCTCCCTCCCTGGCCCCACCCCCACAATGAGCTGTGGGCCCAGATTCGACCCCCTTCCCCTGCTCTGCATCCCCCCCCCAAGCTGCAGCCCCACTCCCAGCCCTGGCTCCAGGGGGGACGGGGTTCAGACAGGGGCTGGGGGGCATGACCAAGTTTGGGGGCCACTGTGCTACGGAGAGGGGAGGGGGGTCCCGCCCACCTCCTCGTCTCCCCGGGGCCTAGGTCGGGCTCCCTCGGGACGGGGGAAGGAGGGAGGTCGCCCTGGGGTTTAGGTGAGGCCTGGCCCGGTGTCTGCCCTTGGCCCAGCTCCGTCTGCGGC
This sequence comes from Pelodiscus sinensis, assembly GCF_049634645.1. Classification (NCBI taxonomy): domain Eukaryota; kingdom Metazoa; phylum Chordata; order Testudines; family Trionychidae; genus Pelodiscus; species Pelodiscus sinensis. The sequence goes on along the minus strand of NC_134739.1, from coordinate 1,934,804 downwards.
TGCCACGGCCCTTTGCAGCCAGCTCTAGGGCCCGGGGCAGGAGCATGGGGGTTGCAGCCACAATTGCACTAACCAAGCCCAGCCTGCACGGCCCCCGTGCTCCCCTGCCCGAGCTCAGGCCGCCTTCGGTGCCTCTGGCCTCCCCCAGTGACGCCGTTTGTGGCTGGGCGCGGGCCACACCCAGCGCCTGGGCCGCTCCCGGCATCACCGGCTACTCGGCCCTGCGCCCTGGGCTGAGTCTGTCCCTCCCCGCTCCCCGCAGAAGCCGCTGTCCGGCGACAGCACCTCCTCCCTGTGCAGCACGGTGGATTACAAGGCGCCCGAGGTGGAGGCAGAGATGGTGGCGGAGGAGGCTGCGGAGAGCCAGGGGCCTGAGGAGTGCTTCACGGAGGGTAAGGGAGCTGCACCGGGACCCGCGCAGACACTGGGGGGCCCTGGCCAGGTGTCCGGCTGTCGCCCGGACGGGCCGTTATTCGGGTCCCCCGTCCGGTAAAACAAACAGACACAGTCGGTATTTCCTGTTTCCCTCCCATGGGAGCCTGGTGGGGACAATTTTTCCCTGCCGCATCTGGTGGGGGCAGGGGAAGAGGAGTGAGGCGTGTGGGGCCATTTAAAGGCACAGCTCCCCCCCCCCTTTTTTTTTTGGCTCAACAACTTTGGTCCCTCCCCCTCCCCCCCCCCCACCTTTTTTTTCTCAACGGAATTTTTTCCCGGTGTTTTTTTTTGGGGGGGGGGGGGGGACCGGTGTTCAGTATATTTTGTTAAACCATCTGGCAACCCTGGGCTTTCCCCACCTGGAGCACCAGCTGTGCCTGCAAAACACAGCGCAACGGCCCCAAAACCAACAGAGAACTGGCCAAGGGCAGAAACCCCCCTGGGATCCCACCCAAAATCACACCCCCTCCGCCAGATCCCAACCCCCCTGGGATCCCACGCCAACTCACCCCCCCCGATCCCAACCCCCCTGGGATCCCACGCCAACTCACACCCCCCGATCCCAACCCCCCTGGGATCCCACCCAAAATCACACCCCCTCGATCCCAACCCCCCTGGGATCCCACCCAAAATCACACCCCCTCCGCCAGATCCCAACCCCCCTGGGATCCCACGCCAACTCACACCCCCCGATCCCAACCCCCCTGGGATCCCACGCCAACTCACACCCCCCGATCCCAACCCCCCTGGGATCCCACCCCAACTCACACCCCCCGATCTCAATCCCCCTGGGATCCCATGCCAAATCACACCCCCCCTCGATCCCAACCCCCCTGGGATCCCACCCCAACTCACACCCCCCAATCCCAACCCCCCTGGGATCCCATGCCAACTCACCCCCCCGATCCCAACCCCCCTGGGATCCCACCCCAGCTCACACCCCCCAATCCCAACCCCCCTGGGATCCCATGCCAACTCACCCCCCCAATCCCAACCCCCCTGGGATCCCACCCCAACTCACACCCCCCGATCCCAACCCCCCTGGGATCCCATGCCAACTCACCCCCCCCGATCCCAACCCCCCTGGGATCCCACGCCAACTCACACCCCCCGATCCCAACCCCCCTGGGATCCCATGCCAACTCACCCCCCCCCGATCCCAACCCCCCTGGGATCCCATGCCAACTCACCCCCCCCCGATCCCAACCCCCCTGGGATCCCACGCCAACTCACACCCCCCGATCCCAACCCCCCTGGGATCCCATGCCAACTCACCCCCCCCCGATCCCAACCCCCCTGGGATCCCACGCCAACTCACACACCCCGATCCCAACCCCCCTGGGATCCCATGCCAACTCACCCCCCCCCCGATCCCAACCCCCCTGGGATCCCACCCCAACTCACACCCCCCGATCTCAACCCCCCTGGGATCCCATGCCGACTCACCCCCCCCGATCCCAATCCCCCTGGGATCCCACCCCAACTCACACACCCCCTCGATCCCAACCCCCCTGGGATCCCACGCCAACTCACACCCCCCGATCCCAACCCCCCTGGGATCCCACCCCAACTCACACACCCCCTCGATCCCAACCCCCCTGGGATCCCACGCCAACTCACACCCCCCGATCCCAACCCCCCTGGGATCCCACCCCAACTCACACCCCCCGATCCCAACCCCCCTGGGATCCCACGCCAACTCACACCCCCCAATCCCAACCCCCCTGGGATCCCACCCCAACTCACACCCCCCGATCCCAACCCCCCTGGGATCCCACCCCAACTCACACCCCCCGATCCCAACCCCCCTGGGATCCCATGCCAACTCACCCCCCCGATCCCAACCCCCCTGGGATCCCACCCCAACTCACACCCCCCCTCGATCCCAACCCCCCTGGGATCCCATGCCAACTCACCCCCCCCAATCCCAACCCCCCTGGGATCCCATGCCAACTCACCCCCCCCGATCCCAACCCCCCTGGGATCCCACCCCAACTCACACCCCCCAATCCCAACCCCCCTGGGATCCCATGCCAACTCACCCCCCCTCGATCCCAACCCCCCTGGGATCCCATGCCAACTCACCCCCCCCCCGATCCCAACCCACCTGGGATCCCACCCCAACTCACACCCCCCAATCCCAACCCCCCTGGGATCCCATGCCAACTCACCCCCCCCCCGATCCCAACCCCCCTGGGATCCCACCCCAACTCACCCCCCCCGATCCCAACCCCCCTGGGATCCCACCCCAACTCACACCCCCCCTCGATCCCAACCCCCCTGGGATCCCATGCCAACTCACCCCCCCCGATCCCAACCCACCTGGGATCCCACCCCAACTCACACCCGCCAATCCCAACCCCCCTGGGATCCCACGCCAACTCACACCCCCCAATCCCAACCCCCCTGGGATCCCATGCCAACTCACCCCCCCCCGATCCCAACCCCCCTGGGATCCCACCCCAACTCACACCCCCCAATCTCAACCCCCCTGGGATCCCACGCCAACTCACACCCCCCAATCCCAACCCCCCTGGGATCCCACCCCAACTCACACCCCCCGATCCCAACCCCCCTGGGATCCCATGCCAACTCACACCCCCCCTCGATCCCAACCCCCCTGGGATCCCACCCCAACTCACATCCCCCCCGATCCCAACCCCCCTGGGATCCCACGCCTACTCACCCCCCCGATCCCAACCCCCCTGGGATCCCACACCAACTCACACCCCCCTCGATCCCAACCCCCCTGGGATCCCACGCCAACTCACCCCCCCCCTTGATCCCAACCCCCCTGGGATCCCACCCCAACTCACATCCCCCCTGATCCCAACCCCCCTGGGATCCCACGCCAACTCACCCCCCCGATTCCAACCCCCTTGGAATCCCACCCCAACTCACACCCCCCCCCGATCCCAACCCCCCTGGGATCCCACGCCAACCCACACCCCCCGATCCCAACCCCCCTGGGATCCCACCCCAACTCACACACACCCCGATTCCAACCCCCCTGGGATCCCACGCTAACGCACACATCCCCCCCTCGATCCCAAACCCCTGGGATCCCACGCCAACTCACACATCCCCCCCTCAATCCCAACCCCCCCTGGGATCCCATCCCAACTCACACGCCCCTCCCCTCAATCCCAACTCCCCCTGGGATCCCGCCCCAACACACCCCCCCGATCCCAACCCCCCTGGGATCCCACCCCAACTCACACCCCCCGATCCCAACCCCCCTGGGATCCCACGCCAACTCACACCCCCCGATCCCAACCCCCCTGGGATCCCACCCCAACTCACACCCCCCGATCCCAACCCCCCTGGGATCCCACGCCAACTCACACCCCCCAATCCCAACCCCCCTGGGATCCCACCCCAACTCACACCCCCCGATCCCAACCCCCCTGGGATCCCATGCCAACTCACCCCCCCGATCCCAACCCCCCTGGGATCCCACCCCAACTCACACCCCCCCTCGATCCCAACCCCCCTGGGATCCCATGCCAACTCACCCCCCCCCCGATCCCAACCCACCTGGGATCCCACCCCAACTCACACCCCCCAATCCCAACCCCCCTGGGATCCCATGCCAACTCACCCCCCCCCCGATCCCAACCCCCCTGGGATCCCACCCCAACTCACCCCCCCCGATCCCAACCCCCCTGGGATCCCACCCCAACTCACACCCCCCCTCGATCCCAACCCCCCTGGGATCCCATGCCAACTCACCCCCCCCGATCCCAACCCACCTGGGATCCCACCCCAACTCACACCCGCCAATCCCAACCCCCCTGGGATCCCACGCCAACTCACACCCCCCAATCTCAACCCCCCTGGGATCCCACGCCAACTCACACCCCCCAATCCCAACCCCCCTGGGATCCCACCCCAACTCACACCCCCCGATCCCAACCCCCCTGGGATCCCATGCCAACTCACACCCCCCCTCGATCCCAACCCCCCTGGGATCCCACCCCAACTCACATCCCCCCCGATCCCAACCCCCCTGGGATCCCACGCCTACTCACCCCCCCGATCCCAACCCCCCTGGGATCCCACACCAACTCACACCCCCCTCGATCCCAACCCCCCTGGGATCCCACGCCAACTCACCCCCCCCCTTGATCCCAACCCCCCTGGGATCCCACCCCAACTCACATCCCCCCTGATCCCAACCCCCCTGGGATCCCACGCCAACTCACCCCCCCGATTCCAACCCCCTTGGAATCCCACCCCAACTCACACCCCCCCCCGATCCCAACCCCCCTGGGATCCCACGCCAACCCACACCCCCCCGATCCCAACCCCCCTGGGTTCCCACCCCAACTCACACACACCCCGATTCCAACCCCCCTGGGATCCCACGCTAACGCACACATCCCCCCCTCGATCCCAAACCCCTGGGATCCCACGCCAACTCACACATCCCCCCCTCAATCCCAACCCCCCCTGGGATCCCATCCCAACTCACACGCCCCTCCCCTCAATCCCAACTCCCCCTGGGATCCCGCCCCAACACACCCCCCCGATCCCAACCCCCCTGGGATCCCACCCCAACTCACACCCCCCGATCCCAACCCCCCTGGGATCCCACGCCAACTCACCCCCCCCTCGATCCCAACCCCTCTGGGATCCCACCCCAACTCACACCCCCCGATCCCAACCCCCCTGGGATCCCACGCCAACTCACACCCCCCCTCGATCCCAACCCCCCTGGGATCCCATGCCAACTCACACCCCCCCTCGATCCCAACCCCCCTGGGATCCCACCCCAACTCACACACCCCCCGATCCCAACTCCTCTGGGATCCCACCCCAACTCACACCCCCCCGATCTCAACCCCCCTGGGATCCCACGCCAACTCACCCCCCCTTGATCCTAACCCCCCTGGGATCCCACCCCTACTCACCCCCCCGATCCCAACCCCTCTGGGATCCCACCCCAACTCACCCCCCCCCCCGATCCCAACCCCCCTGGGATCCCACCCCAACTCACACCCCCCCGATCCCAACCCCCTGGGATCCCACGCCAACTCACACATCCCCCCCTTGATCCCAACCCCCCCGGGATCCCACGCCAACTCACACATCCCCCCCTTGATCCCAACCCCCCCGGGATCCCACGCCAACTCACACATCCCCCCCTTGATCCCAACCCCCCCGGGATCCCACGCCAACTCACACATCCCCCCCTTGATCCCAACCCCCCCGGGATCCCACGCCAACTCACACATCCCCCCCTTGATCCCAACCCCCCCGGGATCCCACGCCAACTCACACATCCCCCCCTTGATCCCAACCCCCCCGGGATCCCACGCCAACTCACACATCCCCCCCTTGATCCCAACCCCCCCGGGATCCCACGCCAACTCACACATCCCCCCCTTGATCCCAACCCCCCCGGGATCCCACGCCAACTCACACAGTCCCCTGGATCCTGACTGCCCAGTAATCTCCCAAGACTCACAGCTTCCTGGACCCCAGCCCCCTTAGTGCAGCCCCCCCACCCTAAACGTACATGGCAATTCAGGAGAGCTCTGCACACAGGCTGGGACAGGCCCTTGGCCCTTGGTCCCTGCCCCTCCCCAATGGTCCTGGGGGGGGGGGGGGGGGTGGAGGTGTCACGTGCGTGGCCGGCGGGGGAGAGGGGGAGGGGCTTGTACAGATCGGGGAAGGGTCTGAATATACATGGATGAGGTCAGAGGAAATGGTGGGGAAGGTACAAGGCTGGGCTGGGGACAGACAAAGGGAGAGTGGGGGGGGTGCTGTGGGGGAGATCCAGGGGTCTGGTGCAGGGAAGGGGCTGGGGACTGGTGAAAGAGAGGGGAGAGGTGGGGGGCTGGTGCAGAGCAGGAGTGTGGGGGAAGTGCAGGGAGGGGTGGGGGGCTGGTGCGGAGGAGGGCGGTGCAGGGGGCAGTGGGGCGCTGATGGGGCGTGTGGTTCGGGGCTGTGCCAGAGGAGGTGCTGGGATGAGTTCCTTGGGGTTGCCACGCTGCAGCACAGGGGCTAACAGGTGTCTCTCCGCACCCCTCCCCCAGCCTGCGTGCGACGCTGCCCTTTTCTCTATGTCGACATCACAACCGACAAGGGGAAGATCTGGTGGAACCTTCGGAAAACCTGTTTCCAGATTGTCGAGCACAACTGGTTCGAGACCTTCATCATCTTCATGATCCTCCTGAGCAGCGGAGCCCTGGTAAGTGGCAAGGTTTGGTCCCTGCGGGACTCTGGGATGGCAGGTGCATGCAGGGTATTCGGCAGCGCCAAATGCTCCTTAAAAGGCCGTGAGTTAGATATAAAGCTACAGGATCAGCAGTCAGTGCTTTAGGTACCTGGCCAGGCGAGAGAGGCAGTTTGGGGCTATGGGATGAGCATCATAACTGAGAATGTTTTGGTTTGATCAGCAGCAACATAGTTAATACTGTCAACCAGTAAATCGCCATCGGTAGGTTTCAGAGTTAACGGTCAATGTTGCTGAATGATTCATATTGTTCATGGCATCCACACAATCAGGCAAACTTCATTCCATCTGGTCACGTTTGTAAGGGATCTCGGTAAACCCAAAGGCTCGGCACGTTCTGTTCACATGAACGCTGAGACGGGGTTAATCTGTCACATGATCTAAGGCTGTGGAATTGTGGGGCCCTGTCTTGCCCGGGGGCAGATCCGTGTGGAACCGAGCACGAGAGAGCAGCACGCGAGGAGGATACGACACTTGCAGAACGTACCAAACTCATCCCAGGGACATGCAGATGGGCCGTTCCTCTGGGCCCCCAAAGCTCGCCCCGGCCCCAGGCCCTGCTCTTTGCAAGACGGGCTCAGAGCCGAAATGCAGCTTTTGCAGCCCCCCCACCCCCACCCCGCCCCCCGCTTGGGCGGCCAGCTCGCTGCCTGGGCAGATGCCTCCCCCTTTGTAAGGGAGGTTGCGTCGCGTTTCCCGTCCCTGTGGAAGGGGCTTGGGGCCCCCGTGAGGGTGGCCGCGGGTGACGAGGTTTGCTTCAGAGCGTTAGCCCGGCCGTCTCAGTGCATGGCCGGCGGCGTGAAGCCGGTCAGGCAGGAAGCCCAGATCAGCTTGTTTTGCTCCCTGACTGAAATCTGCCTGCGTGCAGGCCGGCCGGCGGCCTCCCTCCCCACCGCTCTGGGGGCAAGTGGGTCTTAGGCGCCTGCATCCACTTTGCGCCGCTGCCAGGCTCCGAGGGCTCCGACTCTCCGAGGGTGAAGAGCCGGCAGGTGCAAACCAGCAGTGCAATTTTCAAAGGTGCCTCCGGACCTGCCTCCCATTGACGTCACTGGCACCTGTGGGGCCTAAACCCCTGTGAAAATGCGGCCCCGCGTGCCTGTCACTTGGGGGCCTGGGAGCAAGGCTCCTCAGCCACTGACGAGCTTTGGGGAGTGGCCCGTGGCCAGGCTCTGGCCCTGCAAAGCAGCCACGGGGACAGGCCCTGTCTCACCTGGCTCCGCGCCCCCCAGGCTTTCGAAGACATCTACATCGAGCAGCGGAAGGTGATCCGCACCATGCTGGAGTACGCCGACAAGGTCTTCTCCTACGTCTTCGTCCTCGAGATGCTGCTCAAGTGGGTGGCCTACGGCTTCAAGGTGTATTTCACCAACGCCTGGTGCTGGCTGGATTTCCTCATCGTGGACGTAAGTCGCCTCTCGGCCCATGGCGCAGGAAAGAGCCTCTCTGCGGAGCGCGCTCTGCACCGCCACCGGCAGGCGTCTGGGCAGCGGCGAAGGGGCAGGGGCAGCACAGAACAGATGGGCCGAGGGCCGGGTGGGGCTGCAGACGCAGGAGCTCTGTTCCGCGCACGCTGGGGGGAGGGGCCGGGGGGCAGGCCACGGTGCTCCCAGTGCTCCGGTGGAGCCGGGGCGCATGTCCAGGGCGCAGTGGCTAAGATCGACCCTCAGAAGAAACTGGCCCATGGCCTGTCTGCGCTCCAGCTAAGACTCGGGCAGGCTGGGTGATTCCGTGCCTCGGTTTCCCCTCCCTTTGTCTTGTGTATTTCGCCTGTGTGCTCCATGGAGCCAGGACTGGCTCGTGGGCAGTGTGACAGGAAATGGGGTCCCCAGAGATGCTGCTGGGGGAGGGCTCTGCCAGGGGCCAGGAGCTCGGGCGGAAAGAAACCCTCCCGCAGGAGGAGGAACAGGCTCCAGGGGAGGGGAGAGGCATGAAGCCTCCACCCACTTCTCAGAGAGGGGCTGCAGGGACCCGCCACCTGAGCCCTTCGGGAGCAGGGAGCACGGTGCCAGGGCCAAGCGGGGCCGCCTTCGGGCGGGGAGCACGTTCACTCTGCCAGCGGCAGCTCCAGCCACAGCCTGGGCCGGGGAGCATCCACACGGCTCCTTGGCAGGGCAGAGCCAGACCCAGGCTGTCAGCCCAGCCGTGTCAATCGCCCCCGAGGGCCCGGCCCACGGTGCAAAGAAACGGGGTCCCCTGAGGCCCAGAACCAGCTGGCTGAGCTGAGCACCAACCCCCGTGGGAAATGCCCTTTGGGGACAGGGAGTGAGGGGCAAGGGATGGGGGCTAAGGGCAGGGGGTGAGGGGCAGGGAGCAAGGGGTGAGGGGAAGGGGGCAAGGAGAAGGGGGTAGGGACAGGGAGTGAGGGGTGAGGGGAAGGGGGCAAGGCACGGGGGTGAGGGACAGGAGGTGAGAGGCAGGGGGCGAGGGGCAGAGAGTGAGGGGTGAGGGGCAGGGAGTGAGGAGCGAGGGGCGGGGGTGAGGAGCGGGGGACAAGGGGCGGAGGATGAGGGGCAGGGGTGAGGAGCGAGGGGCAGGGGCGTGAGGAGTGGGGGACGAGGGACGGGGGCGGGGAGCGAGGGGGAGGGGACGACGGGCAGAGGGCAAGTGGCAGGCTCTAGCAGGGAACAGGGCCCGTTGCCATCTCCTCTGGAGCTGCCTGGCCCCTCGGTGGCACCGCTAAGGGCCTGGGCTTTCTCCCCAGGTTTCCATTATCAGCCTGACAGCGAACTGGCTGGGCTATTCCGAACTGGGCGCCATCAAGTCGCTGCGGACGCTCAGGGCGCTGCGGCCCCTACGGGCTCTCTCCAGATTCGAAGGCATGAGGGTAGGTGCTCGGCCAGGCGTCCGGGCTTCATGGCCATCGACCCAGGGAGACCCAGAGCCGCCAGCGTCCAGGCCCGGGGCGCTGGCCCCAGCTCTGCCCCGCGCTGGCCGGCCTGGCCTGGCCTCCGATGCCCCAGCTCTGCCCCATGCTGGCCGGCCTGGCCTCCGATGCCCCAGCTCTGCCCCGCGCTGGCCGGCCTGGCCTCCGACGCCCCAGCTCTGCCCCGCGCTGGCCAGCCTGGCCTCCGACGCCCCAGCTCTGCCCCGCGCTGGCCGGCCTGGCCTCCGACGCCCCAGCTCTGCCCCGCGCTGGCCGGCCTGGCCTCCGACGCCCCAGCTCTGCCCCACGCTGGCCGGTCTGGCCTCCGGCGCCCCAGTGAAGAACTTAGCGCCTCCTGCCCTGGCACCACGTGGCCCAAGCTCTGCTCGGCCCCAGGCGGCTGACCCCTGGCGCTGCTCGGGAAAGCCCAGAACCCTCCCTTGATTCCGGGGCCAGGCTTTCCCGAGAACATCAGCTCCCCAGAGACTCACGGGGGGCAGGCGTACCTGGATCGCAGTTTATGGGGCAGCCATGGGGGGAGGTGAGCGCCCATGGGATACGGGGGGCAGGGCTCACAGGTCCTGCCCACATTCGGCTTGTCAGTCTCCAGCACAGCAGCCTCTTCTTGGGGAGCCCCCTCCAGTACAGCGGCAGTAAGACAGGCCTCTCTTGGGGGGCCCACTCTCCCCTGGGGGGCTGCCCCTCCACCTCTGGGTCAGCGCCTCTCAGGGCCTCCAGCCACCTGCCTCTGCCGTGAGCCCCCTCGTGGAGTCCCCGTCCTCTGGACTAGGGGTGTTATCGACTAGTCTGATAAGCATTTGCATATCGCATAGTCTTTTGACTGGTCGATTGCCCCCGCCCCCGCCCCCGCCCCCGCTGCCTCTGTGAGATAGAAATGAGACAGAGGCTGCAAAGGGTGGGGAGAAGGGACCCTCCCAGTGCCAAGGCGGCATTTCAAAGGGGCAGTGGAGCCCGGGGTCAGCTGGGGACTCTGAATCCCCCATGACCCTGGGCTCCACGGCTTTGAAATGCACGAGAGCTCCAGCTGGAGACTCTTGGCATTTCGCAGCCGGCGGCCTCCCCCAGCGGGGCTCTTGCCCATTTCCAGGGAGGAAGGGGAAGAGCCTGTGGACTAGTCAGTGAGCCCCATTTCAACACCCTCTGGACCCCCGGCGCCTCCTCTGCCGGAGGGAATAGTGCGGGGGGGGAGGGCCTCCACCGGCCGCATCTGGCCAAGCGGGTGGATCCAGCCCGTGGCGGCCCTGCCGTTCCCCCACCCCCAGTCCAATCAGGGCCGGGGGCGGGAGAGTGGGGCAAGTCTCCTCCCAGCCAGGGGTACCTGGGGAAACGGTCTTGGGGTGGGGCCCCCAGCAAAAAGCGATCGTCCCCCCCGGACTAGCACCCCCCCTTCTCCAGCCCAAAGCGGCTCCCAGCCAGCACTGAACGGGGGGCTTAGTGAGCTCTGAAGGCAGCAAAGGATCCCTCAGGCCTGTCGGCCCCCCCCAGCCCCACACGTCTGAGTCTCCCCTGCAGCTCTGCCTGCTCCCCCTCTGGCCAGATCAGGACCCTCCTCCCCACGTCTCCCAGCAGAGCCTCCAACAGCCCCCGCAACAGCCCCACCCCACCAGTGTCTTCTGTCCAGGTAACAGGGTCACCTGAGCCCCTCTTCTCCCCACCCCCTCCCCGTCCAATGTTCCCCCTCGCTGGGACCAGCTGGATCGGTCACCGAGCTCGCCCCTCTGCTGCCCCTTGACCTCCCTCCAGCCAGACCCGGCCCTGCCCTCCGAGCTGGGGCCGCCGGGAACCGTACGCCAGCTCCAGTTCTGGGCTGTTCCCTGCATCAGCAAACTCCCCCTCCCCTTGTCACATTTAACCGGTAACATCCCAGGGCACTGAGTGCCCCCCCCTCCCCACATGCCGTCCCCCTGAACCCGCAAAACTCCCCACTTCCTCACACGGGGGCAGGGCTCCCTGGGTCACTCCGTGCAGACCCGTCTGCAGCACTAGGGTGGGGGAGGGCAGGTCTCTGGCTAGGCTGGTACCTGGCTGCTCAGGTCAGGAGCCACCTTCCGCTCCTGGCTGCCCCTCTGACACAGGCCCCCCGCCCGTCACAGGGCACTGAGAAGCACTGGGTCGGGGGCCTCAGCGAAGTGGTAGGACAGAAGCCTGGAGACATGAGGAGAGTGGGGAGGGGAGGCTGGGACTGGCCGGGGGGGGCGTGGGGAGGGGAGGCTGGAACCGACCGGGGGGGCGTGGGCAGGGGAGGCTGGGACCAGCCGGGGGGGCGTGGGCAGGGGAGGCTGGGACCAGCCGGGGGGGGCGTGGCTCACCCCTGTGGCAGTTACCTGTCCAATGCATCCCGGAGCCCCACGCTGCTGCCCCCACCTGCCCAGCCCTCTGCCCTGCCCTCAGGTGGTGGTGAATGCCCTGCTGGGCGCCATCCCCTCCATTATGAACGTCCTGCTGGTCTGCTTGATCTTCTGGCTGATCTTCAGCATCATGGGGGTGAACCTGTTTGCGGGGAAGTTCTACCGGTGCATCAACACCACCACCGACGAGCTCTTCCACATCAGCCTGGTGAACAACAAGAGCGACTGCCTGGCCCTGCTGCACACCGGCCAGGTGCGCTGGCTCAACGTCAAGGTCAACTTCGACAACGTGGGCCTGGGCTACCTCTCCCTGCTGCAGGTGGTAAGTGCTGCGCCACTCGGCACCGGCGCCCCCGGCACGGCTCCGTTCCCCAGCCTGGCACTTCGAGTGCGGCGATGGGGCCGCTAGCAGAACAAACTCTGTACGAACCCGTCTCTGTAACTCCCAGAGACAAACGTGTCTCGTCTCAGTTTCTCTGAGATCTAAAAAAAAATGGAATTCGCTGCCACCACGCAAGTGAAATAATAGACAGACAGACAGACAGACAGACACAGTAGCGTCCCGATTATCCGACCTAAACGGGACCAACAGGCGGTCGGATTAACGAAAATGTCGGCTAATACGGAAATGGCCCGGGATGTGAACAAATTCTTCGCTGTATTGTGAGGGGAGTCCAGACCGCTTCAGCCAGCCCTCCCCTTAATTGCCCCCCAGCTGTGCCCTGCGAGCAACCCAGGGGCTCCCACCTCGCTGAGGGCTGCCAGTGCGCTGTGCCCCGAACAGCTTGGAGACAAAGCTGCCCACAACAGCCGTGGCTCGGCCCCTTCCCCGCCTCCCGGCAGCAGCGCCAGCTCACGCCCCTCAGCCCCACACGTGCCCGCGGCTGGATCTCACGCACCGGTGCCCCCTGCTCGCTGGAGTCAGGGCTCAGTTTGAAAGGGCCGCTGCTGCCCGGCCTAGTCCCCGCCGCACAGAGGGAGGAGCAGGAACAGGAAGCGGTGGCCGGGTGGCCCCGGAACAAGGCTGCACCAATCCGCGGGCAGGGCCGGGGCTGCTTGTGTCACCCCCAAGCAAGCATCGCTAGCACGGCTGGGGCGGGCGTGGCCTGGCTGCGGGAGCCCCTGGAGAGCGGCTCTGGCCGAGCACAGAGCAGCCTACATGGCTTCCCTTGTGTCACCCCCGTTGCACCCCTTCCTGCAACCACTGCCCCCAAGAGGCCTCGTGTCAAAAGAAGGCCCCCAACTCCCCCCAGCACTCATCACCATGACAGGCAATGGAGTGGCCCGGCCACATGGGCTGGGACCAGGGCGCACTGACAGACAAAGCAGCAGTGGTATGGCTGTCGGTTAAAGTGGAAGGTTGGATAAGCAAAGGTCGGATAATCGGGACTCTACTGTAGATAGATAGGGTGGATGGGGATGGATGGACAGACAGACAGATAAATAAAACAAATCCTTTTCCAGGGAAGAGATCACTTGGGAATCCCCTCGCTAAGGCAAAGCTTTCCCCCCTTCCCCAACCTCCGTTTTGCTTGGAGTTGGGAAAACAAACAAAGGGAACCCGCAGAGAACAATGGGGCTCTGCTCCTCTTGGGTAACTTTGGCATGTAGGCTTAAGGATGACACAAAAATCAACCAATACCAGTTAATCAAAACAAAAAAAGAAAATACTTTTATTATCAAAACAAAACTACTGTTGCAAGCATAGTAAATGACTGGGTGTTAAAAGCCATGGAGTGAAATAGACTCAGGAAGTCCTCTGTAATCCTTAGTTACAAAAGAAAAAAACAATTAACCAGCTCAGACATGATTTCCAAACCCCCAAACAAGGAAAACAATAAAACCTGATGGACTAGCTAAACATTTCCCTACTTACACATTTCAAGGAGTCCATTCCTGGGAGAGCCTGACTCCCTTGTTACCTGGGCTAAAAATTGCTCTCATCTCAAACAACAGAAAAGAGGGGGGAAACCCGCTCTCAGTTTGAAATTCCTATTTGCATTTCATTGGCCGAATGCCCGAAGCCCCCTCCCTCAGATGCATTTCCAGAGTTGCTTAACCCTTTCCTCACTCTTCAGGTAAGTCAGACTCTTCTTAGCAGCTCCTATTCATGACAGCCACCTTGCAATCTCTCGGCACAAGGCTGCTGGGCTTCGTTGTGCCATTATCTATTTTGACCAAGAGCAGGGCTCCCCTGGGCCAATGCAGAGTGAGCAACAGCCCCTGCCCCAAAGAGCTTCCAGGAAAAATAGATAGGGCCAAAGGATTAGCTCCATTTTACAGAAGGGAGGGGTAAACTGAGGCATGGGGCTTGTTTTTAAATAAAGTCTGATAGCTCAGTGATGGGGTGAGGGGCAGAGATAAACACGTGCACCACATGGCCCAGTGCAGGGGGTAAATACCATCCCCGCCTACTCGTGGGACTCGTTCCACGGAGCTCACACAGGCCCTTTGTGTGAGCGAGGCAAACGGGTGGAGCTGAAGCGAGGTCCAAATGCCACCCGTGGCTGGCCCTGGGGACCGTGCCCTGCATGCCGGGAATGGGTGGGTACCACGGCGTCTCAGGGCAGCCCCAGCAGACACAGATCCAGCCTTCGGCTGCGTCTGCAGCGGGGGCGCTCTGGCTCATGCGGGTAAGGAGACCAAACCACAAACCCCGCAGGCACTGCAGAGCGTATGGTCCGGCCCCTGGGATCCGGCCTTCCAGGTTAATGGCTCCCAGCGCTGCCCGTGTTGGTTGGCTCTATTCCCGGAGATTTCCTCCATGACATCCTCGTTAATTAAAGATTAATCTAATTCCCGGAGACTCCAGGCCAGGCTGGCAGCCTTAGTGGCTCCCCGACGGTCAGCTAGGTCCCTGCTGAACCAATGCTGCCTGGACGCCCCCCGGGAAGCCGATGGGTCAGCGCGACGTCTGGGCACCAGTGCTGGAGCTAGGGATGCTCTAGCTGCCCCCAGCCTGCCCGCCGTGGGACACTGCCACTGCCCTGCTTCCCCGGCCGGCCCAAAGCACCATCTCTGGGCACTGCCCCCCCCCCCCCCGAGTGCAGTTGGGGGGCGTGGCTGTGTCAGGCAAGGCTGTTGGGGATTCTCCGGCGGGAGGTTTTGTGCAAAGGCCGATTGGGAGAACCGCTCCCTGGGATGCTCCCGGGGCTGGGGGGATGTGGCCCAGCGGGCAAGGCTGCCCCAGCCCCCTGGGGGCCTGTGGTTGGTGCCCTGTCCAGGGACCCGGTGCTTCAGGGTTACCCGCGGCTCTGCCCGACTCAGGGCAGGAATCAGCCTGGTTGCTCCACAGCGCTGGGCGCCCCATGCTGAGCTCCCTGCGGCCAGAGGCGCTTGGCCTGACTCTGTGCTGTCCTGGCAGGCCACCTTCAAAGGCTGGATGGACATCATGTACGCAGCCGTGGACTCCCGCGAGGTGAGGCTGCTGCTCCCTCCCCGACACGCCCAGCTCCGCGGGCCACGCGGGACCCGGATCCCGGCCCTGCCCGGTCAGCAGGGCCCTGGGGCCGGCGCTTGTCAGTGTTCTGCCCCTGGCACTGGCAGGCCCCGCTCACGCCCAGCTGGGTAGGGGAGGAGGAGCCGGGGAGGGAGGGTGCAGCTCCCACCCTGTCCCCTAGCTGAGCAGCGCCCCAAGGGACCCGGACCCAGCCTGATGGTCCATTGATCATTCACTCCCCCTCTGCCTGCCAGCAACCAGCCCCCAAGTGCTGCCACCTGACCCCAGACTGCCAGCTCTCCCCTTTTCCAGGGGCAAAGCTTTATCCCCCCCCCCCCCCGTGCCCGCCTCGCCCGTCCAGGAGCTGCCCTTGCTAGTCCCAATCCTTGGGGGCAGTGTCCACAGTCCCTCCCCACTGCCCAGGCCCTGGGAAACATCCCCAGCTGGGGCAGACTGGCGTTCGGCAGCCCGGAGCTTTCCAGGGCCTCTCCTGGCAGGCGGAGGGGCCAGGTGTCCCCACAGCGGCCCAGACACCCTGGGCAGCTCTTACCACATCCAGCTCTGGCTCCAGCTTCCAGCCTGGCCGGGGCGGGGTCTTGGGGGAAGAGGAGGAGCAGGGGGTGGGGCCTTGGGGGAAGAGGAGGAGCAGGGGGTGGGGTCTTGGGGGAAGAGGAGGAGCAGGGGGTGGGGCCTTGGGGGAAGAGGAGGAGCAGGGGGTGGGGCCTTGGGGGAAAAGGAGGAGCAGGGGGCAGGGCCTCAGGAAATAAAAGGAGCAGGGGGTGGAGCCTCAGGGGAGGAGGAGGAGCAGGGGGCGGGACCTGCTCTTAGTTCTCTGAGAAGGAGCGGGGCTTGAAGGCAGCTGAGCACCTGGTGGCCGGGCTGGAGGGGTGTCGGCATTGGCAGCCCCTGCAGAGCAGCAGTGCCCCGCACCAGGGAAGGGGGAGGGGGCTGCGCCCTGCACTCACGCGGCCCCTCCTGCCTCCACAGATCGAAGAGCAGCCGCTGTATGAGACCAACCTCTACATGTACATCTACTTCGTCATCTTCATCATCTTCGGCGCCTTCTTCACCCTCAACCTCTTCATCGGTGTCATCATCGACAACTTCAACCAGCAAAAGAAAAAGATAAGTACCTCCCGGCCGCCCGGCCATCCCCGCCCCAAGATCTGGCAGGGCCCGTGGGATCCGCCCAGTGATCCCCACCCCAAGATTCAGCCCGGCCCGTGGGATCCGCCCAGTGATCCCCACCCCGAGATCCAGCCCGGCCCGTGGGATCCGCCCAGTGATCCCCTCCCCGAGATCTGGCAGGGCCCGTGGGATCCGCCCAGTGATCCCCACCCCAAGATCCAGCCCGGCCCGTGGGATCCGCCCAGTGATCCCCACCCCGAGATCTGGCAGGGCCCGTGGGATCCGCCCAGTGATCCCCACCCCGAGATCCAGCCCGGCCCGTGGGATCCGCCCAGTGATCCCCACCCCAAGATCCAGCCCGGCCCGTGGGATCCGCCCAGTGATCCCCACCCCGAGATCCAGCCCGGCCCGTGGGATCCGCCCAGTGATCCCCACCCCGAGATCCGGCAGGGCCCGTGGGATCCGCCCAGTGATCCCCACCCCAAGATCCAGCCCGGCCCATGGGATCCGCCCAGTGATCCCCTCCCCGAGATCCGGCAGGGCCCGTGGGATCCACCCAGTGATCCCCACACCGAGATCCGGCAGGGCCCGTGGGATCCGCCAGGTGCTGCCCCCGCCCCGAGATCCGGCAGGGCCCGTGGGATCCGCCGAGTGATCCCCACCCTGAGATCCGGCCCGGCCCGTGGGATCCGCCCAGTGATCCCCACCCTGAGATCCGGCAGGGCCGGTGGGATCTGCCCAGTGATCCCCACCCTGAGATCCGGCCCGGCCCGTGGGATCCGCCCAGTGATCCCCACCCCAAGATCCGGCAGGGCCCATGGGATCCGCCAGGTGCTGCCCCCGCCCCGGGACAGGCCAGACGCAGGCACAGTCCCTGCCATGCCGGCCCCCAGGGGTTGCTGCGGGAGCTCCCTGCCGGAACCTGGCTTTGTGCCCAGGGCCTGGTGCGGAAAGGGGGCTGAAGAGGACTCCCAGAAGGGGGGCTCTTTTCTGCTGGTTCTTGATCACAGAAGTATCTGCACTGCCGGGGGTCGCCGTGCCCTGCTCGGGGCAGGGGGCAGAGCAGCCGGGACCGGGTGCCTCATGGGGTGTGAGGATGGTGCCATGATCCCTGGATCTCCTGCACTCCAGCTGGGCTTAGAGTGAACCCCACATTGCAGAGGTGGGACCCACCAGCAGCCCCTGCCTCTGCCTCTGCCCCTCCCCTTGGGGAAACTGGGAGGGGGGCTGTTCTTCCCGTTTGGACAGAGGGAGCAGGGTGCGGCTGGACAGTGGTGGCGAGTCTGTCGGGAAGGAGGGGTGGCTGGCGGGCCATGGCACTGAGCCCTGGCCAGGCGGAAAAGACCCAGAGGATTATGGAGAACCCCAAAGGCCTGGGAAGCAGCAGGGCAGCTGGGATGTGGGCGGCAGGGGGCCCGGCTGGTGGGACATGAGCAGGGAGCTCTGGCCAACACATGGCTGCAGCCTGCGCAGGCGGAGTGAAGAAAGGGCAGAAACGGGTGGGGGGGAGGGGCCGCTGCCCGCACAGCAAGGCCTGGCCACTCTAGCTCGGTCAGCATTCGACAGCACGTCGCCCCGCTGTGCCAGTGTCCGCACGACTGTGCACGTCGCCCTGGCTGTGCCAGTGTCCGCACGACTGGGCACGTCACCCTGGCTGTGTCAGTGTCCGCACGACTGTGCACGTCACCCCTGCTGTGTCAGTGTCCGCACGACTGGGCACGTCACCCTGGCTGTGCCAGTGTCCTCACGACTGGGCACGTCACCCTGGCTGTGTCAGTGTCCGCACGACTGTGCACGTCACCCCTGCTGTGTCAGTGTCCGCACGACTGGGCACGTCACCCTGGCTGTGTCAGTGTCCTCACGACTGGGCACGTCACCCTGGCTGTGTCAGTGTCCGCACGACTGGGCACGTCACCCTGGCTGTGTCAGTGTCCGCACGACTGGGCACGTCACTGTGCCAGTGTCCGCACGACTGGGCACGTCACCCTGGCTGTGCCAGTGTCCGCACGACTGTGCACGTCACCCTGGCTGTGCCAGTGTCCGCACGACTGGGCACGTCACCCTGGCTGTGTCAGTGTCCGCACGACTGGGCACGTCACCCTGGCTGTGCCAGTGTCCGCACGACTGGGCACGTCACCCTGGCTGTGCCAGTGTCCGCACGACTGGGCACGTCACCCTGGCTGTGTCAGTGTCCGCACGACTGTGCACGTCACCCCTGCTGTGTCAGTGTCCGCACGACTGGGCACGTCACCCTGGCTGTGTCAGTGTCCGCACGACTGGGCACGTCGCCCTGGCTGTGTCAGTGTCCTCACGACTGGGCACGTCGCCCTGGCTGTGTCAGTGTCCGCACGACTGGGCACGTCGCCCTGGCTGTGTCAGTGTCCGCACGACTGTGCACGTCACCCTGGCTGTGCCAGTGTCCTCACGACTGTGCATGTCACCCTGACTGTGTCAGTGTCCGCACGACTGGGCACGTCACCCTGGCTGTGTCAGTGTCCTCACGACTGGGCACGTCACCCTGGCTGTGTCAGTGTCCGCATGACTGTGCACGTCACTGTGTCAGTGTCCGTGTGACGGCGCGTTGGGGGTCCCCCGTCTCCTGCACCCCGAAATGGCACAAACAGACTGCACCAGCCGGTGGAATAGAGGAAGTTTATTGCCTCTCCAGGATACAGCACAGCACAGACGTACTCTGGTCACAGAGCTGGGCTAGGATGCCTCAGGCCCCCTTGAGATAGGGGAGACTGGGCCCCTAAACTCCAGCCCCTTTCCCTAGGCTGTCTCCTCCATGCTCTCCGACAGCCACTCTAACCTTCTTCCAGCCCTGCCCCCCAGCCAGGGCAGCATCCACCTTCCTTTGTTCCTCTCCATGGGGGGGTGTCTGGCCATACTCGTTTGCATAGTGACTCATCCTGTTTTGCTGGGTCGTGGTACCCACGGCAGCCAGTGCGGGTTACCCCAGAGCCAGCAGCATAGAAACCAGCCAGGTACCCGCACTACGTCACAGTTCTCCCCCCTCCGAGAGCGAACTGAGCAGGGTCACTCCGCTCGTGACCTAGGGAAGTTCGGGTCCTCTGCGTGGGAACCCGCCCTGGGGACATGGGCGCTCCCCTTGACTCGGGCCGGCCGTGGCGAGGCCCCACATGAATTGGCTTCCCTCTGTCCACTCGCCGCCCCGCTCCAGGGCGACTGGCACAGGCCTGTCCTCGGGGGTCACACCCACCCTTCTGCTGGCCTTGATCTCTGGCCGGGGTCTCTCGGGCCGGGCCATGAACCCAGCGAGCCTTCTCTGGACAGCCAGGGCGGCTCCCACACCCGACGCTCCATCCAGGGGGGTCTTCCCCTCCCATAGCTCTCTCAGCGAGCCCAGAGGGTCCTCTATCTGGGGTAGAGACCCCCAAGCTGCTTTCCTCCTATCTTGGGCCTCCCCACCCCTCTGGCAGGAGTCACAGGACCGGCAGTACCGCTGCACGGCTGTAAAGATTCCCGGCCAATAGAAGTGTTGGAGCAGCCTCAGCCGGGTGCTCCGGGTCCCCCAGTGGCCCCCAACGGGGACGTCGTGGGCCAAATACAGCAGCTCAAGGAGATACTTTCGGGGGACGACCAGCTGCCGCTGGACTCCCCATGCCCTCACCTTCCTGGGGGAAAGTCATTCCCGGAACAGGAATCCACGCTCCCACAGGAATCTCTCCTGGCCACCTCTCCCCCGGGGCTGAGCTGCACGGAGGCCAGCCTGGTCCCTCAGCCTCTGCAAGGAGAGGTCTGCCTGCACCTCAGCCTGGAATTCAGCTGCTGAGGCAGGGATCGGGACCTGTTCCCCACCTTTGCCTAGGTCCGGAGTCCCAGCCTGGCTGGACCCTGTGTCCACTGGGATGGGACCCTGAGGACGCTGCCAGGAGTCCTTCCCTGGACCCACGTTGTCAGCCCCCCACTGGCTCTGGCTCCGGGTAGTGACTAGAGCCCGCTGGGATTCATGGGGCCACTCCTCTAGGTCATTCCCCAGCAGCACCTCGGTGGCCAAGTGCGGGTGCACCCCCACTTCCTTGAGACCTTCCTTCGCCCCCCATTTCGGATGCACCCTGGCTACAGGCACCTTAAACGGGGACCCGTCTATGCCCTTCAGGGTCAGCTGCGTGTGGGGTAGTATCCGCTCCGGGGCCACTATGTCGGATCGGGCCAGAGTCACCTCCGCCCCCGTGTCCCAGAAGCCCGTCACCTTCCTACCATCCCACCTCCAGGGGTATGAGGCACTCGCTCCACAGGGGCCGTCCTGCCCCCACCCGGTACACGGAGAAATCCGCCTCCTGAGAATCAGACCACCCAGGGGAGGTGCACTGAGCATCCTTCCCCTCTCTCTGAGCTGAGGTTTGCCGGCCAGCCCCTGCCTCTGGGGCATCCTGCCCTTCCTCCCGCCCCAGCCAGTTAACCCTGGAAAGTTCCCGGTCCTGGGACCTGGTGCACTGAGCCCTCTTGTGGCCTTTTTGCCCACAGCGATGGCAAGTTAGGCTTTGGGCTGTCTCTGTCCAGGCCCTGGCTGGTTCTCTGGGGCACAGACGACCTGTTCCTTGGGCTTGCCTCGGAGTTGACTCCCTCCGTAACTCAGCCGAGATCCGGTCTCTGCGTGGTTCCCTTTCTCTCCGGGACTCCCGTTCACACCCGGACCGGCTCTCCGTGAACTTATCCGCCAGCCTCCTGGCCTCCTGGGGGTTCTCTGGTCTCCGGTCCTTGAGCCACAGCCTCAGTTTGGGTGGGCACGCTTCATAGAACTGCTCCATCATGATCAGCTTGAACAGCTCCTCTGCGGTCTGGGCTCCAACTCCAGACACCCACTTGCGGCAGTATTGCGCCAGGCGGGAGGCCAGATCCACATAGGTCTCCCGTGGCCCTTTCTGTACCCCCCGGAACTTCTTCCTGTACATCTCGGGGGTCAGCCCGAACTTGTGCAGCAGGGCCTCCTTGTCTCGGTTGTAATCCCCTGGCTGTAGGTCCTCCAGCTGACTGAGCACTCCGGCCGCCTCCTGGTTCAGTGCGGGGATGAGCTCCTGCAGCCAGTCAGCTGGGGGGACCCGTTGCAGTCCACAGGCCCTCTCAAAGGAGCTGAGGAACCCGTCTATGTCGCCCATGTCCTTCAATTGGGCCACCACGAGCCTCTCCACGCGTCTGGCAGTCCCGGGACCCTGGGGCCCATCGGCACTTGGCGCAGCCGGTGCCCCGCCGGGCCTCTGCTCTGCCATGGCCAGCTCATGCTGTCGCTGCCTCTCTCGATATTGGCGCTCCTTCTCTCGATCTTGGCGCTCCCTCTCTCGGTCCTGGCGGTCCTTCTCTCGGTCCTCTACTTCCAATTCCTTTATCCGCAGCTGGATCTCCAGCCGCCGCAGCTCCGCTGGGCTGGCCCCTGCCCTAGATGGGCTACGGCTTGCAGGCCTCCCGGGAGATGCTGTCTCATCTCTCCGGTGGGTTCCAGCGCTCCTCCCCCTCTCTGAGCCTGACACATTCTCAGGGGGGGTCTGGCTGCTCCCCCTGGGGACAAGATCCTGGCCCTGTGGCTGTTCATTCTCTTCCAGCTGGGCAATCAGCTGGGCCTTGGTTGCGTTCCGCACAGGCAAGCCCCTCTCTCTGCACAGCCCCACCAGCTCTGCCTTCAAGAGTCGGGCGTAGGCCATCTGCCCGCTGGTCCCCCTCGGTGCAGACTCACCAGTCTAGTGCTGCAGCGCCCCACGATTCCCAGGAACCGCTTTGCTCTGTCTCCAGCACGCCTGGCTCCAGGGCTCTTGCTTATACAGTGCCTTGTCGCTCGCCGCTGGAAGCTCCATCCACGGGGTGCAGTGCATCCCGCTCCTGACACCAGTATGATGGCGCGTTGGGGGTCCCTCGTCTCCTGCACCCCGAAATGGCACGAACAGACTGCCCCAGCCGGTGGAATAGAGGAAGTTTATTGCCTCTCCAGGATACAGCACAGCACTGATGTAATCTGGTCACAGAGCTGGGCTAGGATGCCTCAGCCCCCTTGAGATGGGGGAGACTGGGCCCCTAAACTCCAGCCCCTTTCCCTAGCCTGTCTCCTCCATGCTCTCCGACAGCAACTAACTAACTCCCTTCCAGCCCTGCCCCCCAGCCAGGGCAGCATTCCACCTTCCTTTGTTCCTCTCCATGGGGGGTGTCTGGCCATACTGGTTTGCATAGTGACTCATCCTGTTTTGCTGGGTCGTGGTCCCCACGGCAGCCAGTGGGGGTTACCCAGAGCCAGCAGCATAGAAACCAGCCAGGTACCCCCACTACATCACAGTCCACACGACTGTGAACATCACCCTTGCAGTGTCAGTGTCCTCACAACTGTGCACGTCACTGTGTCGGTGTCCTCACAAATGGGCATGTCTCCCCGCTGTGTCAATGTCTGCACGACTGCGCACGTCACTGTGTCAGTGTCCTCACGACTGGGCACGTCGCCGCTGCTGTGTCAGTGTCCACATGACTGTGCATGTGGCCCGCTGCACCGACCCCATAATGCCGGCCGCTGGAGCACCGAGCTTCAGTTGTGTCTTCAGGGCGATGCTGTGTCCGTGCAGACGCTGTGCGACTTGCATTGCCTGGGATCTCAGCTCCAGGGCAGGGCAGTGCGACCTCCGACTGTAAGCCCCAGGGTGCCCCTGCAGTCAGCGTCCCCGAGAGCTGCCCAGAGCAGCGCGTTGCTCCCGGCAGCTGCCTGCGATGTGCCGGCAGGCGCCCAGGTCTAATAACGGCCCTTCCCTTTATACTTTGGAGGGAAGGACATCTTCATGACGGAGGAGCAGAAGAAATACTACAACGCCATGAAAAAGCTCGGCTCCAAGAAGCCGCAGAAGCCGATCCCCAGGCCCCACGTATGTCCCATGAGAAGCGTTGGGGGGGGGGGTAGAAACGGGACCAGACCACAAGCCAGGGCCGGGGTCCGGTGGGGATCAGGTTTGGGGATGCCCCTCGGATCACGGCTACTGCCATGCAGAGATGTGACCACGCAAGGAGCAGGCAGGACGGGCCTTTCCGAGAGCTCCTGGGACACCAAGCCCTGCGGCCATGCTGTGCTAGCGGAGGGTTTAATGCACCACAGGCGCTTGCTCTGGGCGAGGGTCTCCTGCTAGGACTGCAGATCTGCCCCGAGCTGAGGTTGGAGGTGCCCAGGGTCGACCCTGAGAAACGCTAAGGGCTGCCTTCCCTGCCGGAACTCAGTGGCTCAGCATCTCCCACAATCAGCCCCTGGAAATGAAACCTTCCAGGAAGGGCTGGTCACACGGGGGGGGGGGGGGGTCGGGGGCAGCGGGGCTGGCCGGGGGAAATGGGGGGTGGCCGGTGGGAAGCAGGGCTGGTCGGGGGGGGAGGTCACGGGCAGCAAGGCTGGCCAGAGGAGATCGGGGGCGGGGCTGCCCAGGGGAGATCGGGAGGGGGGGGCGATGGGAAGCAGGGCTGGTCGGGGGGATCCACCAGGTGCTGCCCCCGCCCCTCCGAGCGCACAGCCTTGGCAGGCAGGGGGGACCGGGGCACTCGACGGTGGGCAGCGTATTGCGGCTCTGGGGCTTGGGGTCCCAGGGACAGGCCAGACGCAGGCACAGTCCCTGCCATGCCGGCCCTCAGGGGTTGCTGCGGGAAGGGCTGGCCAGGGGAGATCGGGGGGGGAAGCAGGGCTGGTCGGGGGGTCAGGGGCAGTGGGGCTGGCCAGGGGAGATCGGGGGGGGGGGGAAGCAGGGCTGGTCGGGGGGTCAGGGGCAGTGGGGCTGGCCAGGGGAGATCGGGGGGGGGGGAAGCAGGGCTGGTCGGGGGGTCGGGCAGTGGGGCTGGCCAGGGGAGATTGAGGGAGGGCAGCTGGCAGGAAGCAGAGCTGGTCGGGGGTGGTCGGGGACAGCAGGACTGGCCGGGAGGAGGAGAACCAGCCGGCAGGAAGCAGGGCTGGCTGGGAGGGGGTCTGGGGGAGCGCGGCTGGCCAGGGCGGGAATGGGGGGGCTGGCGGGGAGCGGGACTGACCTGGGCACATGCAGATCCCAGGGTGCTGCCTGTCCCGCGCACGGTCCCGGTGAAGCGCGAGCGAGTCTGGCTACGGCTCCACAGCGCTCAGGAGCACAGACGGGACTTCTCCTCCTCCCCAAGGCATCACTCCTACGTCAGACACAACCAGAGGCTCCCAGCGCCGATCGCGCCCCCACCCAGCCACGTCCCCTGCCCCCACCAGGCTTCCGTTGGGCTCCAACCCAGAAAACCAGCAAACACTGGGCATTGCACGGCCGGTATTTTCTGAATTTTTTGACGGGACAGAAGGCCCAAAAACCAGACTGTCCAGTTGAATACCAGACACACGGCAACCCTACCCGGAACAGCTCCTCTCTCCCTGCCTGGTAACACGGGGCCCTTCCCGCTGTCATTGGGGTTCACAACAACCCAGCCCCAGGCGGCCCCATCACTGAGCCTGGCACGTGCAGGTCCCATCATTGTGCTGGCTCCATGCCATCCTGCAACACTACGGACCTCAGCAGGGCTGGGCCCACAGCATCTCCAGGCTGCACCGCCCAGATCCTCCGCGATGTCTCGGGTACGTCTGGACCACGTGCCTCTGTCGGCACAGGCATGTCAAACAGGCTACCCGCCATAGTCAATGAAGCGGGGATTTAAATATCCCCGGCTTTGTTAAAATAAAAATGGCTGCCGCACGGTGCCGGCTCAGCTGATCGTCGGCACAGCGCGGCAGTCAGGACGCGGATCAGTCGACAGGGAACGCCTTTGTCGACTGCTCCCTTCTGCTTCATGAAACGAGGTTTACAGGAGCAGTCGACAAAGGCTTCCCCTGTCGACCGATCCACGTCTTGACTGCCGCGCTGTGCCAACGATCAGCTGAGCCAGCACAGCGCGGCGGCCATTTTTATGTTAATGAAGCCGGGGATATTTAAATCCCTGTTTCATTGACTATGTCGGGTAGCCTGTTTTACATGCCTGTGCCGAGAGAGGCATGTGGTCTAGACGTACCCTAGGTGCCTAACTCCCTTGGGAGTGTTTCAGCTGCATGATCTCACTGCACGAGGGGTAAGACAGACTCTGTCCTCTCTCAAAGCCTGTGTCTCTCTTTCTTCCCGTCTGTTTCTGTTCTGCTGCTGTGCCCTGTGTCTCCTTTCCACGCGGGCCTCCCGTCGGCCGGCCTCCCGCCTACATGCCACGTCCTACAGAACAAATGTCAGGGGCTGGTGTTCGACTTCGTGACCAAGCAGGCCTTTGACATCATCATCATGATCCTGATTTGTCTGAATATGGTGACCATGATGATTGAAACCGACGACCAAAGCCCCACCAAGATCAACATCCTCTACAACATCAACTTGATTTTCATCGTCGTCTTCACTGGCGAGTGCGTGCTGAAAATGTTCGCCCTGCGCTACTACTACTTCACCATCGGCTGGAACATCTTCGACTTCGTGGTGGTCATCCTGTCCATCGGAGGTAAGCACCCGCTGGGGCGCCCGCAGGCCTGGGTCCACACCGCGGAGTAGAAGTGGCTAATGGGAAAGATGGGTTTGTCCCTAGTTCTCCCTCTGCTCCTGTGGTAGCAGGGGACCCCCTCCCTGAGACCCCCCCACCGTTCATCTTTGCACAGCCGTAGACTGCTGAGGCGAGCAGAGGCCGTCCCCAGAAAGAGGACGTGGTGTGCAGGGCTGCCCAGAGCGGTAGGTTTCAGGGTTAACGCTCCAGCGGGATGCATGGAGCGTCCCCCCTTTCTAGAGCCGTTCTCGGGCTCTCTGCAGGCGCAGGGCTGCCCTGCTCTCACGCCGCGTCTTTTCTAGGCCTTTTCGCCACCGGGAGAGCTAGACACATGATTATTTAGGGCGTAAAGTGGAGAGTCACATGACTCCAGGTACAGGGGCCCATGGTGCGTTTGCCCTCACTTGCTCCTGCTCCCTAGGTGCCCACCCTCAAAAGCTCCTTCCCGTGCGCTCCCTGAAACCTTCCCTGACATGACGTCCAGCCCGTGCGCTTGCTCAGAGCAACTCCCCAGGGGCCATGCGTAAAGGATCCTTCCTGCACAGCCTCCCTTGTTCCAGGGGCTCAGGCCTGCCTGTAACTCCAGGCACCTCACCAAGGGTCCCCTTGCCCCCGTTTCAGCCTTTAGCACGTCCAGGCGCAGCAATGACTGGGGGCTCATTGTCTCTGAGCCACGAGTTGACTAGGCTGCTTTAAATAAACTCGCACCTTCCAAATAATAAGGAGCACTCGTCCCCCCAGTTTCTTTCCCATCACAGACACAGACACAGACACACATCACGGACACACAGACACACACATCACACACACAACAGACATCATAGACACATATCACAGACACAGAGACACACATCACACACACAACAGACACAGAGACACATATCACAGATGCACAGAGACACACGTCACACACACAACACATCATAGACACACATCACAGACATAGAGACACACGTCACACACACAACAGACATCATAGACACACATCACAGACGCACAGAGACACACGTCACACACACAACAGACATCACAGACACACATCACAGACACAGAGACACACGTCACACACACAACAGACATCATAGACACACATCATAGACGCACAGAGGCACACGTCACACACACAACAGACATCACAGACACACATCACAGACACAGAGACACATGTCACACACACAACAGACGTCATAGACACACATCACAGACACAGAGACACACGTCACACACACAACAGACATCATAGACACATATCACAGACACACAGAGACACACGTCACACACACAACAGACATCATAGACACACATCACAGATACAGAGACACACGTCACACACACAACAGATGTCATAGACACACATCACAGATACAGAGACACACGTCACACACACAACAGACGTCATAGACACATCACAGACACAGAGACACACGTCACACACAACAGACATCATAGACACACATCACAGACACATGACAGACACACATCGCAAACACAGAGACATACATCACAGACACACACGACAGACATAGACCCACATCACAGACAACCATGACAGACACACATGACAGACACACAGACACATATCACGGACACACATGATGGACACACAGACACATATCACGGACAAACATGACGGACACACAGACACATATCACAGACACACATGACAGACACACAGACACATATCACGGACACACATGACGGACACACAGACACATATCACGGACACACATGACAGACACACAGACACATATCACGGACACACATGACGGACACACAGACACACATCACGGACACACATGACGGACACACATGATGGACACACAGACACATATCACAGACACACATGACGGACACACAGACACATATCACAGACACACATGACAGACACACAGACACATATCACGGACACACATGACGGACACACAGACACATATCACGGACACACATGATGGACACACAGACACATATCACGGACACACATGACGGACACACAGACACATATCACAGACACACATGACGGACACACAGACACATATCACGGACACACATGACGGACACACAGACACATATCACGGACACACATGACGGACACACAGACACATATCACGGACACACATGACGGACACACAGACACATATCACGGACACACATGCCGGACACACAGACACATATCACAGACACACATGATGGACACACAGACATATCACGGACACACATGACGGACACACATGACGGCCACACATGACGGACACACATGACGGACACACAGCTCTTTCCCCATCACAGGCACCGCGGGGGCACAGCACCCAGGTCACAGAGGATGCCTGGGCCCCCGCCGGGACTCGCAGCCAGAATGCCTGAAATCCCCTGCTAGTGCCTAAGTGAGATGCCGTCTGTGCTCACCAGCCTCCAGCACTGTCCTTACCCAGAACACGCAGCTGCGTGGGGCACCCCGGGTCTCACCGGCCACCCCCGCCCCGTCCTGCCCCGCGCGGCGGCCCTGCCTCTCCGGACAGGCTCTAGTTCCGCACGAGGGACAAGCCCCGCCGGAGCCGTCAGCCGCACTGAGCCTGCAGGGAGCCGCTTGCGCGGGAGCGGTTGTTGTGTAGGCCCCAGGCACAGGCTGTGGGCTCGGAACTCCCTGGGGGGGAGGCGACGGGGCCTGAGTTTAAAAACGGCTTTAAAATATTGCCGGGGCGTGTTGCTGAAGGTGATAAAATCGCAGCCCTAAACCTCCTCCCTGGCTGCCGGCGGCGCTGCCTGGGGCCCCTCACACCCCAGGGACGGCTCCGCCAGCCTCTCCCGGGGGTGGAAGGCTGGGAGCTGGAGCAGCCTGGCTCCCACGGAGCGGCGGCAGCAGCGAGCAAAGCCTTTTAGCCGTGAGCATGGCAGGCAGGGGCGGGCAGCTGTGGGGCAAGGCGGATTCTTAGCTGGTGCTGCTTGGCAGCACGCTGGGAATGCAGGATGGTGCAAGGGCGCCAGCCCGCATGAGCTTCTGACCGTCCGCTGCGGCCCCTTTCCTGCACACACACTCACCTCCCGCTCGCCAGCCCAGAGGTGCCCCTAGACACAGGCAGGCGACCCACTGCGTCTCTCCAGCACGGCAAGCCTGCTGACCTTCTGTCCCCCCTTCAGGTATCGTCCTCTCCGACATCATAGAGAAATACTTTGTGTCCCCCACCCTCTTCAGGGTGATCAGGCTGGCAAGAATTGGGCGCGTTCTGCGGCTGATCCGAGGCGCAAAAGGGATCCGGACGCTTCTGTTTGCTTTGATGATGTCTCTCCCAGCTCTGTTCAACATCGGCCTCCTGCTCTTCCTGGTCATGTTCATCTACTCCATCTTCGGGATGTCCAACTTCGCCTACGTCAAGAAGGAGTCTGGGATCGACGACATCTTCAATTTCGAGACCTTCGGGAACAGCATCATTTGTTTGTTTCAGATCACAACGTCGGCTGGCTGGGACGGCCTCCTCAACCCCATCCTGAACAGCGGCCCACCAGACTGTGACCCTAGCTTGGAGAACCCGGGCAGCTCGGTGAAAGGAGACTGCGGCAACCCATCTATCGGCATCTGCTTCTTCTGCACCTACATCATCATCTCCTTCCTGATCGTGGTGAACATGTACATCGCCATCATCCTGGAGAACTTCAACGTGGCCACGGAGGAGAGCAGCGAGCCGCTCTGCGAAGACGACTTTGAAATGTTCTATGAAACGTGGGAGAAGTTCGACCCAGACGCCACCCAGTTTATCGCCTACAGTGTGCTGTCGGATTTTGTAGACACCTTGCAGGAGCCCCTCAAGATTGCCAAGCCGAACAAGATTAAATTGATCACCATGGATTTACCGATGGTCGTCGGAGATAAAATCCACTGCCTGGATATTCTCTTTGCGCTGACTAAGGAGGTGCTGGGGGATTCGGGGGAAATGGATGGTTTGAAAGCCACGATGGAGGAGAAGTTCATGGCTGCCAATCCGTCCAAGGTTTCCTACGAACCCATCACGACGACGCTGAAAAGGAAAAACGAGGAAGTGTGTGCCATAAAAATCCAAAGAGCCTTCCGACGGTTCATGCTAAAGCGGTCGCTGAAGCAGGCGTCCTACTTGTACAGGCACAGTCAAGAGGAGGGCGCCTTTGCAGAGGGGGCGCCGGAAAAACAAGGGCTGATCGCAGACAAAATGAATGAGATTTATGGGAACAGCGGTGCACACGTGGAGACAACCCCGCCCCTTGCCCTTGCACCAGTTGCAAGCCCAGAGACTAGAGCGGCTCCTGGCGAGGAGAGAAAACGGGAGGGGGAGCGAGTGGTGAAAGAGTCGTTAGTATAACGGAAAGCGCTTTCTCCTCCTCCCGCAAAGACTCTTCCGCAAGGCCCGTTCGGAGAGACTCGGGCTAGCGCTGCGGCGCCGTGTTTCAGAGCCACCTCACCCTACACAGACCCTTGCAGTCAGCACAGGGTTTAGGAAGCGCCGCGACTTTGCCGCGTTTGGTCGTTTGCTGCTGAGGCAAATGTGCAATGCGTCTGTTGCTGGGGACAGAGGGATGAAGTAACCGTGGGCAGCGAAGTGCTGCATACGCTCAGGACTGGGCCTGGCTCCTTTTATGCTCTAAACGATTCTTCACGCTCGAGGGATGGCTGCCTCTTATTGTTCCCGAAGTGTGACGTCAGAGGAGAGACGAGCCAAGGGAAATACTATTCAAAAGAATTGCCGAAATGACAAGGTTTTGTGAACAAAAATCTCCAATGTCTTAAAGGTAGCACCCTCCTTGTGACTATTGGACTAGGCCTTATGGAGTTTTGTTATATACAGTAAAAGTGCAATTATGTCTTAAAGATTCATTTGCATAGTAAAAACAAAAATCTGCAGCTGTATTCTCAGGGCTAATCACCAGCTTTTAAAGCTTCTCAGAAACTCATGTAAAGCAGAAAACGTTCAGCTCTCAGCACTAGGAATGTAAACTGTATTTATTTTCATGCTGCTTTTCTGGGTTCCCATTTAGTCTAGGAACTAGATTATCTGGAAGGAGAATACCTGCCGAAACATGGTGTCTGGGGAATAGCTCCAAAGATTCCCTCCTCGCTCTGTAGAAATACCTCCACTCCAGCTTCACTGAGCTTCATCCTAACTAAGGTACAGTGACTGGGGCTTGAAATCTGTGTTCCCATCAGGTTGTGGGCTGCCATGTGGAGCCAAATCAGGTGGTAGAACAGCTCGGTTGCACTATGATCTTGATAAAGAATTGTTTGAACAGGAACCTCACCAGACCTGGTATCTACTCAGGGAACGAGTCGGGGCTTTCGTGGCGATTTCTCCCCCTCGTGCATGAGCACAGTCCTGCAGGAGGATCGTGCATGTCGGGCAAGACAGATGTGCAGCGCCTACAGTAGTAAAGTGAGACGTCACCTTGGAAACCCCGTTTCCCTTTTCCAAACCCTAGCCAGCTCCTCCTCCCATCCCCAGGGACCGCCGAGGGGCAGAGAGACGGCCCTGGCGCGGGGCCTTTCTGCAGTGCAGACAGATGGGCCAGCGTTTCCAGCAGGCGTTGCTACCGGACCCGCTTGGTGCTGGATCCCTTGGCTGGGGCGGCCGGCGGCTTTGCTCAGAAGCGTCCGAGGTGCCAACGGGATGGAGCATTGCCAGGAAGGCCCTGAGCCTGGCGAGCCGGGCCTGGGGGGCGGGCAGCTCCGTCTGTGTGTGCGTGGTTGGAGAGGGGCGCGGCAGGGGCGGCGCTGGGGTCCCAGCTTTACGGCTTCAAGGTCACAACATCCAACGCTTCCATTGGCGCAGGCTCAGCCGAGATGCCTCCCCACCAGCACCAGGCACAGTGCTACACAAGGGGCGGGAGGACTGGGGCCAGCTAGCCCCCCCCAGGCACGATGCTGCAGAAGGGGTGGGAGGATGGGGGCAGCTAGCCCCCCCCAGGCACGATGCTGCAGAAGGGGGGGAGGATGGGGGCAGCTAGCCCCCCCCAGGCACGATGCTGCAGAAGGGGGGGAGGATGGGGGCAGTTAGCCCCCCCCAGGCACGATGCTGCAGAAGGGGAGGGAGGATGGGGGCAGTTAGCCCCCCCCAGGCACGATGCTGCAGAAGGGGGGGAGGATGGGGGCAGCTAGCCCCCCCCAGGCACGATGCTGCAGAAGGGGTGGGAGGATGGGGGCAGTTAGCCCCCCCCAGGCACAATGCTGCAGAAGGGGGGGAGGATGGGGGCAGCTAGCCCCCCCCAGGCACGATGCTGCAGAAGGGGGGGAGGATGGGGGCAGTTAGCCCCCCCCAGGCACGATGCTGCAGAAGGGGGGGAGGATGGGGCCAGTTAGCCCCCCCCAGGCACGATGCTGCAGAAGGGGGGAGGATGGGGGCAGTTAGCCCCCCCCAGGCACGATGCTGCAGAAGGGGGGGAGGATGGGGGCAGTTAGCCCCCCCCAGGCACGATGCTGCAGAAGGGGGGGAGGATGGGGGCAGTTAGCCCCCCCCAGGCACGATGCTGCAGAAGGGGGGGAGGATGGGGGCAGTTAGCCCCCCCCAGGCACGATGCTGCAGAAGGAGTGGGAGGATGGGGGCAGTTAGCCCCCCCCAGGCACGATGCTGCAGAAGGGGTGGGAGGATGGGGGCAGTTAGCCCCCCCCAGGCACGATGCTGCAGAAGGGGGGGAGGATGGGGGCAGTTAGCCCCCCCCAGGCACGATGCTGCAGAAGGAGTGGGAGGATGGGGGCAGTTAGCCCCCCCCAGGCACGATGCTGCAGAAGGGGTGGGAGGATGGGGGCAGTTAGCCCCCCCCCAGGCACGATGCTGCAGAAGGGGTGGGAGGATGGGGGCAGTTAGCCCCCCCCAGGCGCGATGCTGCAGAAGGGGTGGGAGGATGGGGGCAGTTAGCCCCCCCCAGGCGCGGTGCTGCAGAAGGGGTGGGAGGATGGGGGCAGTTAGCCCCCCCCAGGCACGATGCTGCAGAAGGGGGGAGGATGGGGGCAGTTAGCCCCCCTCAGGCACGATGCTGCAGAAGGGGGGAGGATGGGGGCAGTTAGCCCCCCCCAGGCACGATGCTGCAGAAGGAGGGAGGATGGGGCCGGCTAGCCCCCCCCAGGCGCGGTGCCGCAGAAGGGGGGAGGATGGGGCCGGTGAGGTCCGGGATGCAGGGACATGGCCAAGGGCCGTGGCTCAAGGGGCCCTGCCTAGGCTGTGGTTGCGGCTGCCGAGTCCAGTCTGGCAGCAGCTGGCGTGTGCCTCTCGGGCGCCACGGCAGGACGCAGCCCCAGCCCCGGGCAGCAGCCAGGCCCCTCTGTGGCCGGCCGGGACGTGGCCCTGCCTGACTTGGGTGCTGTAGGGCTGGGCCTGCTGGGTGGCGCGTGGGAGCCCCGGGGCCGTGAGCAGGACGCAGCCGCCGGGCCAGGAGCCTGCTGCCCAGAGCAGAGACCTGCCAGCCTTGTCCTCATCCCCCTCCCGTGGCCCCCGGCGCAAGGGGCGTCTCCTCCCCGGCCTGTGGGCCACCCTCGCCCAGGGCCAGCGGGGGCTGCAAACCGCGGGGCGGGGGGACCGGCGGGGGCCTGGCTGCCAGCCCCGGGTCACAGCCCCGGTGGGCCGGGGGCAGAGCCGGGGCGCGAGGGTCCCGCTTCTTTGTACGTTCCCTAAATGGAACAGAAGCACCAACCCTGTCTGGCCCCCGCCCGATGTGTGCCACAGCCCCGGGGGGGCCCCTCCGGTCTGTCCCAGCCCCTCCCCCCTGGCCTGTCCCCAGCCCCCCCCCGCCTGTCCCCAGCCCCTCCCCCCTGGCCTGTCCCCAGCCCCCCCTCGGCCTGTCCCCAGCCCCTACCCCCCTGGCCTGACCCCAGCCCCCCCTCGGCCTGTCCCCAGCCCCTCCCCCCTGGCCTGTCCCCAGCCCCCCCTCGGCCTGTCCCCAGCCCCTACCCCCCTGGCCTGTCCCCAGCCCCCCCTCAGCCTGTCCCCAGCCCCTACCCCCCTTGCCTGTCCCCAGCCCCCCCCTCGGCCTGTCCCCAGCCCCTACCCCCCTGGCCTGTCCCCAGCCCCCCCTCGGCCTGTCCCCAGCCCCTCCCCCCTGGCCTGTCCCCAGCCCCCCCTCGGCCTGTCCCCAGCCCCTCCCCCCTGGCCTGTCCCCAGCCCCTACCCCCCTGGCCTGTCCCCAGCCCCCCCCCCGTCTGTCCCCAGCCCGCCCCCCCCCGGCCTGTCCCCAGTCCCTCCCCCGCGCCTGTCCTAGTGCCCCCCCGGCCTGTCCCCAGCCCCTCTGCCCCCCCGGCCTGTCCTCAGCCCCTCCGCCCCCCCAGCCTGTCCCCAGCCCCCCCTCGTCTGTCCCCAGCCCGCCCCCCCCGGCCTGTCCCCAGTCCCTCCCCCGCGCCTGTCCTAGTGCCCCCCCGGCCTGTCCCCAGCCCCTCTGCCCCCCCGGCCTGTCCTCAGCCCCTCTGCCCCCTTGGCCTGTCCCCAGCCCCTCCGCCCCCCCGGCCTGTCCTCAGCCCCTCCGCCCCCCCCCGGCCTGTCCCCAGCCCCTCCACCCCCCCGGCCTGTCCTCAGCTCCTCCGCCCCCCCCGGCCTGTTCCAGCCCCTCCCGGCCTGTCCCTAGCCCCTCCCCGCAGGCCTGTCCCAGCCCCTCCGCCCCCCCGGCCTGTCCCAGCCCCCCTCCCGGCCTCTCCCCAGCCCCTCCCCCCCCCCGGCCTGTCCCAGCCCCCCTCCTGGCCTCTCCCCAGCCCCTCCGCCCCCCCGGCCTGTCCCAGCCCCCCTCCCGGCCTCTCCCCAGCCCCTCCCCCCCCGGCCTGTCCCAGCCCCCCTCCCGGCCTCTCCCCAGCCCCTCCCCCCCCCGGCCTGTCCCAGCCCCCCTCCTGGCCTCTCCCCAGCCCCTCCGCCCCCCCGGCCTGTCCCAGCCCCCCTCCCGGCCTCTCCCCAGCCCCTCCCCCCCCGGCCTGTCCCAGCCCCCCTCCCAGCCTCTCCCCAGCCCTTCCCCGCCGGCCTATTCCAGCACCCCCACCTGTTCTAGAGCCCCCCCCCGGCCTGTCCCCAGGCTCCCCCCCCGACCCCCCCCCGTGGGTGTAATCTGGCCTGCAGGGCCCCCTTCCCCCTCTTCCCATTCATGGGCCTGGCTCTGGAGTCTTGATCCCACCCCTTTGGCATCCCAGGGAGGGGCGGAGGAGGCGGGAGGCTGTGCCCCCCCCAGCCCTGCCCCTCCCAAGGGGGCTTGACCTAGTTTCCCAGGAAGGGAGGCAGGTGAACACCAGCCCCCCTGCTCCCCTCCCCCGCGTCCCGACAAACCTGGGGCCTTGTCACTGCTCCCACCCCCACACCGGGCAGACAATGCCCAGAGCCCCGGCGGTCCCGGTCCCTTCCCCGAGCCTCCCGCCCTGAGCCGCGGCCCCGGCCCCCCCAAGGGCATTTTCATTCCCGTTTCAAAGAAAAGAGACGGGGGGGGGGTGAGGGGGGAAGGCTACAGACCAGGAGCTTCATCCTTGGGCTGGGAACTGGCAGGTCAGCTCCGTCCCTGGGACACCAGCCCCTGCCCAGCCCCCCCCCCCGCTGCAGGGAGCTAGGAGCCCCCCCCGCTGCAGGGAGCTAGGAGCCCCCCCCCCCGCTGCAGGGAGCTAGGAGCCCCCCCCCCGCTGCAGGGAGCTAGGAGCCCCCCCCCGCTGCAGGGAGCTAGGAGCCCCCCCCACTTCAGGGAGCTAGGAGCCCCCCCCCGCTGCAGGGAGCTAGGAGCCCCCCCCGCTGCAGGGAGCTAGGAGCCACCCCCCGCTGCAGGGAGCTAGGAGCCCCCCCCGCTGCAGGGAGCTAGGAGCCTCCCCCCGCTGCAGGGAGCTAGGAGCCTCCCCTCCCCGCTGCAGGGAGCTAGGAGCCCCCCCCCCCCCCGCTGCAGGGAGCTAGGAGCCCCCCCCGCTGCAGGGAGCTAGGAGCCCCCCCCGCTGCAGGGAGCTAGGAGCCCCCCCCCGCTGCAGGGAGCTAGGAGCCCCCCCCCCCCGCTGCAGGGAGCTAGGAGCCACCCCCCGCTGCAGGGAGCTAGGAGGCCCCCCCCACTACAGGGAGCTAGGAGGCCCCCCCCACTACAGGGAGCTAGGAGGCCCCCCCGCTGCAGGGAGCTAGGAGCCCCCCCCCCCGCTGCAGGGAGCTAGGAGCCCCCCCCCCCCGCTGCAGGGAGCTAGGAGCCACCCCCCCCCCGCTGCAGGGAGCTAGGAACCACCCCCCCCCCCGCTGCAGGGAGCTAGGAGCCCCCCCCCCCCCCCGCTGCAGGGAGCTAGGAGCCCCCCCCCCCCGCTGCAGGGAGCTAGGAGCCCCCCCCCCGCTGCAGGGAGCTAGGAGCCACCCCCCCCCCCGCTGCAGGGAGCTAGGAGCCCCCCCCACTTCAGGGAGCTAGGAGCCCCCCCCCCCCGCTGCAGGGAGCTAGGAGCCCCCCCCCCCGCTGCAGGGAGCTAGGAGCCACCCCCCGCTGCAGGGAGCTAGGAGCCACCCCCCCGCTGCAGGGAGCTAGGAGCCACCCCCCGCTGCAGGGAGCTAGGAGCCACCCCCCGCTGCAGGGAGCTAGGAGCCCCCCCCCCCGCTGCAGGGAGCTAGGAGCCACCCCCCCGCTGCAGGGAGCTAGGAGCCACCCCCCCCCCCCCCCCGCTGCAGGGAGCTAGGAGCCCCCTGTGACGCAGTGGGGGGGCCTTGCTAGGGCTGTGGCGACCTCTGCTGTCTGGTCATTATGCAAAGGGGGCTCCAAACCTGTCTGACCAGCCACCCCTCATGGGGAGGAACAAAGGAAGGTGGATGCTGCCCTGGCTGGGGGCAGGGCTGGAGGAGGGTGAGTTAGTTTCTGTCTGGGAGCATGGAGGAAGCAGCCTCAGCAACAGGCTGGGGGGTTTAGAAGCCGAGACCCCCCCCCATATCAAGGGGGGCTGAGGCATCCTAGGCCTGCCCTGTAACCTGGTGACATCTGTGCTGGGCTGTATCCTGGAGAAGCAATAAACTCCCTCCTTTCTACCGGCTGGTGGAGTCTGTTCGTGCCATTTCGGGGGTGCAGGAGGCGAGGGACCCCAACACACCATCACCCCCCCCCCCGCTGAAGGGAGCTAGGAGCCCCTCCCCCCTCCTCGCTGCAGGGAGCTAGGAGCCCCCCCCACCCCGCTGCAGGTCCCCCAGCTGAGACCCTCAGGCAGGCAAGAGCACAGGGCGCTGCCCCACAGGCCGGGGGTCTGGCTGCTCAGCACACAAAGCCCAGTGGGTGTCTCGTGTCTGAGCCCCGTCTCGCTCTGCCCACACAGAGATCCAGTGCTGCTCGAAGTTTTCAGAGACTGGGAGTCGCTTCCCCCACCCCCATGTGCACCCCATTGCCCCCCCCCCAAGCTGGGGGCCGTGGCTCCAAGGGGGGCTGCAGATTGACCAAAGAGCCTGAAGCTGGGGCCACAGCTGGGGCAGGGGCAGGGGCAGGGGCAGGGCTCCGGGCAGGGCGCCAGGAATCCAGCCCAGGCACAGGGCTGGGAGGGGGAGCCGCCGGGCAGCAACAGGGCTAGGAGGGCGGCCTGCCTGAGGCCTGGTTCCGGTGCCTGGGCTCGTTCCCGGCCCTGCCGTGTGCGCTGCGGACTCGGGGGCTGCGCCGTGCAGAGGGGCCCAGCCGGGTGCGAGAGCTGGGCCCAGGCTTCCGCCCCAGTGCGGACGTGCGGGCCGGGGAGGAAGCCCAGGAGCTGGCCCTGCCGCCCAGCCGTGCGTGCCATGGGCAGGGCGCGCCAGGAGCCGCGACACGGAGCCTGGCGGATGGTCGGCGCGCCCGGCCCGGCACCTCGCGTGCAGAACAGAAGGCTCCGGAGCCAGACGGGCGCTCAGGGGATTTGGCCTTTTTCCAGTCGGGGTAGAGCCGCTGCAAGGACGCCGAGAAACCCAACGCCCCGCCGAATAGGGACCCGAAAGGCCACATCTGCATGTGCTGCTGGCTGCCGCGCCCGCCAGGGCAGGGCACGCTGGGCGTCTTTCCGCGGAAGGCACAAACACGCGCTAGGCTCTTGTAGTAAACAGCTGGGACACACACACACACACACAGACACACACAGACACACACACGCTAGGCTCTTCTAGCAAACAGCTGGGACAGACACACACAGACACACACAGTCACACACATGCTCTAGGCACTTCTAGTAAACAGCTGGGACACACACACACTCTAGGCTCTTCTTGTAAACAGCTGGGACAGACACACACACAGACAAACACTCTCCAGGCTCTTGTAGTAAACAGCTGGGAGACACACACACACACACACACACACACACAGAGACACACACGCTCTAGGCACTTCTAGTAAACAGCTGGGACACACACACACACACACAGACACACACAGACACACACACACGCTAGGCTCTTCTAGCAAACAGCTGGGACAGACACACACAGACACACACAGTCACACACATGCTCTAGGTACTTCTAGTAAACAGCTGGGACACACACACACTCTAGGCTCTTCTTGTAAACAGCTGGGACAGACACACACACAGACAAACACTCTCCAGGCTCTTGTAGTAAACAGCTGGGAGACACACACACACACACACACACACACACACACACACACACACACACACACAGAGACACACACGCTCTAGGCACTTCTAGTAAACAGCTGGGACACACACACACTCTAGGCTCTTCTTGTAAACAGCTGGGACAGACACACACACAGACAAACACTCTCCAGGCTCTTGTAGTAAACAGCTGGGAGACACACACACACACACACACACACACACACACACACACACAGAGACACACACGCTCTAGGCACTTCTAGTAAACAGCTGGGACACACACACACACACACACACATTCTCTAGGCTCTTCTAGAAAACAGCTGGGACAGACACACACACAGACACACACAGACACACACACGCTCTAGGCACTTCTAGTAAACAGCTGGGACAG
Organism: Pelodiscus sinensis; assembly: GCF_049634645.1. Lineage (NCBI taxonomy): Eukaryota > Metazoa > Chordata > Testudines > Trionychidae > Pelodiscus > Pelodiscus sinensis. The sequence goes on along the minus strand of NC_134739.1, from coordinate 1,895,944 downwards.
ACACACACACAGAGACACACGCACACTCTAGGCTCTTCTAGTAAACAGCTGGGACAGACACACACACAGACACACACTCTCCAGGCTCTTGTAGTAAACAGCTGGGACACACACAGACACACACACGCTCTAGGCACTTCTCGTAAACTGCTGGGACACACACACACACACACACACACACACACAGAGACACACAGACACACACACACTCTAGGCTCTTCTAGTAAACAGCTGGGACAGACACACACACAGACACACACTCTCCAGGCTCTTGTAGTAAACAGCTGGTGGACACATACACACAGACACACACACACACACACACACACACACACACACACACACCCTAGCCTCTTCTAGTAAACAGCTGGGACACACACACACACACACACACACAGACACACACACTCTCTAGGCTCTTCTAGTAAACAGCTGGGACAGACACGCACACAGACACACACTCTCCAGGCTCTTGTAGTAAACAGCTTGGGGACACACACACACACACACACAGACACACACGCTCTAGGTTCTTCTAGTAAACAGCTGGGACACACACACACTCTAGGCTCTTCTAGTAAACAGCTGGGATACACACATACAGACAGACACACACAGACACACACACGCTCTAGGCTCTTCTAGTAAACAGCTGGGACACAGACACACACGCTCTAGGCTCTTCTAGTAAACAGCTGGGGGACACACACCCACAGACACACAGACACACACACACTCTAGGCTCTTATAGTAAACAGCTGGGACAGACACACACACACACACAGACACACACACAGACACACACACTCCAGGCTGTTGTAGTAAACAGCTGGGACAGACACAGACACACACACACACACACACACACACACACTCCAGGCTGTTGTAGTAAACAGCTGGGACAGACACAGACACACACAGACACAGACACACAGACACACACACAGACACACACACTCTCCAGGCTCTTGTAGTAAACAGCTGGGACAGACACAGACACACACACACACTCTCCAGGCTCTTGTAGTAAAGAGCTGGGACAGACACAGACACACACACACAGACAAACCCAGACACACACACAGACACACACACTCTCCAGGCTCTTGTAGTAAACAGCTGGGACAGACACAGACACACACACACAGACACACACACTCCAGGCTGTTGTAGTAAACAGCTGGGACACACACACACACACAGACACACACACACAGACACACACACACACACACACACACTCTCCAGGCTCTTGTAGTAAAGAGCTGGGACACACACAGACACACACACACACACACACACACACACAGACACACACACAGACACACACACTCTCCAGGCTCTTGTAGTAAAGAGCTGGGACACACACAGACACACACACACACACACACACACACTCTCCAGGCTCTTGTAGTAAAGAGCTGGGACACACACAGACACACAGACACACACACACACACACAGACACACACACACACACACACACACAGACACACACACAGACACACACACTCTCCAGGCTCTTGTAGTAAAGAGCTGGGACAGACACACACACACACAGACACACACACACACACACACACACACACACACAGACACACACACAGACACACACACTCTCCAGGCTCTTGTAGTAGAGAGCTGGGACAGACACACACACACACACACACACACACACACACACACACACTCTCCAGGCTCTTGTAGTAAAGAGCTGGGACAGACACACACACACACAGACACACACACAGACACACACACAGACACACACACTCTCCAGGCTCTTGTAGTAAAGAGCTGGGACAGACACACACACACACAGACACACACACAGACACACACACAGACACACACACTCTCCAGGCTCTTGTAGTAAAGAGCTGGGACAGACACACACACAGACACACACACACACACACACACACACACACACACACACACACACAGACACACACTCTCCAGGCTCTTGTAGTAGAGAGCTGGGACACACACACACACACACACACACACACACACACACACACACACACACACACAGACACACACTCTCCAGGCTCTTGTAGTAGAGAGCTGGGACAGACACAGTGTGCCCTAGTGTTGGTACCTTGCTGGTTGCTGGGCTTGGGCTGTGGGTGACCCCACTGGTTCCTGTCTGTAGCCCAGCCCAGCAGAGTAGCTGACGGGCCAGGCAGGTGACCTGTCCGACCAGTTACCTCCCAGGGAGAGGAACAAAGGGAGGCAGGCGGAGGGCAGCCCCTGGCTGGGGGGCAGGGCTGGAAGTTGGGCAATTTCTGTCTGGTATCATGGAGGAAGCAGCCTAGGCAACGGCTGGGATTTAGGGGCCCAGTCTCCCCCATCTCAAGGGGGGCTGAGGCGTCCTAGGCCTGCCCTGGAACCAGATTCCACCTGTGCTGGGCTGTATCCTGGAGGAGCAATACACTCCCTCTGTTCTACTGGCTGTTCGTGCCACTACGGGGGTGCAGGAGGAGGGGGAACCCCACCCCGCCACCACACACAGGGGTTAATTCGAACTAAGCTAATTCGAACGAGCGCATCTAGACCTAAAAACTAGTTCGAATTAGCGTTTTGCTAATTCGAACTAGCAAGTCCACACAGAGTGGACCCTGAACCAGGGTTAAGGATGGCCGGAAGCAGTGCCGGCAGGGCATCAGAGGAGGACTTAGAGCGTGGAGCTGCTGTCTCAGGCTAGCCCAGGGCTGTGCTTAAAGGGACCCGACCTGCACCCCAGACAGACAGTTGTCAGGGTTCCCCGCTTGCTTGTCTACCTCGATGAAGGACAGCAAAGCAGTCCTGGCTTGGAGTGCCCTGAGTGCCCGCACTCGGCACATCACAGCACTCGGCCATCAGCCCGGCTGCACTTGCCGCAGGCTGCCATCTGGGGGGTGTCAATCGGGGGGCTGCAGGAGAGCTTCCACCCCGAGGATCCTGCAGAGCCACCCCAGTCCTCCCCATTGGGGGCTCGTACCCCATTCCTCCCTCACCTCCTTCCACTCACCCCTCCCTAGACCCCCTTCCTGATGTACAAAATAAAGGACACGTGTGTTCAAAAATAGAAACTCTCTATATTGAATAAAACTTGGGGAGACTGGGAAAAGGAGGTGGGAGAGGGGAAGAGAGAGGGTGGGAGAGGGGAGGGCAACTAAAATGATCAGGGGTTTGGAACAGGTCCCATATGAAGAGAGGCTAAAGAGACTGGGACTTCTCAGCTTAGAAAAGAGGAGATGGAGGGGGGATAGGATAGAGGTCTATAAAATCATGAGTGGTGTGGAGAGGGTGCATAAAGAAAAGTTCTTCATTAGCTCCCATAATAGAAGGACTAGAGGACACCAAAGGAAAGGAATGGGTAGCAGGCTTCAAACTAATAACAGAAAGTTCTTCTTCACAAAGCAAATAGTCAACCTGTGGAACTCCTTGCTGCAGGAGGCTGTGAAGGCTAGAACTAGAACAGAGTTTAAAGGGAAGTGAGATAAATTCATGGAGGTTGGGTCCATGGAGTGGTATTAGCCAGGGGGTAGAAATGGTGTCCCTGGCCTCTGTTTGTGGAAGGCTGGAGATGGATGGCACGAGACAAATAGCTTGGTCATTGTCTTTGGTCCATCCCCTCCAGGGTACCTAGTGTTGGCCACTGTCGGCAGCCAGGCTACTGGGCTAGATGGACCTTTGGTCTGACCCAGTACGGCCGTTCTTATGTTTTTATGTTCTAAGCTCTGGGCTCAGGGTCGGGGTCTCACTCGACCACCTTGATTTTCATGCAAACCTGCTCCAGGGTGGCCAGGTTGGCAGCTCTCCTGCCCTAGACGGCCACTTTCCTGTGCCTAGTGCGGAGGTCATGGACATTGGAGGCTTCCCCCCAAAACCTCGATGAGGTCCATGATGTCCGCACTAGACCAGGCGGGTGCCCGCCTCTTGCGGACGTGGGCAGGCTCCCGGGAGCCGCCAGCCTGGTCCCGGGAAGAGGCGGAGGGCTGGGTGGCAGCGGGTGGCTGGCTCGTGCTGTGCCAGGTGCAGGGTCTGCTGGCTGGGTGCTGGCAGGCTTGCACCTGGCACGGGCACTGTAGCCAGACCATGCCTCTTTAAGGGCTCCGGGGCCGGGAGGGAGGCAGACGAGTTTCCCTGGTTTGGCCCAGAGTGGCCACCAGGGCAAGCTGGGGAGGGCTAGCCTCCCGCTAGTTCAAATGAAGTGGCTACACAGCCCTTAATTCGAACTAGTTAATTCGAACTAGGCGTTAGTCCTCGTAGAATGAGGTTTACCTAGTTCCAATTAAGCGCTCCGCTAGTTCGAATTAAGTTCGAACTAGCAGTTTGTCTGTGTAGCGCCTATCAAAGTTAATTCGAACTCACGTCTGTTAGTTCGAATTAACTTTGTAGTGTAGACAGACCCACACACAGACACACACACGCTCTCCAGCCTCTAGTAGTAAACAGCTGGGACACACACAGACACGCACACACAGACACATACACAGACGCACACACGGACACGCACACACATGCTCACTCCGGACCTGAGCACCCTCCCCATGGACTAGGAGGGGCCAAACCAGAGAGCAGCCCTAGAGGGGCTTTTCTGCACAACCCACGACCCCCTGGGAGCGTCCCCGGCGGGCAGCCCCCGGTGCTTCCTTTGCATGGGCCGCCTCCCGCCGTTCCTCCGGGGCCCGCGGGGAGCCCCACCGCTCCTGGGCCCCTGGGGTGCTGGGTGGGGAGTGGGCGCAGGCGCCCCTCAAGGGGCTTTGGCTCCTGGCAAAGAACCCAGGTTCCCGTTAAAACAGGCCCCGGCTGTGGGTGACGTCCCGCGCCGGCGAGGGGGGCCAGGCCCCGGCTGTGGGTGACGTCCCGCACCGGCGAGGGGGGCCAGGCCCCGGCTGTGGGTGACGTCCTGCACCGGCGAGGGGGGCCAGGCCGCGGCTGTGGGTGACGTCCTGCGCCGGCGAGGGGGGCCAGGCCCCGGCTGTGGGTGACGTCCTGCGCCGGCGAGGGGGGCCAGGCCCTGGCTGTGGGTGACGTGCCGCGCCGGCGAGGGGGGCCAGGCCCCGGCTGTGGGTGACGTCCCGCGCCGGCGAGGGGGGCCAGGCCGCAGCTGTGGGTGACGTCCCGCACCGGCGAGGGGGGCCAGGCCGCGGCTGTGGGTGACGTCCTGCGCCGGCGAGGGGGGCCAGGCCCTGGCTGTGGGTGACGTGCCGCGCCGGCGAGGGGGGCCAGGCCCCGGCTGTGGGTGACGTCCCGCGCCGGCGAGGGGGGCCAGGCCGCAGCTGTGGGTGACGTCCCGCACCGGCGAGGGGGGCCAGGCCCTGGCTGTGGGTGACGTGCCGCGCCGGCGAGGGGGGCCAGGCCCCGGCTGTGGGTGACGTCCCGTGCCGGCGAGGGGGGCCAGGCCGCAGCTGTGTGTGACGTCCCGCGCCGGCGAGGGGGGCCAGGCCCCGGCTGTGGGTGACGTCCCGCGCCGGCGAGGGGGGCCAGGCCCCGGCTGTGGGTGACGTCCCGCGCCGGCGAGGGGGGGCCAGGCGCCAGCTGCGGGTGACGTCCCGCGCCGGCGAGGGGGGCCAGGCCCCGGCTGTGGGTGATGTCCCGCGCCGGCGAGGGGGGCCAGGCCCCGGCTGTGGGTGACGTCCCGCACCGGCGAGGGGGGCCAGGCCCTGGCTGCAGGTGACGTCCCGCGCCGGCGAGGGGGGCCAGGCCCTGGCTGTGGGTGACGTCCTGCGCCGGCGAGGGGAGCCAGGCCCCAGTTGTGGGTGACGTCCTGCGCCGGCGAGGGGGGCCAGGCCCCGGCTGCGGGTGACGTCCCGCGCCGGCGAGGGGGGCCAGGCCCCAGCTGTGGGTGACATCCCGCGCCGGCGAGGGGGGCCAGGCCCCGGCTGTGGGTGACGTCCCGCGCCGGCGAGGGGGGGCCAGGCGCCAGCTGTGGGTGACGTCCCGCGCCGGCGAGGGGGGCCAGGCCCCAGCTGTGGGTGACGTCCCGCGCCGGCGAGGGGGGCCAGGCCCGGGCTGTGGGTGACATGCCGCGCCGGCGAGGGGGGCCAGGCCCCAGCTGTGGGTGACATGCCGCGCCGGCGAGGGGGGCCAGGCCCCAGCTGTGGGTGACATGCCGCGCCGGCGAGGGGGGCCAGGCCCCAGCTGTGGGTGACATCCCGCGCCGGCGAGGGGGGCCAGGCCCCGGCTGTGGGTGACATGCCGCGCCGGCGAGGGGGGCCAGGCCCCAGCTGTGGGTGACATCCCGCGCCGGCGAGGGGGGCCAGGCCCCAGCTGTGGGTGACGTCCCGCACCGGCGCGGGGGGCCAGGCCCGGCTGTGGGTGACGTCCTGCGCCGGCGAGGGGGGCCAGGCCCCAGTTGTGGGTGACGTCCTGCGCCGGCGAGGGGGGCCAGGCCCCGGCTGTGGGTGACGTCCTGCGCCGGCGAGGGGGGCCAGGCCCCGGCTGTGGGTGACGTCCCGCGCCGGCGAGGGGGGCCAGGCCCCAGCTGTGGGTGACGTCCCGCGCCGGCGAGGGGGGCCAGGCCCCAGCTGTGGGTGACGTCCCGCGCCGGCGAGGGGGGCCAGGCCCCGGCTGTGGGTGACGTCCCGCGCCGACGAGGGGGGCCAGGCGCCAGCTGTGGGTGACGTCCCGCGCCGGCGAGGGGGGCCAGGCCCCAGCTGTGGGTGACGTCCCGCGCTGGCGAGAGGGGCCAGGCCCCGGCTGTGGGTGATGTCCCGCGCCGACGAGGGGGGCCAGGCGCCAGCTGTGGGTGACGTCCCGCGCCGGCGAGGGGGGCCAGGCCCCAGCTGTGGGTGACGTCCCGCACCGGCGAGGGGGGCCAGGCCCCGGCTGTGGGTGACGTCCCGCGCCGGCGAGGGGGGCCAGGCCCCGGCTGTGGGTGACGTCCTGCGCCGGCGAGGGGGGCCAGGCCCCGGCTGTGGGTGACTGTCACATTACTGAATTGGAGGGAAGCAGCCAGATCGTTGCTGCACCCCTAGGTGGGGGTGTTGGCCCCAGGAATTGGTATGAAAGGGAGCCATGTGGGGTATTGAATGGGAGATTATTGTTTGTTGATCCTGTGTACGCTATTTATGTGAGTGTAGAATGTCTGTGTGTGTAGGTAGGAATCTGTAATCTGTGTGGAAGCTGAATATTTCTGTGAATGTGGTTGAGCATGGCTATGGACAGGCTGAGTAGTGAAGCCCTGTGGAACAATGGCCCTTGATGGCCCAAAGACACACCTAAAGCAGGAGGGCGGAGACCCAAGAGCTGCCAGCAGAGAGGCTGAGGACCAGGTGACCGGCTGAGACCAGAAGAGGCCAGGAAGGAGTATAAAGAGGCCATGTGGTCGAGGCCATTCTGTTCTCAGCTCAGCACTTCATCCCAGAGGCAGCACTGCAGGGATCGAAGAGCCCGGAAGACCTGTGAACCCATCCTGATCGTAGGATGTGCAATAAGAACTTTTAAACCAGCAGCTGTAACATCTCTGCTAGAGCCTGCATCGAGAACTGGGAGATTCGGTGCATGCAACGTACTGTACTTTAATAACCTTACTCTCAGGCTTTTCTTTCTTGTAATAATAAACCTTTAGATATAGATTCTAAAGGATTGGCCCAGCGTGATTTGTGGGTAAGATCCAGAGGGTAAATTGACCAGGGATCTGTGGCTGGTTTCTTGGAACCGGACAGAACTTGTTCGGGGTAGGTGGGATTGGGTGTTAGGACCCCCCACCTGTGTATAGGCCCGGGGCCATCTGGGGCACGGATATTGCTGGGGTGCCGGAGGGGTTTTGCTCGGGAGGCTTCAGGCAGGCAGCTGAAGTGCTCTCTGAGACTGGTTTGTGGCCTGTTTGGAGAGGTCACCAGTCAGGGGGGCTGTAAGGAGCCCCGGATTTGAGCAATTCGCCCTGAGCGGATGCCCTCAGCTGTGCCCAGACACGGCCCGGTCCGTCACCGTGACGCCCCACGCCGGCGAGGGGGGCCAGGCCGCGGCTGTGGGTAACGTCCTGCGCCGGCGAGGGGGGCCAGGCCGCGGCTGTGGGTAACGTCCTGCGCCGGCGAGGGGGGCCAGGCCGCGGCTGTGGGTAACGTCCTGCGCCGGCGAGGGGGGCCAGGCCGCGGCTGTGGGTGACGTCCCGCGCCGACGAGGGGGGCCAGGCCCCGGCTGTGGGTAACGTCCTGCGCCGGCGAGGGGGGCAAGGCCCCGGCTGTGGGTAACGTCCCGCACCGGCGAGGGGGGCCAGGCCCCGGCTGTGGGTGACGTCCCGCGCCGGCGAGGGGGGCCAGGCCCCGGCTGTGGGTGACGTCCTGCGCCGGCGAGGGGGGCCAGGCCCCGGCTGTGGGTGACGTCCTGCGCCGGCGAGGGGGGCCAGGCCCCGGCTGTGGGTGACGTCCTGCGCCGGCGAGGGGGGCCAGGCCCCGGCTGTGGGTGACGTCCTGCGCCGGTGAGGGAGGGCCAGGCCCCGGCTGTGGGTGACGTCCCGCGCCGACGAGGGGGGCCAGGCCCCGGCTGTGGGTGACGTCCTGCGCCGGTGAGGGAGGGCCAGGCCCCGGCTGTGGGTGACGTCCCGCGCCGACGAGGGGGGCCAGGCCCCGGCTGTGGGTGACGTCCCGCGCCGGCGAGGGGGGCCAGGCCCCGGCTGTGGGTGACGTCCTGCGCCGGCGAGGGGGGCCAGGCCCCGGCTGTGGGTGACGTCCTGCGCCGGCGAGGGGGGCCAGGCCCCGGCTGTGGGTGACGTCCTGCGCCGGCGAGGGGGGCCAGGCCCCGGCTGTGGGTGACGTCCTGCGCCGGTGAGGGAGGGCCAGGCCCCGGCTGTGGGTGACGTCCCGCGCCGACGAGGGGGGCCAGGCCCCGGCTGTGGGTGACGTCCTGCGCCGGTGAGGGAGGGCCAGGCCCCGGCTGTGGGTGACGTCCCGCGCCGACGAGGGGGGCCAGGCCCCGGCTGTGGGTGACGTCCCGCGCCGGCGAGGGGGGCCAGGCCCCGGCTGCTGGACATGACTAGCGCTGCTGTCTGCAGGGGACCTGGTCCACCGTGGCTACACCAGCGTCGCTGCCCCCTTGGTCGGCGCACAGGAGGCGTCTGTCCAGCGCTGATCGAGCCCGGACTGCCCGGCGGGGTCCCCCAGGGGCCCTCCCACCGTGCCAGCGGCTGCGCTGGGCTTCTTGGCGTGGCATCGCCCCTGCCGCTGGGCCAGCGAGACCCCGAGACACTCGGCTGCCCCCCCTCCCCGGCTGGCGCGTCTGGCGGGGGGGCAGGGGCGCTCAAGTGCAGAGCCGCGGCCCACATCTGCATCTGTGCCGCTGGCAGGCCGGGGCCGTCCCGCGGGGGCCTGATTTACATGCCCCGGAAAGTCCTGTCTCGCTCTGGCAGCACGGGGCCATTTTCACGCCAGCTGGAGCCTGAGCAGCTTCTGCCGCCGCGGCGCCAGGCTGGGCTGGATGTTTGCCTGCCCTTTCCCCTCAGAAATGGCTTCCCTGTGCAAGAGGCTGGTCGCGCTCCGCCCGCAGCTCTGCCTCCTGGTGCTGATCACAGGTAGGGGTCGCGGGCGGGCCGTGGGCGAGCGCTGGAATCCCTCTGGGCGCCCGGCTCTGGGCTGGCTACGGAAGGGCCCCGGAGCCGGGCTCTCGGCTGTAACTCGGGCGTCCCGGCCGCTCCACCCAAGCGCCCGCCACCTCCGACGCTTTCAGCCTCCCTTTGCCTCAGCAAACCTGCCCGGGGCAGGCGCTTCCCAGCTCACAGCAAGGCAGGTGCCTGGCCTCGGCGGGGCCCGGAAAGCGACCTGCAGCCGGGGGGGCAGGGCTCTCAGTGGCTCCGGGCTCTGCTGGGTTTCACGCTTTGCTCACCCCGGCAACAGGCACCCGAACAGCCGGGGAGAGAGACGCTGGCGCAGCCGCTCAGGTCCTGGGTTCAGACCCGGCTTCGGCTCCCTGCTGTGTGACGCGCCCGGTGGCACCTGGGCCAGGTGCCTTCCGGTCTCCGTGTGGCCTGTGGAGCCGGCGTGGAGCCCGGCCGACTTCCCGGGGGCAGCGAGAGCCCCTGGACGTTGGGAGAGGCCAGTGCAGGGAGCCAAGCAGACGCAGGCCCCTGCCCAGTGCTTGCTACGCAGGCAGCGTAACGTCTCCTCATTGGGGCCCCAAAGGGAAACGTTGGGCAAGGACAGCCAGGGGCCCTGTGAGGCGGGCGAGGTGTGGCCACTCAGGAGAGGTTCCAGTGCTGCCCTGCTGACTGGCAGAGCGCCCACAGCCAGGCTCGGATGGTGCACGTCTGACATGCCTCGGTGCACATCAAAAACAATTATTCCGCACATGGACAGAAAAGGTTAGAGGGAGCACTGGCCACAACTCGCCCAATGGGGCAGGGGTGGGGTCTCGCCGTTAGCCAGGGCAGGGACGCGGGGGGTGAAATGCCTGGAGGCCCCTCTTCCCATGGCAGCAGGAGTGACAGGTGGCTCGGGAGCGTTCTTCCTACGCAGAGGCATCCCGTGTCCCGGCCCGGGGGAGTGTCGCCATTCCCCGCCATGACTATGCATTGTTATTGGCGCTCGCGCCCGGCTGCACCTGGCCGCCGGATCCAGTGTCCTAGCACTCGCGAGGAAGGAGTGCACCGGAGCGACTGTAAACAGCAGCGCTTCCTGCCCATCTGCCGCAGGGGAAGTGCTGCAGGCTGCAGGGGCAGAGGCGGGGCTGTAGCTCAGGGACCGGGCGGAGGGGCCCGGCCACTGTGCAGGGACGAGGTGCGCACTGGAAAGCCTCTGGCTCTGCATCTCCAGGCCAGGGCACTCGACTCGGGGGAGGGCTGTAGGGCCCGTGCTCCACGCGGTGTTTCCTAGCCCCACGGCGGAGCCCTGGCAGCACGTCTCAGCTGGCCTGCCCCACCGCAGCCGTGCTGCAGTGTGGACACACCCCGAGTCCCGGTCCCATGCCACCTCCTCCTGGGGGGATGCATCTGTGAAAAAGATTTATGTACACAGTGCCGCTGTGGCGCTAGAGCTTTGCAGTGTCTGCTGTGGTGCTAGCACTTTGCACAGTGCTGTCGTGGTGCTAGTGCTTTGCATAATGTCACCGTGTCTCTAGCGCTTTGCACAGTGCCCCCGTGTCTCTCGCGCTTTGCTCAGTGCCCCCGTGTCTCTAGCGCTTTGCACAGTGCCCCCATGTCTCTAGCACTTTGCACAGTGCCCCCATGTCTCTAGCGCTTTGCACAGTGCCCCTGTGTCCCTAGCGCTTTGCTCAGTGACCCCGTGTCTCTAGCGCTTTGCACAACGCCCCCGTGTCTCTAGCACTTTGCTCAGTGCCCCCGTGTCTCTAGCGCTTTGCACAGTGCCCCCGTGTCTCTCGCGCTTTGCTCAGTGCCCCCATGTCTCTAGCGCTTTGCACAGTGCCCCCGTGTCTCTAGCGCTTTGCACAGTGCCCCCGTGTCTCTAGCGCTTTGCACAACGCTCCCGTGTCTCTCGCGCTTTGCTCAGTGCCCCCATGTCTCTAGCGCTTTGCACAGTGCCCCCGTGTCTCTCGCGCTTTGCTCAGTGCCCCCATGTCTCTAGCGCTTTGCACAACGCCCCCATGTCTCTAGCGCTTTGCTCAGTGCCCCCGTGCCTCTAGCGCTTTGCACAACGCCCCCGTGTCTCTAGCGCTTTGCACAGTGTCCCCATGTCTCTAGCGCTTTGCACAACGCCCCCGTGTCTCTAGCGCTTTGCACAGTGCCCCCATGTCTCTAGCGCTTTGCTCAGTGCCCCCGTGCCTCTAGCGCTTTGCACAACGCCCCCGTGTCTCTAGCGCTTTGCTCAGTGCCCCCATGTCTCTAGCGCTTTGCTCAGTGCCACCGTGTCTCTAGCGCTTTGCACAACGCCCCCGTGTCTCTAGCGCTTTGCTCAGTGCCACCGTGTCTCTAGCGCTTTGCTCAGTGCCCCCATGTCTCTAGCGCTTTGCACAGTGCCCCCGTGTCTCTCGCGCTTTGCTCAGTGCCCCCGTGTCTCTAGCGCTTTGCACAGTGCCCCCGTGTCTCTAGCGCTTTGCTCAGTGCCCCCGTGTCTCTAGCGCTTTGCTCAGTGCCCCCGTGCCTCTAGCGCTTTGCACAACGCCCCCGTGTCTCTAGCGCTTTGCACAGTGTCCCCATGTCTCTAGCGCTTTGCACAGTGCCCCCGTGTCTCTAGCGCTTTGCACAGTGCCCCCGTGTCTCTAGCGCTTTGCACAGTGCCCCCGTGTCTCTAGCGCTTTGCTCAGTGCCCCTGTGTCTCTAGCGCTTTGCTCAGTGCCCCCGTGTCTCTAGCGCTTTGCACAGTGCCCCCATGTCTCTAGCGCTTTGCTCAGTGCCCCCGTGCCTCTAGCGCTTTGCACAGTGCCCCCGTGTCTCTAGCGCTTTGCACAGTGCCCCCGTGTCTCTAGCGCTTTGCTCAGTGCCCCCGTGTCTCTAGCGCTTTGCACAGTGCCCCCGTGTCTCTAGCGCTTTGCTCAGTGCCCCCGTGTCTCTAGCGCTTTGCACAGCTCCAGAGAGGCTTAGTCTGGCCCCAGAGGACTGAGTCTGCGCCTCCAGCCACTGAACTAACCCCCATTCCGACTCCAGGTGGCCTCGCAGGGACCGAGGGGGTTTACCTCAGTGGGGTGACATGTGGGGAGCAGCCTGTGTAGAGGGGCCCTGCCCCGCGGGGCGTGGGGTGAGGCCGTCAGTGGGCCCAGCAAGTCCTGCCCTACGGGCTGCACGTGTCTCGCCGGGTCTGGTGGAAGCAGCTTTGCAGGGAGCGAGGGGGGTGCTCGCCCGGGCTCCCTCCACGCTTCAGAGCGGCTCGCAGGCTCGCACCCGGCGGGGGAGGGGCTTTCGGCTAGGAACCCAGGCCCAGCCAGACCAGGTGACTTGCCCAAGGTCCCACAGTCGGTAGCAGAGCAGGGGACGGCCACAGGCTCCAGGCCTCAGGCTTGTGGCCGAACCAGCTGAAGCTAATGCTCCGGATGCCGATGCAGGGAGAGGAGTGAGGATGGAGCCCACCTGCCCCTCAGCCCCCGCGGGCCCCGGCCCCACCGCCTGGCAATGCCCCGGGGGCGGGTGGCCTCTCTGCACTGCCCGTGCTCCCAGCTTCTCCTCTTCTGCTCCTGTCTTCCAGGGGAGATCGCGGACTCCGGAAACGCCACCCTGCAGACGCCAGGTCAGTGCCGCCAGACAGCCCTGAGCCCGGCGCCTCGGGCCTGCCCCCGACCTGCCGCAGGGAGCGCCCGCCCGAGCCACAGCTCAGCCTCCGGTCCCCGGTGCGGCCGCCTGGGGCCCCTAGGGCCCGATCTCCCGGCGTCAGGAGAACGGGGCTGCTCCGCGCCCGCCGAGCCGGGCCCCAGGACTCCGGGCTGCCCGAGCGGGGCGGGCTGGGGACGACAGGTTCCGAGGTGGAGGGCAGGGCAGAATCGCGGCCGGTCCCAGGGAGGTAGCGAAGCTCAAAAGTGACTTTAACCCCCAGACAGCCGCTCCCGGAGACCCCTCGCGGCTCCCAGCACTCGGCGTTCATTCTGCTGTAACTTCCGCTGTCTAACCTTCTGCAGTAGGTTCTCTTTCAGCTGTGTCTTCCTCGTTGGTGACCTTCTGCATCCATCCTATTCTCAGGATCTTTCTAGAACAACTCCTCTCGAACGCCAAGATCCTTCTCTTCGAATCTTTCATCATCACCCATGTCTCACATCCGTACAACATGCTGCTAAATACACACGTTTTCAAGATGCTCAGCTTCGTTCCTAAGCTATCGCTTTACTTTTCCAGCTCTTATCCATCGCCTTCAAACTCATTCTTGCTTTCGCTATTCTAGTCGCTATTTCTTTCTTACAGCCTAGATCATACGATATTTTGCTCCCCAGATACGTGAACGTCTCTAGTTTGATCCCATCTACACTGATCTTCCTTCCTATTTCCTTATCTCCAAATACCATTGTCTTTGTTTTATCGATATTCATAATCAGTCCATACCACTTCCCTTCCTCGTTTAGCACCTGCAGCTTTCTCGTTAGCTTCTCTTCATCTTCCTCGATGATAATGATATCATCCGCGAACCTCAAGTTGTTAATTCTCATCCCATGCACCGATATCCCTCCTACCTCTTCCTTGATCTTGTCCATCTCTCTCTCTAGGTGCGTGACAAAAGTACTCAGCAATATCAGCTCTCCTTGTCTCGTACCTCTAGTCGTTCTAAACCAACTTCCCAACTCTCTGCATGTTCTCACCGCTGCCTCCGCATGAGCGTGGATACCCTTCAACAACTGTATCGGTCTGCTATCCTCTCCATACCACTGTAGCACCGCCCAAGTCACTTTCAGAACTAGACTGTCAAAGGCCTTCTGAAAATCGACAAAGCAATTGTAGATGTTCTTGTTCTTTTGCTGAGCTTTCTCTGCTCTCAATCTTAGTGCCAATATCTGCTGTATGGTACTTCTAGCTTCCCTGAATCCCGCTTGCTCATCCGCTAGATGTTCTTCTATCTGCAATCTCAGTCTCTCCGTCAGTATCACCATCAGTACCTTGCCTAAATGACTCGTTCAGGCAATCGTTCTGTAGTTCTTGCACTTCAAAGTGCTGCCTTTCTTGAGATACTCGGGTCCGACTGTGCTTTGTTCAGATTGGTACAATATCTCGTCCATTGCTGCACAACTGCCTCCTTGTTCATGAGCACCTTATCATTCTCGTCTTTGATCGCCATCTGCTCCGGCTGCCACTTCCTATTAATATTCCTCATCAGCTTATACACCTCCTTGATCTTACACTTGCTGCAATACCTCTCTGTATCTTCGCACGCTCCTCTAACCACTTCCCTTAGCCATTCTGGCCGCTTTCCTTACCTCGTTGTATGTCACTTTATATTGCTGTTCCGCCCGCTCGGAGACATCCCTTCTGATCTTCAGTGCTCTCTTCTCTTGGACCAACTTCAGTGTCTCTTGTGTAATCCACTTCTTATTGATCTTCTCTTCTTCCAGAACCATCTGCTCAATTGCCTCTTCTATTGCCATGGCTATCCCTTCGACTTTCTTATCTAGGTCTTTCTCCGTGCCCGCATTCCTGATCTTCTCTTCAAGCACTGTTCAAACTCTGTACGCGTTCCCTATTTCTTCCTTGCCTGGCTTTGCCACGTTTCTTCGTTTCTTAAATTGTGTCTTGTACTTTCTCTTAAGTTTCATCTTGATGTTTGCAGTCACTAGACTGTGGCCTGAGTCCATATCTGCTCCTTGGAAAGTTTGGCATTGCTGTACTGATGTTACCCATCTTCTTCTTATCAAGCGCATATCTATCCTATTCCTGGACTTCCCGTCGTAAGAGTGCCATGTCCACTTCCTACAGTCCTTTTGTTGGAATCTCATGTTGCAGATCACCATCTCATGCTCCATGGCAAACTCTAGGGCTATGTCTAGACTGGCATGATTTTCCGCAAATGCTTTTAACGGAAAAGTTTTTCCATTAAAAGCATTTGTGGAAAAGAGCGTCTAGATTGGCACGGATGCTTTTCCACAAAAGCACTTTTTGTGGAAAAGCGTCCATGCCAATCTAGACGCGGTTTTGCACAAGAAAGCCCCAATCGCCATTTTCGCCATTGGGGCTTTTTTGAGCAAAACAATACCGCGTTGTCTACACTGGCCCTCTTGCGCAAAAGCATTTGCGCAAGAGGGCTTTTGCCCGAATGGAGCAGCATAGCATTTCCGCAAGAACACTGACAATCTTACATGAGATCGTCCGTGTTCTTGCGGAAATTCAAGCGGCCAGTGTAGACAGCTGGCAAGTTTTTCCGCAAAAGCACCTGCTTTTGCAGAAAAACTTGCCAGTCTAGACGCAGCCTAGTAGTTTCTCGCCTTGTTCATTTCTTTCTCCGAATCCAAACCTTCCCATGACTATCTCCCAACCTCCGTTATCTGTTCCAACCTTTGCGTTAGACCGCTATCATATCCTATCATATCCCCCCTTAGCCTCCTCTTTTCTAAGATGAAAAGTCCCAGACTCTTTAATCTTTCTTCATATGGGACCCGTTCCAAACCCCTCAGCATTTTTATTGCCCTTTTCTGAACCTTTTCCAATGCCAAGAGGTCTTTTTTTGAGATGAGGCGACCACATCTGTATGCAGTATTCAAGATGTGGGTGGCATCATTGTTTTATAGAGAGGCAATAAGATATTCTCTGTCTTACTCTCCCGTTTGTAATGATTCCTAACATTCTGTTTGCTTTTTTGACTGCCACTGCACACTGAGTCGATGTTTTCAAAGAGCTAGCCACAGTGACACCAAGATCTCCCTCTTGAGTAGTTGTAGCTAAATTAGTCCCCATCATATTGTATGTCTAGTTGGGATTATTTTTTCCAATGTGCGTTACTTTACATTGATCACCATTAAATTTCATTTGCCATTTTGATGTCCAGTCACTTAGTTTGGTGAGATCTTCTTGAAGTTCTTCTCAGTCTGCTTTGGTCTTAACTATCTTGAGCAGTTTGGGATCATCTGCAAATTTTGCCACTGCATTGTTTACCCCTTTCTCTAGATCATTTATACACAGGTTGAATAGGATGGGTCTCAGGGCAGACCCTTGGGAGACCCCACTAGTTACCTTTCTCCACTCTGAAAACTGACCATTTATTCCTACCCTTTGTTTCCTGTCTTTTAACCAGTTATCAATCCATGAAAGGATCTTCCCTCTTATCCCATGACAACTTACTTGACTTAAGAGCCTTTGGTGAGGGACCTTGTCAAAAGCTTTCTGGAAATCTAAGTATACTCTATCCACTGGATTCCCCTTGTCCACAAACCATGGTGACTTTCCACCAACAAATTATGTTCATCCATATGTCTGACAACTTTATTCTTTACTATAGTTTCAACTAATTTGCCCGGAACAGACATTAGACTTACCGGCCTGTAATTGCAGGGATCACCTCTAGAGGCCTTTTTAAATATTGGCATCACCTTAGCTATCTCCCAATCATTAGGCACATAAGCTAACATTGAAATATTGTAGTGGTGCTGTGCAGTGTAACATTCAGTAGGATGTGCAATGAGAGGGAATTTATGGTGCTGTGAAGTATAGTGTTCGGTGGGAGGGAGTTAATGGTGCTGTGCAGTGTAATATACACTGTGATGTGCAGTGTAGCGTGCAGTGGGCTGTGGAGTGAGAGGAAGTTAATGGTGCCAAGCAGTGTAGCACGCAGTCAGGTGTGCAATGAGAGGGAGTTAATGGTGCCGTGCAGTGTAGCATGCAGTCAGGTGTGCAGGGACAGGGAGTTAATGGTGCCATGCAGTGTAGTATGCAGTGAGGTGTGCAGTGGGGGGGGGAGTTAATGGTGCCGTGCAGTGTAGCGTGCAGTGAGGTGTGCAAGGACAGGGAGTTAATGGTGCCGTGCAGTGTAGTATGCAGTGAGGTGTGCAGTGAGTTGTGCAGTGGGGGGGGGAGTTAATGGTGCCGTGCAGTGTAGCATGCAGCGGGGGGCAATGGAGGGGAGTTAATGGTGCCGTGCAGTGTAGCATGCAGTCAGGTGTGCAGGGACAGGGAGTTAATGGTGCCATGCAGTGTAGTATGCAGTGAGGTGTGCAGTGAGGTGTGCAGTGGGGGGGGAGTTAATGGTGCGGTGCAGTGTAGCATGCAGCGGGGGGTGCGGTGGAGGGGAGTTAATGGTGCCGTGCAGTGTAGCATGCTGCGGGGGGTGCGGTGGGGGGAGTTAATTGTGCCGTGCAGTGTAGCATGCAGCGGGGGGTGCGGTGGGGGGAGTTAATGGTGCCGTGCAGTGTAGCATGCAGCGGGGGGTGCAGTGGGGGGAAGTTAATGGTGCCGTGCAGTGTAGGAGCAGCAGTAGGTGTGCTGCAGGGGAATCACATCAGCAGTCCTGTGAGAGCTTGGTGAACATCTTCACTTACTTTGTGTTTAAGGCCTGAACTCTCAGGAGTGCTGCGGGGCTTTGGCACATGCCCCGTGCCCGATGCACGCCCAGAAGTGGGGCCTGTGCTTGGTGCACACAGAGTCAAAGCCACAGTCTGTACCCCAACAGCATTCTGGTCCTCGTGTGCGCTGTACATTCACCCGCCTTTCTGCGGTCCGTGTGCGTCGGCCAGCCCCTTGGCCAGGGCGTGGGCTGTATTAGCAGCCCGCAGACGCTCCCATGATCCCACGACAGCACAGGGCAGCACAGGAGGAGCTAATCAAACCCACGCCGGTGTCACTGGCTTGTCTCCTCCTCAGATACGTCCTGCTCCAGCTTCCGGCAGCAACCCTCGTTACATCGCCGCCAAGAAGAACACCCAGGTTCACTTCATCTGCCACTCCCGCAACTCCACTGAGGTGCAGTGGTACAAAATCAGCGGGCAGGACAAGACGCCCCAGGTGCTGGACGTGACCGGCCCACGGGTGCACGAGAAAAGGAACGACTCCTTGGTGACCATCATCCTCAGCAGAATCCAGCCAGAAGACAACGGGATTTACCTGTGTGAGAATAAGAGCCTGGTGCACAAGCTGGGGCAGACACGCACGTGCGGAAGTGAACTGAAAGTAATAGGTGAGATGCGCTAGCTCTGTCCCTGCCTACCCAGACACACCTGTCTGTCCCTCTGTCTACCCCCCCATCTGTCCCTGTCTACCCAGACACTCCCGGTCTGTCCCTCTGTCTACCCCCCCGTCTGTCCCTGTCTACCCAGACACACCTATCTGTCCCTATGTCTACCCCCCCGTCTGTCCCTGTCTACCCAGACACTCCCGTCTGTCCCTATGTCTACTCCCGTCTGTCCCTGTCTACCCAGACACACCTGTCTGTCCCTCTGTCTACCCCCCCGTCTGTCCCTGTCTACCCAGACACTCCCGTCTGTCCCTCTGTCTACCCCCCCGTCTGTCCCTGTCTACCCAGACACTCCCGTCTGTCCCTCTGTCTACCCCCCGTCTGTCCCTGTCTACCCAGACACTCCCGTCTGTCCCTCTGTCTACCCCCCCGTCTGTCCCTGTCTACCCAGACACTCCCGTCTGTCCCCTCTGTCTACCCCCCCGTCTGTCCCTGTCTACCCAGACACACCTGTCTGTCCCTCTGTCCTACCCCCCCCGTCTGTCCCTGTCTACCCAGACACTCCCGTCTGTCCCTCTGTCTACCCCCCGTCTGTCCCTGTCTACCCAGACACACCTGTCTGTCCCTCCTGTCTACCCCCCCCGTCTGTCCCTGTCTACCCAGACACTCCCGTCTGTCCCTCTGTCTACCCCCCGTCTGTCCC